>NW_028327187.1:56468106-56771136 GCF_987537825.1 Furipterus horrens | reverse complement strand
GGTCAATATTTTTTTTATCAAAGATGTTTTATAAGTACAGTTAAAAAGCTATGCAGGACAAACAGGTCCATCAACAAGAACTAGACTGCATATATAGCCAGCAGTCATAGTAATCAAATTTTGACAAACCACATTTGTATTTTAATATGGTATCTTTAGGATGTTTATATCAGGGTACTCAATGATTACTTAGATCTCAAGATTTTTTTCCTGCCATAGTATGAAAGCAAAAGACAGAGCTATGTAATTGTTGTCAAATGCTGATACCAGAATAGTTTGAGTATTTTAAAAGGCTCTCTCCATCATCTTAGCTGTTGTCTTAAGATTCATCTAACTATAAGTGGCACCAAAACATAGTATGTAGCTTATAGGTTCTTAGAACTTAGAGCTGGAAGGGACCTTAAACCAAACATCCAGCCAGTACAGAAATTCTTTTTATGGTACTTTAATAGATGGTCATACAGCATCTACTTGACTATTTTTACTGGAAGGAGTTCACTATTAAGGCAGTCCATTCCACTGTTGGACAACTCTAATTTTGAGAAATTCATTCTAACACTGGGTTAAAGTCTGCTCTCTGGTCACTTTCTTCTACAATAAATATTGGAGTTAAGGAACCTTGTGAGAAAAGCCCATTATCCCCCAAACTTTTCTGAAGGTTTCTATGAGAGCACAGTATGGTGAACCAAAGGACCATCAAAATTATGAGCAAAGAGCACTGCATTCAATGCCATATACTAAGCAGCATTAGTAAGTTGTAAGAGGCTGTCAGAGAAGCAACATCCCTATGCAGCCAAAAAGTAGACTTATGAAGTAAAAGCAAACCATCCATTTATTTGCAAGGATGGTTGGCATATTTAAGCATAATCCATTTTGTAGTACTCTGTTGCTTCAAATACAAGGAGTAAAATCAAGCTCCTGTGTCATCAGTATATCTCTTATTGAGATAGTGTTTTTTTGAAAAGCTCAGATGGGAGGAAAGCATACATAAGGATTTAAACAAGGCAGTGTACATCATTATACTTTTGCATTCCTAATCATTACAACCTTTTTATGATTCAAACTTAGGACATCCTCGTTTGCATTATTATATTTATTGTAATACAGCTCCCCATTTGGCAGACATGTCAGAAACTGCTTGGCAAGAGTCAGTGGTGATATTTGTTAGTTGATTAATGGAACACTAAAAGGAATAGCTATAGCTCTTTACTTCCTTCATGCAGCTGGGTTCTAAGTTTAAACTGTGATTTGAAACATATTTAAATCTCTCAGGACTAAAAGCTTTCTCAAATGTCCTGATGTACACAAGAAGGAAATAGCAGAAATCACACAAAATACACTTGGATTGATAGGTGCTTTTAAAAAATTGCTCTACAACTTCAGTTTGAAAGGCTCTAATTACCAATTACAACCTTATCTCTTACCCTTTTTGTGTGTGTGTGCACTTTTAGAGAGGCACAGTTATTCTTACATTACTGACTGACCAATTTGAGGTACGCTTTTAAAAGGCTTCTTACTTTTAACAGCATGAAGATCCTGCTTTGGAGCCACTATTCAAATCAATAGTGTGACCTAACACGCAATGCTCCAACTGTTCCTCTACAGCCAACACCTGCCTGACAGCTTCTTCAAAGGCCACTGTCACATTAGTATCATCTTTGGCACTTGTTTCTAGATAAGGGTAATCCCCATTCTCCATGCACCAGGCTTGTGCCTCCTCAGTAGTCACTTGCCTATCATCTTTGTCTACCTTGTTACCCAGAACTACAAAGGGGAAGTGCTCAGGGTCTTTCACATCTGCATAGTAGATGAATTCTTTCTGCCAGTTACCAAGGTTCTCAAAGCTCTGCCGGTCATCCACGCTGAAGGTCAAGAGGCAGCAGTCTGCTCCCCTGTAGAATGGTGTCCTAAGGCTCTTGAAACGTTCCTGCCCTGCAGTGTCCCAGATCTGAAGAGTTACAAAACGTCCATCTACCTCCAGATCTCGATTTAAGAACTCTACCCCTATGGTGTGAAAAGCCTGGGAGTCAAATTTATTGGTTACGTAACGGTTCATAAGTGAGCTTTTCCCAACTCCACCATCACCCAAGAGAATGACCTTTAAGAGCAGGGATTTACCACTCATTGTTGCAGCACCAGATAGGGAGGAGTTTATAACCAAAAGAACCTGGAAATAAAATAAAAAGTAGAAGGAAAACAGTTAAACTTGAAATGGAAGTCAACTTCATAATAAATTTATCTGAATTATGAGGCTTTCTAATTTAGCTTCTCTTGATTCATGTCCATTAACTGATATAGTACAGCAGAAAGAATAAACTTCTTTTTGCATGAGGAAGAAAATAGGTATTGTTTCTCCAAGGTCTTGCCTGTGCCAGGAAAATCTCTGAATGCCATGGGTAAGCAGACTAGCAGATGGTGCTGTAATTTGGTTCAGTTCTGACCCTGTTATTTCTCAGATGAGAGAGTCTATAACTGGAATGCCACTCAAGTGTGTAACCATATTAGCTTCTGGTTTGGACAGTTCCAAACAAGAGGGAAATAGTATGAAATTGTTTCAGGGTTTGAAGTCTGTTCCTGATGTACCCAAGCGTTATTTAGTAGAGAAGGCTGAATAAGCTAGAATTCTGTCAGTAGAGCTTTGGGCTAGAATTATACCAAACTTGGAAAATGGAAAAAAGTCAAGTTTTTTTCTGGTATTTACCCCATTATACTTGCATTGATATGGATACTCTCACAAGTAAAGGATCTTCCATAATATTTTCTTCATGGAATAATAGCTGTTAAGTTGATGATAGTTGGTTGGTACCAATACAACAGCTATAATTCATGAAGAATATCTTGACTAGCTTATTAATTCTTAGATTTAGGTTCTTTTTTTAAATTTTATTTTCTGGTTATTCAATTACAGTTGTCCCATTTTTCCCCCATTTCTCCCCCATAGATTTAGGTTCTAATTACATACTAGCAATAAAAGAACATACTGTAAACTCTAAAATGCTAATAATGATACTAAATCCTTTTGTAACCTTCATAACATGTCTATACATGGAATATCTAGAATGCATCTTAAGATAAAAAGATCAAATGTTTACTGAACAACTTACCTTGTATTAGATTCTGTTAGATACTTTCACACTAACTCCATTATGGAAACTCAACAATTATGTTAATTGGGTGTTATTTATTCAATAAATTCAAAGAGATGAAAACTAATTACTAATTGAAACAACACATGCAAAAGAGTCTTGAGGCAAATAAATTTGAAATGTAATTAAAAAGACCCTCAGTAGTCCTTAAAATTATGTTGGTATGCAAGTGTGCTAACCATATATTTTTCTAAACATTCATTTTTAGGAGATTCAATGAAAAAGTATAAAATATATATCTAGCAAGGTGAGTATGAAATATGAACCTACCCAGCTGGGTCTTTGTCACAATCTTGCTTTTTTGTGTTGTTGTTGTTTTTTCTTTTTTAGGACTCTACAAAAGAAGTTGGAAAACATTATTTTATAAAAATCTATAATAAAATAAAGAATATATATTTAAAAGAACACACTGAAATCAAGGAAAAACACAGACCAACATCAAGGTTACCTACAGAAAATGCTTTTTATAAATAAAAGTTTAAAATGCTATAAATGCTTAACATGAGCAAAATAATTTTAGTGCAAGAACTTTAACTTGTCCTAACTTGAGTGTACTTTATATGGTTTTTAACGTTTTATATTGCCTCTCCATTGAACTCTCCATCTAAATAAATCAAAGAAAGTGGGTGATATTCACAGGAGAAGATATTCAGGAAAGGAAAAGCACAGAGGAGTCAAAGATATGTTGAGATTCTACGTCAGAGATGAAACTCATTCCCTTTATACCTACCAAAGTTCCCATCTCCATGAACTTCCTAGTGTACTCACGAATCCGCCTCGAGTTTGTCTCTGCATTTGATCCCACAAGATCGGAGAAGAAAAAGTTATGTTTGGGGATTCCCTGTTTACAATATATTCTCTTGACTAATTTTACTCATTAATTTTGATCATCTGTCTTGAACATAAGTTTTAGTACATAGCTGGCTTTATTAAATTCAAACACAACTTTACTTAACATTTTAGTTAATTATGGCAAGAGTCATATTTAACCAGCATCAAGAATACTGCTCCTAAAAGAAAAACAGTCCCTAGATTTGTTGTGTTCTTTCATAGTGAGGAATAAAGAAACTTTTAAGAAGTCTCTTTTTAAAATAATCTTGTTATTTTTCAAATATAGGTAAAGCATATAATAAGGGATTTATTAGAGATATAAATTAGTAATTATAAATTTAAACAATGTCTTTAAATTGATAGGCTTTATCTTCCTTCTTGGTCTATATTCTAAATAATTTTCAAGTTTTCCACAATTCTTGAATTTTGTCCTTTTTTCTTTGCTCTCAAACTACTGTCTTTGGCCCCAGCTCAAGTAACGAACATTTCTTTAAATGACCATGAAACAAGTGTTAGCACAGCTCTTTATTTTTAATACTGGTCTGTAGGATAACTGCCAAATGAGTTTCCTTAACTTTCTAGCAAACAGGTGTTCAGATCATTCAACAACTCACTAACTCTACTTTCCCAAGTGCAGATATATCAGATGACAGGTCAAAGACTGAATGGGTATGGAAACCAAACACTCAGCTCCAGGAATAATGATAAAGTATTAATAACTATCAAAGATAATGCTACAGTTGCTTTTACATTCCCTATCTGGTCATATGCACTCATAACTTCTGGGAACATAGGCTCTATACTACAGAAAAGGGAAAAAAAGCAATGTAGTTCAGTGTCAAATGCACTGGGCTGGTAGAAATCAGGAGATAAGAGTTTTCATCACTGCTTCCCCATTCATTTATTTTATGAACTTGGACAGCTCACTTAATCTTGCTCTGTTTCAATATCTTCCTATATAAAAATAGAACTGATAATACCTGTCCCACTTAACTCATAGGATTCGGGGGGAAATGAATAACTTATGAAGTCTGAAAAGATTTGTAAACATTTATTGAAATTTGGGGTTTGAGGCCTTTGTTCCTCTTGCTCCTCTACCTCTTTTCATTCACTGATGACTCAGTACCAACCCTTCTCAAACAGGGCATGCCAGTGGGAAGACAACAATTCTTCCTTTTTCTCTGTTTCCATATTTGAAAATGTCTTGTTTCCTAAAATTTTGAGCATCAGCATATACTACAGAATCTCAACTTTGAAGGGACCTTAAGGGTCTTCTGGTCCAATTGTGCTACTAATGCTTGAGAAAACATTTGAGTACCTATTGTGTGCTACATCCTTACTAAGATGATCCTCCACTCTACTTTGCTGTCTCCAATACCCATTTGTTTGCTGGAGATAGAGATGATACATTTATGCTTGTCTCCTTGCCTTCAGTCACTAAATGCTGCTGATTTTTCCTTGGACTATCCTTTTCCAGTCTTCTGCTACAATCCTCATTTTGGCCCATATCTCCTTGCATCTATTAAGAAAGCTTCCTGGCTGTTCTCTCCCTTGCCTCTGGTTTCCCCTTACCTAATCTACTTTGCAAAGCTTAATCACTTGAGCACTCACTGGATACAGACCCTGTTGGAAATGCATACATATTTCAGGTGAGGTCTCAACCTCAAGGAGTTTACAAATTAACACATAATCTTCAGATCTCATGGTTTATAGTTAAGACAGTATCAATATACTGACTTATTTTGTTAACAAAACTTTTTTCTAAGTATGTCTTTCCAACACACCAAATTTTAAATTTCTGAGTATTAAGTCCCTTGTTTATATATGTCTTTGAAGCCCCTTTGACATACAGCACCAGGGTCCTTCATGTGGCTAATCAATAAATATTTGTTCATTAATTAACTGTTAAAGTAGGTGCCCAGAACTAATGTCTCTGAACTTATCCCAAGGTACAATAGATCCACAGTTCTGTAAGAAACCCAAATACTATTATTTATAATGTGACTAAAAAGCAGAAGTAATGGACTTACCCAGATCATCTTCTAGATGGGACTTAACAGGAATTCCACCTATTGAAAGTTGGTGGAAATACTCCAGTTTCCCACCCTTTCCCCTCACTTTTAAAAATAAGTATGTAAATTTGTCCATTCCCATAAAAAAAACAAGAGGAGAATAATTCTTTCTACTTCATGTTTTTAGTGGTTGCTCACATCCCCATCATCATCATCACCATTTGAAAATTAGTGTGATCTCCTTTAGTACGTATTTGTTAAAAAGAACTAGCACAGTATAGAGTAAATCAATTTTTGCTCCCTCAGAATATGCCAAATTTAAACCAAACCTTGAAAGAAGATAACATAAATAGGCAACAGAACTCTCTGATAACTCTAAGTACATTTAATAGGAAAGTTAAACTCCTTATACATCCTTTATAGGTTCCATATCAGGTTAGGATTTGGGCTAAAATGTTTATTCTGATTTTGGTCCTATTCAGAGAAAGATCTGGCTTTAACAGACCAACTATATTAAAGATGCAATTCTCTTTCCCTACTACACTGCCCCAAATTGATTAACAAGCATTCTTTAATGATAGTTTATTCACTTTTTCAATTAGAGTCTAAATCTCAGACAGTAACTTGAATTAAGAATTCACATAACCGATATTTGTCAGCTTTCTCTGTTATTCAACATACTTGAAACCTTCTGAATCTGCTGTGCTGGCACTCACACAGGCTTATTAAACTGATTGTATTTCATTGAGGGTAGGGGTGGAGGTAAGGGAGGAGGTCGTACAATGAAGAGAAATAGGTTGAACCTTTGAAAATAGTATATTTTAATGTGATGATGGAGAAAAGAGAGAAATGCAAATGAGTAACATCAGTTCGGTTGCCATGGCTAGAATAATGCACAAATCCATAGTGCAGATTGGGAGCAAGTCTTGAGAGAGATGTGTACTGCAGGACTGGGGGTGGGGAAAGAGCAGAAGGAGAGGGCTAGGCAGTGGATGAGAGTGGCACTGGTGGCAATCTGCACAGGAAAGGAGCCATGGTTGGAGCTGTGAGGAAAGCTCATCTTGTAATGGCATACTGGTTGAGGCTCCTCAACTCACTGTTGATTCCTGGCACAATATTTGTTAATACTGCACTCGAGAACTGGGATAAGCTTTCTTTAATCTATGTAAAAATCAGTACAAGTAAGAAATGATCAAATCTTTGTGATTCTCCACCTCAGACGGTGTAGGTTATTTCCAATACAAACTGATGCTTGGTGGTAGTGGTGGTGGTGGTGGTGGTGGTGGTGGTTCCTAGCAAGGAAGCCCTGTAATGTGCACGCTGGATTTGTTTTGTAGAGCTAACAAGTTATCAGCTATACCCATGCACTGACTCTGAGCACCACAGCTGTCATGCCACTGAAATGCCATTCCCACATTTATGCCCATATTTAGGTCCTATATACAATTAGAAGGAATCAATGTGGAATTTCACCTCTAACATTTCATTCCTCACGAGGACAGCTCTGCGGCTATGAGCCTGAAGGTACACTAGATAGCAAGTTGGCACTGTCCCCAGGACACTTCTTCCCAAATAGACTGGCTGGAGGTAAATAGGTAAGGTTTGGGAAAGTGATCAGGGTACCGGGAGAAGAAGCTTCCTTAGGAGACTGGGAATGTTGTCATCTCTATGATAGGGGCACTGTTAGCCTGGGGATCTAGAAAGTGAGATGTCACGCATGGTTTCAACTACCTCAGAAGCAGGTCCTCTCATCTCACCCCCAGCTCTTAGAACCAGCGGCCCTGGCGCATGCGCACTGAGCCACACCCGCTCCCCATGGAGCCCTGTGCCTCCCTGCCTGGCTCTGGCAGCCTCTAGGATTACTCAGCAACGCCCCCTCCTCCACCGCCACCTACCCCTGAACTCCGATCCCTGCAGTGTCAAGGCCCCTTTCTCAAGGGTGAGCGGCCCCCCAAATCACCTAGACTTCTCTTTATCCGTCTTCCCCCAAACCCCCCCCACCTCTCGGCCTCTTGGGTTCCGGCCATCTGCCGCTCTCCCTGCCCACGCACAGGCACCTTACCTCACACAATGGGACAGAGATGGAAAAGATCCACAGGCACCAGGTAGTCAGCTCTAAGAGCCAGCAGCCCAGCTCCTCAGCAACACCGTCACTATTCCCACTGCTTCCTTGTCCTCAGTGGGGCAGCAAGTGCAGCTTGGACCTCCGTGGCCTGACAGCTGCCGCTCGAGCCCGCTGCTGCGGCTGCGGCTGCTGCTGCTGCTGCTGCAGCTGCTGCCGCTCGCGCGCCCGCGCCTGCAATGGGAAAGGGTGGGGCCCGCATGGCTTTCTCAGCAGGCCTCTTTCTTGGAGCTGGGGACCCAGTTGCCTCCTGCCCTAGGTGGTGGAGAGTGCAACCTGGCTCACTCACTTTTCTATTATGCTTAGTGTCCAACTCTGGTCTTCCCTGTCCTCCGCCCCTCCCCTCGGCAGGCACAGCGACAATGGGCCGTCAAAAATTGTGCTCCTATTTAGTTCCTAGGCAGCCTGGGTCCACAGCCACATTTCCTGCAATTACCCTTCGACGTACCTCATTTACCTTACCGCCAAACCTTCTACTTTTGCCAAACGGGTAGCACATACATTTTTCTGTTTCAAATAGCTCAGGGAAATACATTACTAGCAAATACATTGCACAACACATTACTAGGCTCTCTAGTTGGCTACCGCTCATGAAATTCTTGTGACAAACCCAAAACAAAGGTTCACTTCTGTAGCTCAGGCATAGAAAACACAACCTTTTACCCTTACCAGTTAGTGATCTGGAGGGCCACATAGAGAGCATTGCTACAGGTTTCTGGACTTGTTGACAGAGTAGAATGAAATGGTCCAATTGTGTCCAGCCTCTCAGCCAGTCCTTTTTTGTTGTCTCCTGTGGCTCTCTAGTACTTCCAACTTGTTTGTGATTTATTCTTTCCTGGAATCAAAGGAGGACGTAGCTCCTCGGGTTATTTAGCCAGCACTCCATCTTTCTGTTAGGCAGATCCATCTGTAAAGCTTCCTCAATGTCTGAAGACCTGTGCCTGCATGGCACTGTCCCTCACTCACCCTGTGCCCCTTGAAGGCCCTCACATATACCATCCCTCCATAACTACTCAGTCAGTGCCACAGAGCCCAGCTTAAATGTCACTTCCTCAGGGTCACCTTTATCAATAACCCCAGAATGGAGAAAGTGCCCTGATTCATTCTCTTGCAGCCTCATGTAGATAAATGGCTGTGCTTTTTTCCCCCATAATACTTATATGTTAATGATTAGGTATTTAAATGTATAATATTTTGATTGACAACTGCCTTCCTACACTAAATAATATTGCATATAAGGTCAAGGACTGTGACTGCCTAGATTCACTATCATATCCCCAGGGCTTAGAGCAATGCTTGTTACACAGGACATGCTCAGAAAACATTTGTTGAATGTTTTATCATCAATAATTATTGTTCTTTAAAAATAAAATGAAGTGATTTAAATGAATCCCTTGTGCTTCTACTTAAACCAGTTCCTGCCCCCTTCTCCAAAGACATTAAAGCCCTCTTCTGATGGACATAGTCCTCTAAATCATTTTTTCACTCCCATTCCTATCTGTAATAACAGGAAGCTTTTGAAAATGGGCCCCAATATATGCATATGTATTTATAGATTATATGCATGTACTACTATGCATATATACTTTATACATTACTGTACATTATATATATCGAGTATGCATACATTAAAGATACTCCAACATAGACATTTTAAAAGAATGAGAAAACATAAATATATTTCAATGTTTTTTTCTGTACTCCAATGAATTGTTTAGCAAACTGCTCAAAATAATAGTCCTTCATACTAGAGTGTCTCATATTTAGGTGACTATAGACTCTTTTTCCTTTCCTTATAGAGGTATTTTTAACAGTGTAATCACCTCTGAGAATTCTTCAAGTGTACTTGTAAGTTTTAAGGTCCTTTTAATTTCTAGGTTGATACCCTGCTCTGTAGTCAGAAGCTCATAGTTGCTGAAGACATCACACATTTGCAGAATGCTTGAACCCTTAAGGGTAAACAAAATCCTATGTTAGCTCACATACTCTTAACTGTATATCCTAATATTAAAAGACTCTCTAGAGGCCACTTGAAAAGCAACTACTATCCAAGTAGAATAGAAGCAACATACTATCACTATTTATTAGGGAATAATGCAAAAAGGATAACTCAAAATTTCAAATCTGTAGATGGTTTTGTAGTTCTTGCACTGTCAAGCCATGCCCTCCACGAATAATGCTTCCATGCATAAGGAAATAATATAGTCCTGTTTTTATAACACCGTTACACAAACACACACACTACTTTTATCACAGTGTGGTCAGGAGATAGGAGACTAAACCAAGATTGCCTTTAAATAATTGGAAAAAAGGTTACCTTTGGCGAGTGACACACACATGCAAAAATCAACATTCAATATATAAAATTTATTATTTCCAAAAGTCCCCAGTTATGATTCAATTTTTAAATACATTGATTTGGGCTTCAAGAAGATACAATTAGAGTGTGATTAATATTTTTAAGAACCCAATTCAGTGTTCATGAGATGCTTATGAAAAAAAGAGATCCCATGGACATGGACAACGGGGAGGGATATAATTGTGGGAGAAGGGATGGGCTGGGAGGGGGGAGCAATGGGGGAAAAATGGGACAACTGTAATTGAATAACCAAAAAATAAAATTAAAAAAAAAAGAAAAAAAGAGATCCATGAAGGGTTCAAATAAATTTATAAACACTGCATATTATTTCCCTTCCTGGAGAGTCATAATGCGTATTAGAACATTAAAGCATCTTTTGTTTATGGAATGTCTGTTAACAAGATTCGTACACTTGAAGATACGTTTGTTAGATTACTCCTTTCTGCCGGTGGACGCCGCTGAGTAAGCATCGTTCAAGTCTCCTGCCCTGAAGTCGTCATGTGTAAGTCAGAGTCTCCCAAAGAGCCGGAACAACTACGAAAGCTCTTTATTGGAGGTTTGAGCTTTGAAACAACAGATGAGAGTCTGAGGAGCCATTTTGAGCAATGGGGAATGCTCACAGACTGTGTGGTGATGAGAGACCCAAATACCAAGCACTCCAGAGGCTTTGGGTTTGTCACATACGCCACTGTGGAGGAGGTGGATGCAGCCATGAATGCTAGACCACACAAGGTGGACGGAAGAGTTGTGGAACCAAAGAGGGCTGTCTCAAGAGAAGATTCTCAAAGACCTGGTGCACACTTAACTGTGAAAAAGATTTTTGTCGGTGGTATTAAAGAAGACACTGAGGAACATCACCTAAGAGATTATTTTGAACAATATGGGAAAATTGAAGTGATTGAAATCATGACTGACTGAGGCAGTGGCAAAAAGAGAGGCTTCACTTTTGTTACCTTTGATGACCATGACTCTATAGACAAGATTGTCATTCAGAAATACCATACTGTAAATGGCCACAACTGTGAAGTGAGAAAAGCCCTATCTAAGCAAGAGATGGCTAGTGCTTCATCCAGCCAAAGAGATCGAAGTGGTTCTGGAAACTTCGGAGGTGGTCGTGGAGGTGGTTTTGGTGGGAATGACAACTTTGGTCGTGGAGGAAACTTCAGTGGTCGAGGTGGCTTTGGTGGTAGCCGTGGTGGTGGTGGATATGGTGGCAGTGGGGATGGCTATAATGGATTTGGTAATGATGGAAGTAATTTTGGAGGTGGCGGAAGCTACAATGATTTTGGCAATTACAACAATCAATCTTCAAATTTTGGACCCATGAAAGGAGGAAACTTTGGAGGCAGAAGCTCTGGCCCTTATGGTGGTGGAGGCCAATACTTTGCCAAACCACGAAACCAAGGTGGCTATGGCGGTTCCAGCAGCAGCAGTAGCTATGGCAGTGGCAGAAGGTTTTAATTACTACCAGGAAACAAAGCTTAGCAGGAGAGGAGAGCCAGAGAAGTGACAGGGAAGCTACAGGTTACAACAGATTTGTGAACTCAGCCAAGGCAGGGCCTAGCTGCTACAAAGAAGACATGTTTTAGACAATACTCATGTGAATGGGCAAAAAACTCGAGGACTGTATTTGTGACTAATTGTATAACAGGTTATTTTAGTTTCTGTTCTGTGGAAAGTGTAAAGCATTCCAAAAAGGGGTTTTTAATGTAGTTTTTGTTTCCTTTTTTCTTTCTTTTTTTTTTTTTGCACCCATGCTGTTGATTGCTAAATGTAATAGTCTGATCATGACGCTGAATAAATGTGTCTTTTTTTAAATGTGCTGTGTAAAGTTAGTCTACTCTGAAGCCATCTTGGTAAATTACCCCAACAATGTGAAGTTAGAATTCCTTCAGGGTGATGCCAGGTTCCATTTGAAATTTATTTACAACCTGTTTGGGCACACAAGCCATTGTCTTCAGAAACCTTGGTGTAGTTGAATTGATAAGTTACTGTGTTGTGACCTGGAGTTCACCATTAAAAGGGTCACCCAAGCAGAGTCATGGAGTTTATTTGGTTATTAATGATTGTTGGCACATCCTATGCAATATATCTAAATTGAATTATGGTACCAGATAAAATTATAGGTGGGAATGAAGTTTGTGTATCATCCATTATCGTGTGTAATCAATAAACGATTTAATATCCTCTTGAAAAAAAAAAAAGATTCGTACACTTGAGAACCCAATTTGGCAGCTGCTGTCTTAATCGTACAAAGTTGTAATGCAATAACGGGATGTTGGTTTGCCTTGAACATGGGTGGCAATAGAAGTCCTCTTGCCTAGACTCATACAGATTCGTAGTGGCTTCCTGGAGAATTGTGCTCTGGAGGATTCCAAGGTGCAACCAGCTTAAGTAGAGAAGAGTGACTCGTTAGCGATGACTACCATGGATGAGGAAATGTGTTTGCTGTCCTTCACTTAGAGTATTTATATGGCAACTATACATTTCATATTTTCCAGATAGTTCTGATTTCAAATATTTTGTCCTGGTGTCCCCATATTTACAGTAATAATTATAGGACCATTTGATATTTTATTCAGAAAATATAGAAGCCATAGATATGTAAAAAGGAAATTGAGCCATATGAATTCATCAGTTTTCAACCATTATTGTCCAAGTGCAAGTCACTGGTCCTGGTGATACAATAACTTTTTTTTATCACTTGACATATACATAATCTTGTGGTATTAGGGATAATTTGCAAATTTTTCCATAGCCTGAAGGAAAAACCTCTGAATATCATTTGATTACTGAGAGCATCAGTATGAACTCAATTCTATTATTTTATAAATATGTATCTTATTTTCTTTTAAAAAAGATACTATTTATCTTTAGAGAGAATGGAAGGGAGTGAGAAAGAGAGGGAGAGAAACATCAATATGAGAGAGAAACATCAGTTGGCTGCCTCTCACACGTGTCCCAAATGGGACTGAACCTGCAACCCAGGCCTGTGCCCTGACCAGGAATCAAACCAGTGACATTTTGCACTGCAGAACAATGCACAACCTACTGAGCCATACCAATCAGGGCAAAAATATGTATTTTCAAGCTCTGTTCACTGGAAACAATTAGAAACAATGAAAATCCCAGTGCCAAAGAGTAATCTAGTGCCTAGATTGACATTCTGAATGCCATTTTCTGATGAAAGGAACCAAGGTTTCTTAAATAAATTTGTGTGGCAAGAAATGTCCGAGATGAACCTGTAATATCTTGTCACACCAGATTGCAAAGAAGCTAAGAAACTATAAGATAATAGAAAATATATATATTGGGTTGGCCAAAAAGTTTGTTTAGTTTCTTCCATAAAATAAAAGACATGTTTTTTAAATTTTTACCAATAAATTTATTGATTTGGATAATTTGAGTATGTCAGTTATCTCTTGCATAGTATAACATTTATTTTCTCAATTAATGTCTCTATTTGATTGCTATCAACTTCAGCTGGTCTACCCAACCATGGAGCATTGTCTAGTGAGAAATCTCCAGCATGAAATTTTACAAAGCACTTTTGACACATTTAATCAATCACAGCACCTTTTCCATACATTGCACAAATCTAGTGTGTGTGTTTCAGTTGCATTTTTACCTTTCTTGAAATAATAAAGCATGATATGCTGAAAATTTTGCATATTTTCTTCTATCTTCAATATTAATATGGCTACACAAAAATTCATCAATTTTTATAAGTTTGATAAAAATGCACGCTGGTATGACAGCTGTTAAAATGAAATCTAACAAAATTATTTTGAATGAAGTTAAAGACAACTAAGCATTTCTAGAGCCATCTTATGGAAAAATCAAAATGCACTTTATGGCCAACCCAACATATTGGTCTCTGCCCCCATCCC
Source organism: Furipterus horrens (assembly GCF_987537825.1). NCBI lineage: Eukaryota > Metazoa > Chordata > Mammalia > Chiroptera > Furipteridae > Furipterus > Furipterus horrens. The sequence goes on along the minus strand of NW_028327187.1, from coordinate 56,756,776 downwards.
CTCCATTCCTGACACAAAACTTCTGAAACCCTTGTAAATTTATAAGTGGTAAGAACACTAGGAGGATCTTTGTTCTAATAATATTTGGTGTTTAACCCCAGTCCTTGACACAGGGCTCTTAAATCCCTTGGAATTTTCTGGGTGATAAGATAGTCTTTTTTTAAAGTATATTTTATTGATTATATTGTTACAATAGTTTGAATTTTTTCCCCTTTGCTCTCCTCTGCACAGCATCACCCCTCCCCCAGCATTCCCACCCATCCCCAGTCCATGCCCATGGGTGGCACATACAAGTTCTCTGGCTTCACCCTTTCATAATTTATTCTTTTTAAAAATAATCAATCAATCAATCAATCATTTTAACAATAAAAAATAATCCCTCCCTCTCAGACTTAAGACCCTTTATAATCTTATAAGGACAATGGGTGAAGGTCTCGAGCTCCTCTAGATGCTTCAAGTTGGACATGGTCATCGTCCTACTTACCCTTGGGTTCGGAAATCCCTAGTAAGCGGGGGAGGGGGGAGTGGAGGGGAGGGCGGCCTTCCCACATGGTGAAGTATTTTGTAGACTGAAGGTCAGTTGGCTGTCCCCGGACAATGGCATGCTTGATTTAACAGGCTGGCATTCTTGTTGTATTCTGGGGGCAACAGATATGGAAACAGGGTTAAAAGACATCATTCAATCCATAACCACTAGATGACAAAAGGCAGGTATTAATTTTTCAATGTCCCACATTAGGGAAAAAAAGGGGCTTCTTTGGAGGAAGGTATGTCAGGCAAATCTCACCTGTCCAAAACCCTTTTGCCCATTATACTTAGTTTGGGCTGAGGGAAATAGTTTAGGTTTCCCCCCCTCTTAGACCTCTGGGCCCTTGCTGTCCAACCCATTAAAAGAGAAAAGAGAAAACAATTTTAAAGTGAAGCCCACAGACCACCCCATTCTTCACCAACCCAGCCATTTAGTTCAACCAAACCCTTGAGTCTCAGGAGGCAATGATGCAGACAGGATTAAGTGAGGCCTATACATATAGACAATCACTCAGATAATGATATCATAGGATTATGCCCTTTGAAAACAGAAAACACATGTTAATTTATGTAACATAACCCACAAACAAGTCTCTAAATCTGTAAGACTGTCTTATTGGAAAGACACCCAGTTGCAAGGCATTTGACATTCTTCTTGCCTGTAAATTAAGCATCTTTGAAGATGCCACAGACATAGTTTAACTTTCAAATGAAAACAAACTTTAAAAGAAAAAAAACTTTAAAGACGGTTAGCTGCACTACTTTATAGTCTACCACTGAGCATTGTGATTTTCCTAGAATCACGATTTTTCTCCTTAATATTACCCTCCTTGTCATTAAAGGGACTGCATTACGTCCATTTTTTAATTTATCCTGTTCATTTGCATAAACACAACAAAAGCAGCAAATGATCACTTATGATCTTTAGTTCTGCTTTGCTGGAACTTACACAAGGAACATTTAGGGTGACCTTCAATCTGCCCTTCAGGGCACAGAAGCTGAGCCACATACCTGGCCTTCAGCCTTGCCTGTAAACATCTGTCTTTTCCAAGTCCTTCAGATTTTCCATTGTGCCTTAAGGTCTCTTCTAGCCATCTTTCAGGGAAAAAACCTTCATTTCTTCCCTGGAATGATTGCCATGAACCGCACAACCAACCAAGGTATCAGGTCTTTTCACTTGGGGGTTTTATTACCTTCGAAAGTCAATCCTAGTTCCTCAGGGCTTTTTGGTAACAATCAGAGCCCAAGAATGTCTCCTTTAGGCATGACATTCCAGTCAAAGTCTTGGTCAAAAAAACCTCTATTAACATCTGGTCATATCAGTTTTATGCAAAGAACCTTATGTCATTACTTCTTCAGAATGCCAAATTCTGGAGGGATCAGATAGGGAGAAAAATATACAGTGGGAACAAAAATCCTTCTCCTTCTAATGTTCACTAAAATTGCATTTCCATTGTTTATATTTTCTTTTTTTCCCCCACTAAAATTTTTTTGTTTGTTTTTCCATTACAGTTCTCCCACCTTTTTCCCCTATTGCTGCTCCGCACCCTACCCACCCCCTTTCCCATAGTCAGTCCCCACCCAGTTGTCCATGTCCATGAGTCATTTATACACGTTCTTTGACTAGACGCCTTTCTTCTTACAGTCTTCTCTCCTTACCCCCTCCCCCATTGTCATTGTTAGTCTATTCTTACTTTACATACCTCTGGTTCAATTTTTCTCATTTGTTTGTGTTGTTCATTAGTCTCCTGTAATAGATGATAGCATAAGGTATTTTTCATTTGTTGCCGGGCTTATTTTGCTAAGCATAATTCTCTCTAGTTCCATTCATGTTGTTGCAAATGGTAGAAGTTCCTTCTTTCTCTCTGTTACATAGTATTCCATTGTGTACATGTACCACAGTTTTTCGATCCACTCATCTACAAATGGGCACTTAGGTTGTTTCCAGCACTTGGCTATTGTAAATAGTGCTTCTATGACCATAGAGGTGCATAGGATTTTTTGAATTGGTGTTTCAGGATTCTTTGGATGTATTCCTAGCACTGGAAGTGCTGGTTCAAAAGGCAGTTCTATTTTTAGTTTTTTGAGAAAATTCCAAACTGTTTTCCATAGTGGCTGCACCAGTCTGCATTCCCACCAGCAGTGTACCAGGGTTCCCTTTTCTCCGCATCCTCACCAGCACAAGTCGTTTGTTGATTTGTTGATGATGGTCATTCTGACTGATGTGAGGAGTTATCTCATTGTGGTTTTTATTTGCATCTCTCTGATGGCTAGTAATGTTGAGCATTCTTTCATATGCCTATGGACCCTCTGTATGTCTTCTTTGGAGAAGTATTTGTTCAGGTCCTTTGCCCATTTTTGAATTGGGTTGTCTCTCTTCTTGGTTTGGAGTTGTATAACTTCTTTATATATTTTGGAGATCAATCCCTTGTCTGAGGTATCATTGGAAAATACAGTTTCCCATAGGGTTGGTTCCCTTTTCATTTTGCTGATGTTTTCTTTTGCTGAGCATACTCTTTAGTTTGATGTAGTCCCATTTGTTTATTCTTTCCTTTATTTCACTTGCTTTAGGAGATATATCAGTGAAAATGTTGCTATGTGGGATATCTAAAAATTTCCTGCCTATGTTTCCCTCTAGGACTTAGGGTGTCATGGCTTACATTTAAGTCTTTTATCCATCTTCAGTTTATTCTGGTGTACGGTGTAAGTTGGTGGTCTAGTTTCATTTTTTTGCATGTCCCTGTCCAGTTCTCCCAACACCATTTGTTAAAGAGGCTCTTCTCACTCCATTTTATGTTCCTTCCCCCTTTGTCAAATATTAGTTGATCATATAGACCTGGGTTTATTTCTGGGCTCTCTATTCTGTTCCATTGATCTATAAGTCTGTTCTTATGCCCGCACCAGACTGTTTTGATTACCGTGGCCTTCTAGTATAGTTTGATATCAAGTATTGTGATTCCTCCGACTGTGTTCTTCTTCCTCAAAATTGGACTCTTTTTTGGTTCCATATAAATTTTTGAAGTATTTGTTCCTGGTCTGTGAAAAATGTCATTGGTATTTTAATAGGGATTGCATTTAATCTATAAATTGCTTTGGGTGTTATGGACATTTTAATGACGTTGATTCTTCCCATCCATGAACATGGTATGTGCTTCTATTTATTTGTATCTTCCTTCATTTTTTTCATTCAGTGTTATATAGTTTTCTGAGTACTCTTTGGTTAATGTTATTCCTAGGTACTTTATTTTTCTTGTTGCTATGGTAAATGGGATTTTGCTTTCAGTTTCTATCTCTGAGATTTTATTGTTGGTGTACAGAAATGCATTCAATTTCTGAATATTGATTTTGTACCCTGCTATTTTGCCAAATTCACTTATTAGGTCAAGTAGTTCTTCGTGGAGTCTATAGTTTTCTATGTACACTATCATGTCATCTGCAAATAATGACAGTTTTACTTCCTATTTTCCAATTTGGATGCCTTTTATTTCTCTTCCTTTTCTAATTGCTGTGGCTAGAATTTCCAACACTATGTTGAATAGGAGTGGAGAAAGTGGACATATTTGTCTTGTTTCTGACCTCAGGGGGAATGCTTTCAGTTTTTGTCCATTGAGTATGATGTTAGCTTCAGGTTTCTCATATATAGCCTTTATTATGTTGAGTTATGCTCCCTGTATTCCCGTTTTGCTGAGAGTTTTCATCATAAGTGGGTGTTGTACTTAATCAAATGGCTTTTCAGCATTATGGATATGATCATACAGTTTTTGTCTTTTTGTTTATGTGGTGTATTAATTTATTAATTTGCAAATATTAAACCATCCTTGCATCCCTGGGATTAATCCCACTTGATTATGGTGTATGATTTTTAAAATATGTTGCTAGATCCTGTTTGCCAATATTCTGTTGTAAATTTTAGCATCTATATCGATCAGTGATATTGTTCTGTAGTTTTCTTTGTTTGTTGTGTCTTGGCCTGGTTTTGGAATTAAGGTAATACTGGCTTTATAGAACGAGTTTCAGAGTTTTCCCTCTTCTTGGGTTTTTGGAATAGTTTGAGAAAGGTAGGCATTAGTTCTTCTTTAAGTGTTTTGTAAAATTAACCCGTGAAGCCATCTGTTCCAGGGCTTTTGTGTGCCGGGAGTGTTTTGATTACTGTTTCAATTTCATTCTTTGTGATTGGTCTGTTCAGGCTTTCTGCTTCTTCTTGATTCAGTTTTGGAAGATTATACGTTTCCAGAAATTTGTCCATTTCATCTAGGTTGTCAGATTTCTTGCCATACACTTGTTCGTAATAATTTCTTACAATCTTTTGTTTTTCTGTGGTGTCTGTTGTGATTTCTCCTCTTTCATTTCTGAATTTCTTTATTTGGGCCCTCTCTCCTTTTTTCTTTTTTTTTTCAGATTTAATGTGTTTTATTGATTAAATTATTACATTTGTGCCAATTTCCCTTCCCTCTGCTCCCCTCCACCCGGTGGCCCCCCTCCCTCCAGTTGTCCCCCCCTTTTAGATTATGTCCATTAGTTGTGCATACAGTTCCTCCCAACCTCTCTCCGTCTATTCCATTCCCTCCTACCTTGATCCCCAATTCCTATATCATCTCCCTCCCTTTCCCCATTCCCCCTCCCTGTTGACCTCCCCCCAATATGCTTCCCGTACCCACAGTTCCTCTTCCCCTCTCGTTGCCTATTTAGTTTGCCTTTGTTTCATCTCCCTAGCTTCTGTTTTTTTTTTAAACCAGTCCCTTTAACATCTCATATAACAGTGGTTTGGATCTAATGAACTCTTTCAGTTTTATTTTGTCCTGGAAACACTTTCTCTGCCCTTCTATTCTGAATGACAATTTCACTGGATAGAGTATTCGTGGTTGTAGGTTTTTTATTTTCATTACTTTGAATATTTCTTGCCAGTCCCTTCTTGCCTGCAGGGTCTCCCTTGAGAAGTCAGCTGATAGTCTAATTGGGACCCCTTTGTACATGATTCTTTTCTTCTCTCTTGCTGCTTTTAAGATTCTCTCTTTATCTTTAACTTTTGACATTTTGATTATAATGTGTCTTGGAGTGGTTCTCCCTGGGTCCAGTCTCTTGGGAACTCTCCTTGCTTCCTGGACCTGCAGGTCTATTCCCTTCCCCAAGTCTTGGAAGTTCTCCTTTATTATATTTTCACTCAATTTTTCAAGTTCTAGTTCATCTTCCTCATTCTCTGGCAAACCAATGATTCTTATGTTGGGTCTTTTATAGCTGTCCCAGAGGTTTCTGATCCTTTCATTGTTGCTTCCCATTTCCTCTCGCTGCATTGGTTGACTGCTTGTTCCTTCTCCATATTCCAGTTTGTTGAAATGAACTCTGGATTTTATTTCCTTTCCTTCTGTCTCGTATGTTGTTTTGTTCCTTTCGTTATGAAAGTTTTTCGCTTCTTTCATATCTTTTTCCTGCTCTTCTGTGAATTCTGTAAGCCACCTGATAACAATGGCCCAGAACTGAGCCTCTGACAGGTTTCTTATCTGTTCATCTGTCAGGTTCTCTATCTGCTGTCTGGTGAGTTGTGTTACCGGTATTTCTAAAGTTGCCTGCCTCATTTTTTTTTTCAGATTTAATGTGTTTTATTGATTAAAATATTACATTTGTGCCAATTTCCCTTCCCTCTGCTCCCCTCCACCCGGTGGCCCCCCTCCCTCCAGTTGTCCCCCCCTTTTAGATTATGTCCATTAGTTGTGCATACAGTTCCTCCCAATCTCTCTCCGTCTATTCCATTCCCTCCTACCATGATCCCCAATTCCTATATCATCTCCCTCCCTCTCCCCACTCCCCCTCCCTGTTGACCTCCCCCCACTATGCTTCCCTTACCCACAGTTCCTTTTCCACTCTCGTTGCCTGTTTCGTTTGCCTTTGTTTCATCTCCCTAGCTTCTGTTTTTTAAACCAGTCCCTTTAACATCTCATATAACAGTGGTTTGGATCTAATGAACTCTTTCAGTTTTATTTTGTCCTGGAAACACTTTCTCTGTCCTTCTATTCTGAATGACAATTTCGCTGGATAGAGTATTCGTGGTTGTAGGTTTTGGATTTTCATTACTTTGAATATTTCTTGCCAGTCCCTTCTTGTCTGTAGTGTTTCCCTTGAGAAGTCAGCTGATAGTCTAATTGGGACCCCTTTGTACATAATTCTTTTCTTCTCTCTTGCTGCTTTTAAGATTCTCTCTTTATCCTTAATTTTTGACATTTTGATTATAATGTGTCTTGGAGTGGTTCTCCCTGGGTCCAGTCTCTTGGGAACTCTCCTTGCTTCCTGGACCTGCATGTCTATTCCCTTCCCCAAGTCTTGGAAGTTCTCCTTTATTATATTTTCACTCAATTTTTCAAGTTCTAGTTCATCTTCCTCATTCTCTGGCAAACCAATGATTCTTATGTTGGGCCTTTTATAGCTGTCCCAGAGGTTTCTGATCCTCTCATTGTTGCTTCCTATTTCCTCTCGCTGCATTGGTTGACTTCTTTTTCCTTCTCCATATTCCAGTTTGTTGAAATGAACTCTGGATTCCTCACCATCTGTCTCGTATGTTGTTTTGTTCCTTTCGTTATGAAAGTTTTTCGCTTCTTTCATATCTTTTTCCTGCTCTTTTGTGAATTCTGTAAGCCACCTGATAACAATGGCCCAGAACTGAGCCTCTGACAGGTTTCTTATCTGTTCATCTGTCAGGTTCTCTATCTGCTGTCTGGTGAGTTGTGCCACCGGGATCTCTATATTTGTCTGCCACATTTTGACAGATGCGTTTTGTTTTCCTGGGCTGGCTGTCCGGGGCGGTGCCTGTGTACGCGTCACAAATTAGCGACCAGTGCCTGTCTGCGACCTATTTCGCAGCCCTGTGGTGCTTTCTGTGGGGGCGGGGGTCCAAGATGGATTCACACAGTTATTCAGCTAGGAGACCGGGATCCGTCCTCCTGCCCCCCTGGGCCTCACTGTTCAAGGCGATGCTGCGGCTGCTCTCCCCAGCGTCCGGAGTCGCGCACGCCAGGGGCTTGAATGGAGTCGCGCACGCCAGGGGCTTGATTGCCTCCGGGATTTTTTGCCGTCCCGCCCGCCGCTCCGCAAACAGCTTTGCCTTCTTTAACTCTTACCTGCCCAAATGGCACCGCTGGTTTATAACTTCATATGTTGGGCTTCCGTGTAGTTTTATTTTCTGGAATTTCTAGTTATCCTTTGTTTTGAAGTAGTTGTATTCCTCTATAGTTGTAGAGGAAGACCTAGCGTGTCCGTCTAAGCCTCCATCTTGGCCGGAAGTCCAAGTTTAAATTCGCCTGCCTCATTTTGACAGATGCGTTTTGTTTTCTTGGGCTGGCTGTCGGGGGCAGTGCCTGTGTACGCGTCACAAATCAGCAACCGGCCGGCGCCTGCCTGTCCGCGACCTATTTCGCAGCTCTGTGGTGCTTTCTTTGGGGGCGGGGGTCCAAGATGGATTCACACAGTTATTCAGCTAGGAGACCGGGATCCGTCCTCCCGCCCCCCTGGGCCTCACTGTTCAAGGCGATGCGGCGGCCGCTCTCCCCAGCTCCGGAGTCGCGCACCGCCAGGGGCTTGCGTAGCTGGGACTCCTCGCTGGGGTTGCGCACCGCCAGGGGCTTGCGTAGCTGGGACTCCTCGCCGGGGTTGCGCACCGCCAGGGGCTTGCGCAGCCCGGATTCCTCGCCGCCCGCCGCTCCGGGTGCGACTGCAAACAGCACTGCCCACTTTAACTCTTACCTGCCCAAATGGCACCGCTGGTTTATAACTTCATATATTGGACTTCCGTGTAGTTTTATTTTCTGGAATTTCTAGTTATCCTTTGTTTTGAAGTAGTTGTATTCCTCTATAGTTGTAGAGGGAGACCTAGTGTGTCCGTCTAAGCCTCCATCTTGGCCGGAAGTCTCTCCTTTTTTCTTGATGAGCCTAGTTAAAAGCTTGTCAATTTTGTTTATCTTTTCAAAGAAGCAGCACCTACTTTTGTTGATCTTTTAAACTGTTTGTTTAGTCTCTATGCCATTTAATTCTGCTCTAATCTTGATGATTTCCTTCCTTCTATTCGCTCTGGGTTTTGCTTGTTGTTCTTCTTCTAGTTCTTGTAGCTGAAGGGTTAATTTTTTATTAGAGCTTCTTCTATCCTTTTTAGGTGGGCCTGTATTGCTATGAACTTTCCTCTCAGGACTGCTTTCACTGTATCCTGTAGGTTTGGGGCTGTTGTGTGTTCATTATCATTCGTTTCCAGAAACTTTTTTATTTCTTCTTTGATGTCATTGTTAATCCATTTATTACTTAATAGCATGTTATTCATTCTCCATTAATCTGAAAGTCTTAGAGTTTTTTCCTGAGGTTGTTTTCCAATTTTAAGCCATTGTGATCTGAGACTATGCCTGACATAAGTTTAATTTTCTTGAATTTGTTGAGGCTTGTTTTATGTCCTACCATGTGGTCTATTTTTGAAAATGTTCCATGTGCATTTGAGAAGAATGTTCATTTGGCTTCTTTAGGGTGAAAAGTTCTATGTATATCAACTAAGTTCATTTGGTCTAGAGTGTTGGTCAATACCTCAATGTCTTTGGTTTTTCTTTGCTTCGAAGATTTGTCCATTGTTGACAATGGGTGTTAAAGTCCCCTACTATGAGTGTGTTGCTGTCTATATCCTTCCTGAAGTCTTTCAATATTTTCCTTACATATTTGGGTGCTCCTAAGTTGGGTGCATATATCTTTAGAAGGGTTATATCTTTTTGATGGATTTTTTCCGTAAGTATTATGAAGTGTCCTTCTTTTTCTCTTTTATGGCCTTTGTTGTGAAGTCTGTTTTTTCTGATATAAGTATTGCTACCCCAGCCTTTTTTTCATGTTCATTTGCTTAAAATACTTTTTTCCATCCCTTCATTTTCATTCTGTGGAGATCTTTTGTTCTAAGGTGTGTCTCTTGTAGACAGCATTTATGTGGGTCATGCTTTCTAATCCATTCAGCTACCCTATGTCTTTTGATTGGAGCATTTAATCCATTTACATTTAAGGTTATTATCAATAGGTACTTATTCATTGTCATTTTCCCCCTTTGTACTTGTGTTCCACTCTGTCTCTCTCTGTTTCTTCATCTTCTTAAAGCATGCCCTTTAGCATCTCTTGAAATGCTGGTTTGGTGGAGATGTATTCTCTTAGCCTTCTTTTGTCTGCAAAACTCCTTATTTCACCTTCCATTTTGAATGAGAGCTTTTCTGGTTAGAGTATTCTAGGTTGTAGGCCTTTGTTTTTCATTCCTTGGAATATTTTTTGCCATTCCCTTCTGGCTTGTAGTGTTTCTGCTGAGAAATCTGATGATAGGCTTGTTGGAGCTCCTTTGTACGTTATTAGCTGTTTCTCTCTTGCTGCTTTTAGGATTTTCTTTGTCTTTGAATGTTGCCATTTTAGTTATGATGTGTCCTGAAGTGGGCCTGTTGGGGTTCATGTTCATTGGGACCCTCTGTGCTTCCTGGACTTGTGTGACTCTTTCTCTCATCATGTTAAGGAAGTTTTCTGTCATTAGTTTTTCAAGCAGGTTTTCTATCTCTTGCTCCTCTTCTTCTTCTTATGGAATTCCTATGACACGGATATTATTACATTTCATGTTGTCCTACAGCTGTCTTAAAACCTCTTCATTCTTGTTCGACCTTTTCTTCATTTTGTTGCACTGTCTGGGAGTTTTTGTCTAGGTTGTCCTCCAGCTCGCTGATCTGATCTTCTGCTTCCTCTAGCCTTCTTTTTAATTACTCCTACTGTGTTCTTCAACTCAGAAATTGTATTCTTCATTTCCTCCTGGTTCTTGATAGCTTCTATGTCCTTTTTCATGCTGGTGTAATTATCAGTAAGTTCCTTGTAGTTTCCCTGGAGTTCTTCATAGTTTTCCTTGAGCTCATTGAGCTCATTGAGCTTCCCCATAATCCATGTTTTGAATTCCATATCTGATAGTTTGCTTCCCTCTATTTCATTTATCACTCTTTCTGGGGATTCTTTCTTTCCTTTCAATGGCTTTTTTCCCCTCCGTCTCCCCATTTTTATCACTCTTATTGTTTGTTGCTGCTTCTTAGATTGATCTGCACTTCCTGGATCTGCCCCTGGTCGCATATTGTGTACCAGTCGGGGCCTAGGCAGCCTGTTGGAAACTACCAGGGATCTACTGCCTTTGTCTGTCTTCTGTAGTTGTTAATATACTCTATCTGTGATTAGCTGTCAGACTTAAGGACTAAGGGTGTGGCAGCTTAATTCCTGTAGGCAGAGCTATTGCTTCCCCTCAGGCTGATGCCACTTGGAGGGGATTGGTAGGTCTGCAGTATTGGGAATGAGTCAGCACTTGGACCTGGTCGGCTGCTTCCCCAGTTCTCCCTTAAAACCCACCACACCAAATTCCTCTAGTCCTCTCTGCCTTCCCTCTGCTTGAGCCCAGGGTAAGTGGGGGCCAAAATATTTTTGTATGTGATCTGCTTAAGAGATCTTTTTCTCCAGTTGTTTCTCTCAGGCTAGCAAGAAACCCTATGGCTTTTCGCTTTTCACAGCTGGATACTATTTTACTTTCCACTCTGTTGCTGCAGGCTGGGAAGCCCAGTTGGGGGTTTAGACCCTGCCCTTCTAAGGCGGAACCCCTGGCTGCTGAGCTGTTTCTCAGTCCCTTCAGCTGCTACCCGTGGGAGCCCAGCCAGCCCTTTTCGTGTCTCCACATTCCCTACCGGTCACGTTGTGATGTAGCGGCCTTTTCTGTCTCTCCATGGTTATAAAACTTCTCTCCAGCTAGTGTTCAGTTGGTTATTCCAGATGATTTCTCCACAATTAAGTTGTAAATCCAGGCTGGTCCTGGGAGAAAGTTAGTGTAGCTTCCACTTATTTCTCCGCCTTCTTGGATGTCCCTTGGAAAGATTTTTATTAGTCTTTTGTTTTAACTAGGGGACTCTGGGTGGCTCTGGATGACTCCTGCATGGGGGTTGGTCACAAAAGAGATAAAGTTGTAATTAGAAGCTTGGAATTTTCAGCCCTACCCTCCCTCACTTCTCTGGAGAGAGCCTCTGTAAATATCCCAAACTATGGGATTCGGAGAGCTTCCAGATTGATGAACACATCCACAAACCATGAGGGTAATGCACCCCAACTTCTTGGGGAGAGAAACTCCCACTCTCAGGACCCTCCCAGACCTCATCCTATGCATCTCTTTATCTGGCTATTTATCTATATCCTTTGTCATTTCCTTTAATAAACTAATAAATGCGTTTCCCTGAGTTCTGTGAGCTGTTCTAGCAAATAATTTAATCCAAGGGAGAGGAGGTCATGGGAATCTCTGATATATAGTTTACCAGTCAGAGGCACAGGTAACAACCTGGACTTGTGATCGGGCTTTTCACTATATAGTACACTACTAGGCTTGTGTCAAAAGGACTTGTGAATCAAATTGAAGAGACTCTCTCTGGCCAGATATAAATCAATTTTAACATCAGTATAAGACAGTAACAATAATGGACTTAAATATGTCAAATATGTTTAAATATATTAGTTAATAATAATACTTAAATGTAATTGCTCAATTTGGAGAAAGCTAGGAAGTTAGCTCAATATTTTGCAGCTGGTGAATAAAATAATAACTCAAACATTTCCCCTGCCTTTCTTATACACATTCTCTTTCTGTGCAACAAAATAGTGAGAAAAATGTTTTTGTGGAAGATTTCTAGCTGATAAATTAAAAAGGATTGTAGAATTTTATACCTGTTAGTGAATTAATCAAGTTAGGCAACGATCATCAATGCCTGATACATTACAAAAGGAGTAATGACCAAATATCATATGACACCTAATAGAAAAACAAAGCAGTGTCTATCAGAGATGTAAAGTAAAGCATAAGAAATAGTCAATAATATTTCAATAATTATCTATAGGCCAGGTGAATACTGGAAATATCAGAGGGAACACTTCGTAAAGTATATGATTGTCTAATCACTATGCTGTACACCTGAAACCAACACAAAATAATACTAAAAGTAAACTTTAATTGAAAAATTAAAAATAAATAAATTCTTAAAAAGCAATTCCAGTGAGGTTTTTTCTTTCCACAAAAAAAAAAAAAAACAAGCAAACAAGGAATTTGAATTTCATCAAACTTTTAGATATAACGATGAATTTTTAGGAAAATACAAGAGCACAGGATATTAAATAAGATCACAAGGTTTTAAGCAAGAACATTCAGACTTAGATATAGAGTGAGGATGTTGGGGAAAGGGACTCTACAGAAAACAGCATGGTTTATTCAACAAATAAATTGCAATAGAGAATCTATCTGAAAATGAAACTAAGAAAAATTGTATTTACATTAGCATCAAAAAGAATGAAAATAAAGCATTGGCCTGTGTGGCTCATTTGATTGGAACATTGTCCTGAAATCAAAGGGTTGTGGGTTTTATTCCTGGCCAGGACACATACCTAGGTGGTAGGTTTTATCTCCAGCCATGGTATGCAGGATCCCTGGTCTGTGTGCATACAGGAGGCAACCAATTGATGCTTTTAACTTGCATCAATGTTTCTCTCCCTACCTTCCCCTCTCCTTTCCTTTCTCTCTAAAAGCAATGAAAAAATGTTTTCAGATGAGGATTTAAAAATTTCTAAGGATGAAAATATTTAGGAGTAAGCTTTTAAAAAGAAGTGCAAAAATTAAACCCTTAGAAACAACAAAATGTTAAAAGAAATTAAAGATCTAAATGTGGGCAACCACTCCTCGTGGTTTAAGGAATTGTAGACCCAGCCTCAGTATGATGAGCCACCAGCCTCCTGGCTACGCTTGTCTCTAAGTCTCAACATAAGGTTGTGTGCGGAACATGACTGTTAACTACTCAGAGGGTTGCCATGGGAATTAGATCAAAGAGCGCTTATTAAGCTCATTGTGCTTTAAAACTTGCTCTGCTTTCCTTATTAGCAATGTAGTGTAAGCTATCTTTAGCAGGGAGTATATGGAACCCTGCACCTGGTCCGAATATTTTATAGACCTTAACTCAAATCAGTCAGCGTGACTCCCGAATTAGTGTATGTCATTTGTTATTGTCAAATGCCTGAATACAATAGATGATTTATGAATTTTAACCTTGTATCTATCATATGTATCCTTCTCAATAAGACATGAGGGATGAAGGTTTGGTTGCTGGTCTCCACTAGAGAAGCAGTCACCTTCCTTCCCCCAGATATAACAAAGTGTCCTGGGTAAAAGTTTGTTCCGTTGTGGTTACAAAGCCTCTGCTGGACAGAGCAACTTCCAACCAAGCTTAGGGTGTGTGTGCCACCTCCGCCATATCTAAATAAACAGACATTCCATGTTCATAGAGCAGAAGATTTAAAATTATTAAGATGGCAATACTCTCCTGCAGATTCAATTCAATCCCTACCAGAATCCCAGTTGGCTTCTTTGTAGATTTACAAGCTGATCCTTAAATCTGTATGGAAACTATGTAACTGTACGATTTATCCATTGTAAGTGAATAAATATGTATTTGACCATCATGAGTTTGACCAGCATGTATTGGTCTACTTTGAGGTTTTTTGTATCTGAAAAACCAAGGAGAATATCCTACACCTTGCCCATTCACTGGTTTTTATACCCCTTGAAGTTACCCTTTAATAGAAAACCCACCTCCCCCTGGTATCTCCAGAATTCAGTATATAGACTCTTGGTTTTGGCAGGGATTTTAGGAATTATCTAATCTACGAATTCCCAAACCTAGTTGCACATCAAAATCACATACAGTATTTATCAAAATCATAGGTTCAAAGTCCTTGACTTTGAAATCTCTGTAGTAGAACCCAGGAATGTATATTTTTAACAAGTTCCCTAAGGGACTCTGGTAAGATGTCCCACATATAAACATTTAGAGAGCATTAACTTTTTATAGCTTCTCATATGCGATAGGATCTTTTCTATAACTCCCTGACCTGTGGTCATTCAGTTTCTTAATAATGACTTCACAAACAGTCCATCCCATTATTTAGACAGTTTATTTTGTTAGAAAGTTCTTCCCTATGAAATGGTAAAACCCACAAACTTATTTTGGCACTAATTCTGACCTGAGATGGCAGATAGGTTTTGTAGAAGTTTCTCTTAATTTAAGGAAAAATAAAATCAGAAACACCAGTTTCTTTTTTGAAGATGGTGAGTAGCTTCTGAAAAGAGGTTGCTTGTCAGCAAGAATGTAGGCTAAAAGAAGAAAATTCAAAGTAAGTACAATGCTAGACATCACTGTGCAAGAAGTCATTGTTCACCAAGATACCAACAATTTCTCCTTTAAAAGAAGAATTTTTCTAGGCTGAAAGTTTCAATATTTTACTTTCTTTTGAGAACGTTACAGATCTGTTGTCTTATAGTTGTTGCAAATACTGAAAAACATTCTTCAGATGAATGTGTTAGTCAGAATATGATGGTTTGTATAAAAGTTAATGTTTTGAAAATTGGGTTAACTAATGTAAAACATCCAAAGTAAGCTTACTCAACTTTTCTTGAAGAAAGCATTGTGTTTATCATCATTGTAAAGTTAAAGTTATGATAATCTTTCTATTTCTTCAAAATAAAAATGGTTTTCTTAAATTCTATATATAGCATAAAAGTTGTTTTGTTAATTAATATCTTTGACAGTTTCACCTCATTTGCCAGTTTAGGTCAATTGATATTTACTGCTTTGATAAGAGTGGGAAAATATGTTGTGATGTCTGTTCTGAGGATAGAGTGGGAAGATGGTAACCTACACACCATCTACTAGTCAATGCAATGTTTCTTTAACATAGCGTATCTCCAAATATTTGTATTGCCCTCATACACCCTTTAATTCTTCTTTTCCCCAGCTTTAGTATCTGTAAGTACTGTAACCAGTCTCCATGTGGGCCTGGTTTTAAGATCATTCTTCTCTTCCCCACCAAACACCCACAACTTTGTCACTGTTCTGGAAATATGATGGCTAGAGATGAAGTCAATACAAATATTCTTTGACCACATTTATAATGTTAACAATAATTTCTGAAAATTATTGCCAATTTTGCCTTATCAATGCTCATTTTGTTTCTTTTCTGGTCATTTATCCCATTTTTCAGGGCCATGCAAAATTCTTACTATGTATTTTAACATGTTAGCTTCATTTCCTAATTTGGTTTCATGTACAAATTAATAAGCACGTTCTTGATTCTGTAATTCAGATTAATTCATCCATCTATTCAAATATAAGTGCTACTCTATGCCTGGCCCTGTTCTAGAACAGGAGTCTGGTGATGAGTAAAAACAGAGATGGTTTCATGAGTTTACAGTCTATGGGATAAACATCTAAATGAAACATTCACATTGAAGGACAATTTGGTTGTTTCTTATAAAACTAAACATACTTGCCCTAGCCAGGTGGCTCAGTTGATTGGAGCATCATCTTGTATACCAAAAGGTTGCAAGTTCAATCTGATCCTCAGTCAATGTGTGTACTGGAGACAACCAGTTGATGTTTCTCATATCAATGTCTCCCCACCTCCTTCCTCCCTCTTTAAAAATCAATAAACAAATCCTTAGGTGAGCATTAAGAGAAAGCAAAAAACAAAATACTTTTACCATATGTTTCAACAATCATGCTTCTTGGTATTTACTCAAAGGAGTTGAAAACTTATGTGCACAAAAAAAAAAAAAAACGTGCACATGAATACTTATAGCAGCACGGATATAGCAGTTTTGCTTGCCAAAATTTGGAAACAACCAAGATTTCCTTTAGTAAGTGAATGAATAAATGAACTGTAGTATGTTCAGACAATGGAATATTATTCAGTGCTAAAAGTAAACGAGGCACCAAACCATTAAAAGACATGGAGGAACATTTAATGCATATTACTAAGTGAAAGAAGCCAATCCAAAAAGGCTACATACTGTATGGATTCCAACTATATAACATTCTGGAAAAGTCAAAACTATGATGACTGTAAAAATATTAGTGATTTCCAGGATTTTTTGAGTGGCAGTAAAAATACTCTATCATACCAAAAGGATGGATACACATCATACCTGTGTCCAATTCCATTGAATGCACATCACCAAGAGTGAGCCCTAAGGTAAATTATGGAATTTGAGTGATAATGATATGTCAATGTAGGTTCATCAACTGTATAAAATGTACCACTCTTGGGGGGGGATGTTAATAACTGGGGAGGTTATGCACATATAGAGGAGAGGGTATATCTCTGTATTTTGTTCTATATATTTCTGTGAACCTAAAACTGCTTTAAAAAATAAAGTATTTATCTGACTGGCTTATTTTACTTAGCATAATAATCTCCAGGTCCAGCCATGCTGTCACAAAGAGCTCCTTCTCTTTTATAGCCATGTAGAATTCCATTGTGTAAATGTACCACATGTTTTGTTTTGTTTTTTATCAACTCATCTACTGATGGGCACTTGGGCTATTTTCAGATCTTGGCTATTGTAAATAATGCTGCAATGAACATAAGGATGCATATATTCTTTCAAATTTGTGTTTCAAGATTCTTAGGCTATATTCCCAGAAGTGCAATTGCTCATATGTGGAATCTAATGAACAAAATAAACTGACAAACAAAATTAAAACCAGAGGCATGGATACATGAAACAAACTGTCAGATCTAAGAGGGGCGGGGGTGGTGGGAACTGGAAGAGATTAGCCAAAGAACATATATTTATACATGCATAGCCCATGTATATATACATTGCTGTCTGTGGTGAAGGCTGGGTGGGGGAGTAGGGGCTTCATGGGGGTGGAAAAAAAGAGGGGGAAATGAGGGACATCTATAATAGTGTCAACAATAAAAATATTAAAAATAAATAAAATTTTAAACAATAAAATATCTTAATTTTATAAAAAGTAAAAAAATCTAAATGCCACAATGTGTATATAATATCAACAACACCAATTATTACAGAAGTGAATCTGGGAAAGTTATGTCTTGGCCAATCATAGAAGTGGTTTAGAAGAAAAGAAGTTCTGTTTAGATGGAAAATGATTAGACTCGCCTATAATTCACTATAAACTTGCCATTTTCTGGGGGGAAAAACCCAAAGTTTTAATCCCACATCAAGAAAAATGTCTTCTTTTAGTACATTAATCCAAACACTCAAATATTCAATTTTTATAGTAATAAATGCTATGTATGGGCTCTACATTGTATATGAACAGCAAACTCTACATACAGTACATTAAGAAATAGACTGAAAGGGATTCTGAGGGATCCACGATTATATATAAAAGGAGCTAGGATAGTGTATGGGTGAAATGGATTTCTATTATTATTTGGAGGAAGCAGTTGACACCATGGAGAATGCATGAGACCAGTTGTCATCATGACTGACTACCCAAATATCCATCCAAATAAAATGAATCAATTTCACAAACATAATCCTGAGTGCCAAAGCCAGAAAAACATGTGTACTGTATGGTTCTATTTATATAAAATACAATAACATGCAAACTCATGTTTAATTCTGCCTGATTATGTCAATATGTTTCCCTAAGAGGCTCTTCTTGTTTTCTTCCCATGAACACTATTTCAAACACGTCCTCTTATCAAACATCTTATATCTCCTCCTTCATGTTCACTCCCATCTGTTGAACTTCATTCCTATTTTATTGAAAAAATATCAATAAAAACCATCATAGAAAACTCCCATCTATTCCCACCACCAAGTCTACAATCCTACCCTCACTTTCACCCATATTTTCCTTTAACTTTCTCTTACCACTGAGTAAGCATCCTCCTACCAAAGACCCATTTCTAAGCATAAGCTTTAAAGGTTATACATTTTACCTCTCAAGTAACTTGCTCCTTGAATTGATTATTCTATCTTTTTCATCAATTTCTCTGTTTCTATGAAATAATTTCCACCAGCATAAAGCATCTACTAGCTCTCATTTTTGAAAGAAAAAAAGTTTTGAACTTAGATCACCATTATTCTGCTTCTCTGACTCCCTTTACAACAAAATTTCCCAATAGATGAAGTAGATGTAGATGTAGTAGATGTAGTAGATGTAGTAGATGTCTGTAATAGACGTCTCCATATCCTCACCTCTACATTTCTCTTCAGCCCACTTTTCTCTGGCTTCTGCCTTCATCACTGTTTTTGAGACATTATTTTTGTTAATATCAATAATTATCTCAGTATTGCTGAATTCAATAGTCACTGCTTTGTTTTTATTTTTTTAAATTCCTCAACACCACTCTTTTTTCTTGAAATATTCTCCTCTTGAGTTCTATATGAGTCAGCTTGGGCTGCCATGACAAATACCGTAGACTGGGTGGCTGAAACAATAGGAATTTATTTCTCATAGTTATAGAGGCTGGGAAGTCCAAGATGATGATACTACAGGGTTTAGTTTCTGGTCTGGTCATTGGAGTCTGGCATGTCCTGTTTCATAAATTCCTGGAGCCTCTCTGCCTTCAGGGTGCTTCCAGCAATTTTCTAGTCTCAGGCTTAGGGGGTTACTGAGGGGATGACCAGAAGAAACCCAATCTGAACAGGTGCAAGGGTAGAAGAGATAGAAGGGGTGTTAAAGAGTCAGGCAAAGGGGCAAACTGTCAGAAAAGCAGCTTGAGTTTTAAAATGCCACTTTTTATTTTATTTTTTTTATTTTGGTTTTTCAGTTACAGTTGTCCCCTTTTCCCCTAATATATCTCCCCCACCCATCTCAACCCCTCTCCTGCAATCATATCCCTCCCCGTTGTCCATGTCCATGAGTCTTTTATGCAGGTTCTTTGACTAAACCCTTCCCTTACTTATCCCCCTTCTCTCCCTCTCCCCTCCCCCCTATTGACTGCTATTCTGCTCTTTGTTCTATTTAGTTCCTTTGTTTGTGTTGTTCTTTAGTTTCCTGTATTAGGTGATATCATATGGTATTTTTCTTTCTTTGCCTGGCTTATTTCACTAAGCATAATTCTCTCTAGTTCCATCCATGTTGTTGCAAATGGCAGGAGTTCCTTCTTTCTTTCTGCTACATAGTACTCCATTATGTAAATGTACCACTGTTTTTTGATCCACTCATCTACAGATGGGCACTTAGGCTGTTTCCAGCACTTAGCTATTGTAAACAGTGCTGCAATGAACATAGGGGTGCATAAGTTCTTTTGAATTGGTGTTTCAAGATTCTTCGGGTATAATCCTAGTAGTGGAGTCGCTGGTTCAAAAGGCAGTTCCATTTTTAATTTTTTGAGGTAATTCCATACTGTTTTCCATAGTGGCTGCACCAGTCTGCATTCCCACCAACAGTGCAGTAGGGTTCCCGTTTCTCCACATCCTCGCCAGCACTTGTTGTTTGTTGATTTGTTGATGATGGCCATTCTGACTGGTGTAAAATGGTATCTCATTGTGGTTTTTATTTGCATCTCCCTGATGGCTAATGATGTTGAGCATTTTTTCATGTGTCTATGGACCTTCTGTATGTCCTCTTTGGAGAAGTGTTTGTTCAGGTCCTTTGCCCATTTTTTAATTGGGTTGTTTATTTTCTTGATGTTGAGTCGTATCAGCTCTTTATATATAAAATGCCACCTTTTAAATCTGCATTGAGAGGCAGGCACCCTGCTGCTTTTGTAACCCACAATGAATTTGAGTAGCATTAATTGCCCTATTTTTTCCAGAATTTAGCAGCTCCCAGGTATCCAGGAGGAGAATTTAGTGTTTTACAGTCTGGGTGGGGGTGGTGGTGGTAGAGATTTAAATAGAATGGTCAGAGAAATGAGGGGGAAAAACTTGTGAGGCAAATTTGAACAAAAAGGCATAGTTAAGAGAAAGAGGCCTGGAATCCCTAGAATGCCCAGTTAAATCTTGTCTCCTCTCAAGAACTAAGCCTAAGGAGGGGATTGAGATGGCGAAAGTAAAGGTTCAGTTGGAGTATAGTTAAGAGATCCATTCATGGGCCAGACTTCCTGGCCACCCGGCTTGTACTGGGGCCAAGCCATATTGCAATAAAAAATCAAGTACTTGGTCTTGAGGTCATAAGTCCCAGAGCCTTCAGGTTCTTAAAGAGACATCCCAATGGGGATTCCTTGGGTGGGGTCAATTGGGTGTTGCTCATGGCAAGAACTACAATACAGAAAGGGAAGGACATCTTAGAGACAAGGTAAAGTCTAAGAGGGGCATCCTCATCTCAGGCAACCTAGAGATCTGCCACTAGAGCCAGGCATTCCCAAATCTGAGGGCAAATTGACCATGAAGATCTGTCCCAGAGCCAGGCATCCCTGAGTCATAGGACAAGACTGAATCTAGAAGGGGAAATGGTCAGGAGGCATCCCTGCCAAGGCCAATTCCTCGGAAAGCAGTAAACATGACCCTAGTGTTTCCAACTAGGAGATGACTAAAGAACTCTTGTTTTCAATTGGGTGGATGTTAATGTCCTGAGATTCAGAGAGACTTACCAATTATTCAAGATGGCAGAGGAATAAGTGGAAGCTACATTAACCTTTTCCCAGGACAAATCTGGAATTACAACTAAATTTTAGATAAAGGATCCTGAATAACAAACTGAACACTAGCTGGAGAAAGGTCTTATAACCAAGGACAGACAGAAGAAATCATTTCACCACAAGACAAGTAAAGAGTGCGGAGGAGGCACAAGAGCATCGGGCTCCCACTGGTGGCAGTTGAAGTGCTGGAGGGATATTTCAGTGGCTGGGGGGCTCCCCCTGAGAAGCGTGGGATCTGAACCCCAAGCTGGGCTCTGCAGCCTACAGCACCAGAGCTGGAAAGGAACCCAGATAACATCCAGCTGTGAAAAGCAGCAGCATTTCTGTCTGCCAAGGAGTGATGGTCAGAGATGCAAAGAGCCTCTTAAAGGGACAACACACAAAATTTTCATTTGCAGCCACTTACCCTGGGCTCTAGCAGAGGGAGGGCAGAGTGTACTAGAGACACTTGGGGAGAATCTGGGGTTGGTGGCTCTGAAGAGAGAACTGAAGGAACAGCCAGCAGGATCCCTGTGCTGAGTCACTGCCCATACTGCAGAAGCCATCTTTCTCAGACAGAGCACTCCTTTCCAAGTGTCATCACCCTGAGGAGAAGCAATATCCCTGCCTGCAAAAATTACTCTGCCCCACCCTGTGGTTCATAAGCCAGGCTGCTTATTATAGCTTAAGGGCATATCACTGATTACTTTAACTACTACAACAGAAAATACAAAGAAGCAGCCAAAATTGGAAGGCAAAGAACAGACCACAAATGAAAGAACAAGAGAATTTTCCAGAATAAGAACTAGATGAAATAGAGGCAAGCAATTGATCAGACAGAGAGTTTAGAGAAATGATTATAAGGACTCAACAGCATGAAAAAAGACATAGAAACCATAAAAAGGACCAGTCAGGAAAAAAATGCAATATATGAAATAAATAATAGACTGGAAGGAATAAACAGAAGGTTAGATGAAGCAGAGGCTCAAATCAATGATTTAGAAGACAAGGTAGAAAAAAAAATGCCCAGGCAGAACAGCAAAAAGAAAAAAGAATCAGAGAGACTTACTAATTGCTGGACATGAAGGTGGGTAAGGAGAAGGCTGTCCACAAATCCAGGATTAGTATCTTCTCTCCAAACCTCACAGAGACAAGATTAGGGGGTAAGCCTGAGTTGAGCTTCCACTGCCCACTGCTCCCCTAGTCTCAAGTCTCAAGAGGTGGAGGGGAGAGAGAAATATAGAATGCCCTCATATGGTCCACCAAAATGTTAGAGTGGTCAGTGACATGCGCTGTGAAAGAATTCACAAAGTAAAGAAAGTTCAGAGAGTAAAGTTTTTTATTCACTCTCCAGGAGGGGAGATGTGAGGTTCCCTGTTGAGTCCTTCTCACCAGTCCCTGTTTGGTGTGCCATTTGAGAGGTTCCCTCTCCTGCAGATTCTTGGTGCGGGTGAAAGAACTAACTCAGAAACAAATTGTCTGAGAGAGAAGGGTGAGTGTCTCTCATAGGAGATCACTGATTACTCCTTTCTCAGGGTTTTTATTGAGTTTGCTACATGCAGATATGCACACGGTAAGCATACAGACCTCCACCAAATGGTTGGGAGTAAGAACAAAGGGAAGCATAAATCAACATAGGGATACAGGTAGCAAGACTGTGAGGTGCCAAAGCATATCATAGAACTCCAGAAGCCTTTTTACTTAAACATTTTGTTTTCACATTCTACTGATAAGAATTTGGGGCTACACAGGGCAAGCAAGCTTCATTAGCTTCAAAAAGTACATTGCATTCCTATTCTACATCTAAACCCTCCTGGAGGGTGGGACCAGCAGTATGGTATGTGGGGCACAGGGGCTACAGCCCTCTGTATCATACATACTGGTCTCCCACAGAGAGAGGGGCTTGGTGTCGAGAGATACACCAGCAGTGAAATGTAGGGGCTCTGAGCTTTTACTAGGTGATTGGGGTGACTGTAGAGCAGGATGTTTTGTTGGTTTTGTATAGGCTGCCACTTGTTTTGATGTTATCTTTGGGTGCAGGGTCCAGTCAGTGTGGCCCGGCATGTCCTATTTTATAAGTTCCTGGAGCGTCTCTGCCTTCAGATTGCTTCCAGTAATTTTCTGGTACTGAGAATAGAGGCTCATAAAACAAGAACTAGTCATGCTTGATGGGGTCCAGCTACCTCTGGCCAACAGGGTCTTAAAAGGGGGCTTTTGTCCTAATAGGGGGGATACAATTCAGTCTATACCAGCTTCTGTGAAACTGGTTTTTCCTGGTTTTTGTTCCTACCTCAGCTTGTTACTCCACCTCTGGCTCCTTTGTTGGCTTCTCATCTTATAACTGACTCTAAATGTTGGCATTCTTCCATGTGCTTTATGGACCCTCTTTTCTCCTTACTTAGTCTCACTAGCAAAGCTCATTAGTTTTCAAGGATTAAATTCCATCTGATGCTTATGATTTTTAAATTTGTATTTTAAGAATTTCATAGCCAGCTGTCTACTTGAAATAAGCATGCTAATAACTCACATTAATATAAAACAATATGTTGAAAATGCAAAATTTTTTCTACCAAGCTTGCTTCCATACACAATTTTTCCCATTCCAATTAATGGCACCAATATTAATTCACATAATTTTTCTATTCAGAAAACTATGAATTTCTTGATTTCTTGCTCTGAAACCTTGATGCTTTTGCTCTGAAATATTGATTCCTTTATATGCCTTCCTCTTACCTTCTTCCTCCCCAAAATAGCTACATCAGCAAATCATACAGATTGTTTTTTTTTTAATTTTATTTTTTGTTGTTCAATTAGAGTTGTCCCATTTTTCCCCCATTGCTCCCCACTCCCAGCCCATCCCTTCTCCCACAATTATATCCCTCCCCGTTGTCCATGTCCATGAGTCATTCATATACGTTCCTTGACATGACCCTTCCCTTACTTATCCCCCTTCTCTCCCTCCCCCCTCCCCCCTACTGACTACTATTCTAGTCTTTGCCTATTTAGTTCGTTTGTTTGTGTTGCTCTTTAGTTTCCTGTATTGGGTGATATCATATGGTATTTTGCTTTCTTTGCCTGGCTTATTTCACTAAGCATAATTCTCTCTAATTCCATCCATGTTGTCGCAAATGGCAGGAGTTCCTTCTTTCTTTCTGCTACATAGTATTCCATTGTGTAGATGTACCACAGTTTTTTGATCCACTCATCCACAGACAGGCACCTAGGCTGTTTCCAGCACTTAGCTACTGTAAACAGGGCTGCTATGAACATAAGGGTGCATAAGTTCTCTTGAATTAGGGCTTCAGGATTTTTCGGGTATAATCCTAGCAGTGGAATCACTGGTTCAAACGGCAGTTCCATTTTTAATTTTTTGAGGTAATTCCATACTGTTTTCCATAGTGGCCGCAGCAGCCTGCATTCACACCAACAGTGCAGTAGGGTTCCTGTTTCTCCACATCCTCGCCAGCATTTGTTGTTTGTTGATTTGTTGATGATGGCCATTCTGACAGGTGTAAGGTGGTAGCTCATTGTGGTTTTTACTTGTATCTCTCTGAAGGCCAATGATGTTGAGCATTTTTTCATGTGTCTATGGACCTTCTGTATGTCCTCTTCGGAGAAGTGTTTGTTCAGGTCCTTTGCCCATTTTTTAATTCGGTTGTTTGTTTTCTTGATGTTGAGTCATATAAGCTCTTTATATATTTTGGAGATCAGTCCCCTGTCTGTGATATCATTGGCAAATATGTTTTCCCATATGGTTGGTTTCCTTTTCATCTTGCTGATGTTTTCTTTTGCTGAGCAGAAACTTTTCAGTTTGATGTAGTCCCATTTGTTTATTTTTTCCTTTACTTCTCTTGCCTTAGGAGATGTATCCGTGAAGATATTGTTACGTGTGATATCTGAAAATTTCCTGCCTATGTTTTCCTCTGGGACTTTAATAGTATCACGGCTTACATTTAAGTCTTTAATCCATCTTGAGTTTATTCTCGTCTGTGGTGTAAGTTGGTGGTCTAGTTTCATTTTTTTGCACGTCCCTGTCCAGTTCTCCCAGCACCATTTGTTAAAGAGGCTCTTCTCACTCCATTTTATGTTCTTTCCTCCTTTATCAAAGATTAGTTTACCATAGAGGCCTGGGTTTATTTCTGGGCTTTCAATTCTGTTCCACTGACCTATATGTCTGTTCTTATGCCACTACCAGACTGTTTGGATCACAGTGGCTTTGTAGTATTGTTTGATGTCTGGTATCCTGATTCCTCCTGCTGTGTTCTTCTGTTTCACTATTGCTTTTGCTATTCGGGGTCTTTTTTGGTTCCATATGAATTTTTGGAGGATTTGTTCTAGGTCAGTGAAATATGTCATTGGTATTTTAATAGGGATTGCATTGAATTTGTAAATTGCTTTGGGTAGTATGGCCATTTTGATGATGTTGATTCTTCCCATCCAAGAACATGGTATTTGCCTCCATTTATTTGTATCTTCCTTAATTTCTTTCTTCAATGTTGCATAATTTTCAGTGTACAGGTCTTTTATCTCTTTGGTTAAGTTTATTCCTAGGTACTTTATTTTTATTGTTGCTATAGTAAATGGTATTTTCTTTTTTGCTTCTGTCTCTGAGGTTTTATTGTTGGTGTACAGAAATGCCTTAGATTTCTGTATATTTATTTTGTACCCTGCTATTTTGCCAAATCCACTTATTATATCAAGTAGTCTTTTAATGGAGTTTATAGGGTTTTCTAGGTATACTATCATGTCGTCTGCAAATAGTGATAGTTTTACTTCTTCTTTCCCAATTTGGATGCTTTTATTTCTTTGTCTTATCTGATTGCTGTGGCTAGGACTTCCAACACTATGTTGAATAGAAGTGGGGAGAGTGGACAGCCTTGTCTAGTTCCTGATTTCAGGGGGAATGCTTTCAGTTTTTGTCTATTGAGTATGATGTTGGCTTCAGGCTTCTCATATATAGCCTTAATGATGTTAAGGTATGCTCCCTCTATTCCCATTTTGCTGAGTGCTTTCAACATAAATGGGTGTTGTACTTTATCAAATGCTTTTTCTGCATCTAAAGATATGATCATGTGATTTTTGTCTTTAATTTTGTTTAGATGATATATTATATTTATTGATTTGCGAACATTAAACCATCCTTGCATCCCTGGGATGAATCCCACTTGATCATGGTGTATGATCTTTTTGATGTATTGTTGGATCCTGTTTGCCAAAATTTTATTGAGGATTTTAGCATCTATGTTCATCAGTGATATTGGCCTGTAGTTTTCTTTCTTTGCTGTGTCTTGACCTGGTTTTTGGGATGAGGGTAATACTGGCTTCATAGAAAGAGTTTGGGATTTTTCCCTCTTCCTGGATTTTCTGAAATAATTTGAGGAAGGTAGGCGTTAGTTTTTCCCTAAATGTTTTGTAAAATTCGCCTGTGAAGCCATCCGGTTCAGGGCTTTTGTGTGCAGGGAGATTTTGGATTACTGTTTCAATTTCCTTCTTTGTTATTGGTCTGTTGAGACTTTCTACTTCTTCTTGATTCAGTTTGGGAAGGTTCTATGTTTCTAGAAATCTGTCCATTTCTACTAGGTTGTCAAATTTCTTGCCATATACTTGTTTGTAGTAATTTCTTATAATTGTTTGTATTTCTGAGGTATCAGTCGTGATTTCTCCTCTTTCATTTCTGATTTTGTTTATTTGGGTCTTCTCTCTTTTTTTCTTAATGAGCCTGGCTAGAGGCTTGTCAATTTTGTTTATTTTTTCAAAGAACCAGCTCCAAGTTTTGTTGATTTTTTGGATTGTTCGTTTGGTTTCTATGTCGTTTAATTCCGCTTTGATCTTGATGATTTCCTTTCTTCTTTTTGCCCTAGGCTTTGTTTGTTGTTGCTGTTCTAGTTCTTGTAGCTTTATGGTTAGGTTTTTTATTTGAGATTCTTGTAGCCTTTTCAGATATGCCTGTATTGCTATGAAGTTCCCTCTTAGGACTGCTTTTGCTGTGTCCCATAGGTTTTGGGCTGTTGTGTGTTCATTGTCATTAGTTTCTAGAAATCTCTTGATTTCCTCTTTGATGTCATTGTTAACCCATTCATTATTAAAGAGCGTGTTATTCATTCTCCATGAGTTTGGGTGTCTTTGATTTTTTTCCCTGAGGTTGATTTTTAGTTTCAAGGCATTGTGGTCTGAAAAGATGCTGCATAGGATTTCAATTTTCTTGAATTTGTTGAGGCTTGTTTTGTGTCCTATTATGTGGTCTATCTTTGAAAATCTCCCATGTGCCTTTGAAAAGAATGTATATTTTGCTTCTTTGGGGTGAAAAGTTCTATATATATCAGTTAAGTCCATGTGGTTTAGTGTGTTGTTCAATGCCTGTATATCCTTGGTGTTTCTTTGCTTGGATGATCTGTCTATTGTTGATAATGGAGTGTTGAAGTCCCCTACTATGAGTGTGTTGTTGTTAATATCCTTCTTGTGGTCTTCTAGTACTTGCTTTATGTATTTGGGTGCTCCTATGTTGGGTGCATATATGTTTATCAGTGTTATATCTTCTTGATGAATCGTTCCTTTAGGTATTATGAAATGTCCTTCTTTGTCTCTTTTTATTGCCCTTGCTTTGAAATCCGTTTTGTCTGACATGAGGACTGCTACCCCAGCTTTTTTTCAGGTCCATTTGCTTGGAATATTTTTTTTATATCCCTTTACTTTCAGTCTATGTAAATCTTTTGTTTTGAGGTGTGTTTCTTGTAGACAGCAAATATGTGGGTCCTGTCTTCATATCCATTCCATTACCCTATGTCTTTTAATGGGAGCATTTAAGCCATTTACATTTAACATTATTATTGACATGTATTTATTCATTTCCCTTTTGTATCTCTGTTCCTCTACTCTTTTTTTGTTTTTTCTCTTCCTTTTTCTTAGGACATTCCCTTTAGCATGTCTTGCAATGCTGGTTTTGTGGAGATGTATTCTTTTAGTCTTCCTTTGTCTGAGAAACTTCTTATTTCACCTTCTATTTTGAATGAGAGCCTTGCTGGGTAGAGTATTCTTGGTTGTAGTCCTTTGTTTTTCATTGTTTGAAATATTTTTGACTATTCCCTTCTGGCTTGTAATGTTTCTGTTGAGAAATCGGTCGATAGCCTTATTGGAGCTCCCTTGTAAGTTATTTGCTGTTTTTCTCTTGCTGCTTTTAGGATTCTCTCTTTGTCTTGGAATGTTGCCATTTTAACTATGATGTGCCTTGGAGTGGGTTTTTGGGGGTTTCTCTTGATTGGAACTCTCAGTGCTTCTTGGACTTGCATAGCTTTTTCTCTCATCAGGTTCGGAAAATTTTCTGTCACTATTTCTCCTATCAGATTTTCAATTCCATGCTCCTTTTCTTCTCCCTCTCGTATTCCGATGATCCTTAAATTATTTTTTCTAATACTATCCTGTAATTCCCTTACATCTTGTTCATATTTTTCAGTCTTTTTTCATTTTGCTGTATCATTTGAGAATTATTACCTACATTATCCTCTAACTCATTAATCTGATCTTCTGCTTCATTTAGTCTGCTTTTGACTGATTCTACTGTGTTTTTCAGTTCAGAGATTGCATTCTTCTTTTCTTCCTGGTTCTTGTTGATAGTTTCTATGTCTTTTTTTATGCTGGTGTAGTTCTCTGCAAGTTCCCTGTAAATTTCTTGGAGCTGTTGGTAACTTCCTTGGAGGTTGTCATAGTTGTTTTTGAGGTTTTCAAGCATATTGAGCTTCTTCACCACCATAGTTTTGAATTCCATGTCGGACATTTGGGCTATGTCTATTCCATCTACCTCTTTTTCTGGGGATTCCTCTTTTCTTTTCATTGAGAGGTTGTTTCTGTGTCTTACCATGTTTAATTCTTCTTGTTTGTTTTTGTTATTTGGATTTGTCTGCTTTGCCTTCCCACCTTTGTGGTATGAGATTTTTTATGGTAGATCTGGGGGATTCAGTGGTGCAGTCTCTTTGATCTCCTGAGCCTGATGTTCTTGGGGTACCTTTTATATCGTTTGTTTATGCTGTCTGGTTATATTTCAGATTTTTTTGTTGTTGTTGTTAGGATATTCCTTCTGGCTTGTTGATTGGGAGTCACTCTATCCACTTTATCTCGAATTCTTTTGTGGAGATGTCAGTTCAGCCTTCTTGTGTCGTCTTCTTTTTCTGCGTCCACAGCTGGTCTAATGTGATGGGTCAGAGATTCCTATTCCTTGCAGCAGTGGTGTGCGCGAGGTGGCCGGCAAGGCACAATGCAAGGCAGCCAAGAGCCCACCTCAGGTCTGCCAC
This sequence comes from Furipterus horrens, assembly GCF_987537825.1. Lineage (NCBI taxonomy): Eukaryota > Metazoa > Chordata > Mammalia > Chiroptera > Furipteridae > Furipterus > Furipterus horrens. The sequence continues at coordinate 56,727,539 of NW_028327187.1, read as the reverse complement.
GCAGCGCTCCAGGAAAGCAGGCCACGCCGCATTTTGGGGAAGCTGGCAAGGTGTTTTTTTTGTTTTTTTTTTTTTTTTTCACTCAAGCATCAGTGCTCGCCCAAGGCAGCTGGGGAACTAAGCTCAGGCCTGCTTCGCCGCGTTCCCAGAAAGCAGGCTGCCCCAAGCTCCAGGAAAGCCCTCCATGTGTTTTTTTTGGCTCGAACACCGGTTTAGCGCCCAAGGCGGCTGGGGAACTAAGTTCAGGCCTGCCCCGCCACGCTCCTAGAAAGCAGGCCGTGCAAAGCTTCGGGAAAGCCCTCCAGGTGTTTTTTTGGCTCGAGCACCGGTGTGCGCCCAAGGTGTCCGGGGAACTAAGCTCAGGCCTGCCGCGCTGGGCTCCGAGGAAGCTGGCCGCGCTGCACTCCGGGAAAGCCCTTGAGGTGTTTTTTTGGCTTGAGTGCCGGTGTGCACCCAAGCGGCTGGGGAGCTAGCCTCAGGCCTGCAGCACCGTGTTCTGGACGTTGGTCTTTCGCCTCTTAGGGCAGGGCTGCAGACACTTGTGCTCAGTAGAAGTGAGTGTCTGTGAGTCCTGCTGCCCACCGTTCCCGCACCTCCTGAGCAGGCACGTGCAGAGCCTGGGCAAGTGCTCTGCGCTCAGGATTCCAGCCTGGTACTTGGGCCTCATGCCCACTGGGCTGACCAGGGACGACTGTGCACAGTCTTCTGTGTGTCCAGTGGGCCCTCCCTGCGCCCGTTGGGTCACTGATTTTATGTCTGTTGGCGTGTGTCCGAGGGGCACCTGGACGCACAGCCCTGCGCACCTGGGCCAGTGAATGAGGGCACTTCCCTATGCGCGCCCCTGCAACCCAAGGGGAGGGTTGGGGGGTGGATGAGTGCACCACTGCGCCTGCTCTCCTCAAGAATGGCCTACCACCCCCAAACTCTCCTCCCCTCTCTGCCATCCACTAGAGAAAAATATAAAGGAGAATTATGTTCTCACTTGCCCGGCAGCATGCTGTCTCCTGTCCTTCAGCGCCAATGCCACTTGGTCGAGTCCGGTCTCTGCCAGCGGGCAGAGATCCGCTCTCCTCCCAACTCCTCTCCCCGGGCAGCCTGTGGTCCCCAAAAATCCTTTGTGTCCTTCCAGCTGCAGCTCCGGCAGCCGCCCCAGTCAGGAATCCCATTTCTTCCCCTTTTTCTCCGCTATCCTCACTAAACAGGTTGTTCCCAGATGGATTTTCTCTAATCCAGCAGTGCCTTGGCTCGACTCCTGCCAGTGTCCAGCTGCTCACTGAGATGTTCTGTCTGCAGTTAGCCCAAACTGCAGAAGGGCCTCGGGAGCCTGAAACCTCAACCTCTCCTCACTCCTCCGCCATCTTCCCTCCAAATCATACTGATTGTAGTGCCAAAATATACCTGGAACCCACCTGATGTCTACTAACCATCTTAGTCAAGTCATACCTGAGTCACTGCAATCTCAAACTGGTCTTCCTGCTTTCATTCTTGCCTCTTTTAATCCATTGTCTACATAGAAAAGTGATTTCCCCTCAAATCTCTATTTTTGTATTAAATTCACATGATATTGGTTAATATAAATGAGATTATATTGAGCGTTTGAAATAAAAGAACAGCTGGCACAAATAAATTTTGGGGGAAAAATCACCAACTTTTTTTTTAGTTTATTTTATTGGTTATGTTGTTATAGTAGTTCCAATTTTTCCCCTTTGCTCCCCTCTCAACTCTTTATCAGAATATAACTCATTGTGGGGAGCAGAAGTGCAAGGTTTGAGTAGAGCAGGATTGATAAACCATTTCTTAAAGGGCTATCTAGTAAATAGTTATTCACCTATATAATGAGAGTAATCATACCTCTTTCAGTTGGAGGGGGTGGACTAATGCTAGTTAAATAATGCATCTTGTAGAGCTCTTACCTGGTAGAGAAGAGGTTTAATACATGAGAGCTATTTATTAAGCATCTAAAATGTTCTAGTTAATTTTGGCTGTGTAAATTTGAGAAAACTTGCTTAACTTCTCAAACTTTGACTATTTCTCTATAAAATAGACATGTCATCTACTACATAAACTAAGTAACTTGGTAGGCACTACATTAATGTTAACTGATCCTATATTCTTCCATATATATATATATATATTTGCTCATAGATAGGACCTCATATTAGAAACCATCCTGCAGGCAATTTAACGTGACCAAAGGCATAAGATGCATTAGTGGTGGTGGTGCAGTTCATCTTTACATCTGCTGAAAGCACAAAAGAATTTTTAGCACAGTTGAAAAAAGTTGCATACTCTCTAGCTGGGGCCATATTAACAATTTTTAAGGAAAACATTTCCCTGTCCTTTTGAGATACCACAGGTCCCCAATTATAAATATCATAGTAGGTCATTTTCTTATTGATATGCTTAAATAAAGTATAATTTCAGAGGCTTTCCAGGGGAGTACAAACACCTATAAGACATGAAGTGAATGTTCAACATAAGTGCTTCCTGCAATACAAAAGTCAGTTTGGAACATGTTTTGTTAAATATGCCCAAATATTTTCATCTCATTTGAAAGGAATAAGTTCTCCGTAACATCAAGCCAAACAAAAAGTCATGAAAAGAACATAAGTAATTATTTTCAAAAGAAGACTTTTAGGTCTTCTTGCAGTTCAGTGATCCATTGTTGCTCTGGTGATTTCTTTACTCTGGTGTGATGAATCCAAGGTTTTATTCCTGCCAACTCTACCACAGTGGGCATGGTGAGGAGTATGTCCTAAGATCCAGTCCACTTTTCTTTTAGTTGGTTCTCTTGAGAACCTGTCTTCTGGAGATCCCATGCTCAAAGGAATGTAGCCAAACCTGTGGGGGAGAGGGCTCTAATACAAGCAAGATCATTAATTACAGCTAATGTCTTATTTAAATGTTGTACATATTTCTTTACCTTCACTTCCTGATCTATATGCATATCTCCCATCCCAGTCATAGTCTGAGATGGTCACTCATACACAGTTTCATAAGGGCTCAATTGAACTACACTTTAAGGAGCCACCCTTATACTGAGCAGGGCAATAGGTAAAGCTTGATCCCACTGGAGATGAGTTTCTTGACACAGCTCAGCTATATTTTTCTTCAAGGTGTGATTAATCTTTTCTACCTTTCCAGAAGCCTAAGGTCTCCAGGCCATGTGGAGTCTCCACTTGATTCTTAAAAATTTACTAATCTGTGTAATTTCTGAAACAAAAGCAGGTCCACTACCACTTTGAATGCTGCTGGGTAAGCCAAAGTGAGGAAGTATTTCCTTCAGTATGTCTTTCACTACTTCCGAGGATTTCTCCACTCTAGTAGGATAGGCTTCTACTCCTGAAAAAGTGTCAACAAAGACTAACAAATATTTCCACCCATGGACCCTTGGCATCTGGGTGAAGTCTATTTTTCTGTCCTTAAACAGACTCTGTCCTTGGTATTTTTTGCTTTCTTTCTTTTGATGAAGATCTGTCTTGGTGTTGTTCTTCTGATGCACACACATCTAGCAATTTACTTTTTGTATGGCTTTAGAAATTCCAGGACCTGTGAGCCATAGTTTAATATATATGGTTAATGAGTCCCTTACATAGTGAGTGGCCTCATGCAAATGCGTCATGACTGGGTCTACTAAATGTTCAGGAAGCAGTATAACTCCTTTCTTATTCTTTCTCCAATCACTGTGAGCACCTTCTTCATAAAAAACCCCAGCTCTCAGCTTTCTCTAAGTCTGCAGTTGAATATTCAGGGTCAAATTGTGAAAAGTCTAGAACAGGTACCAAAAGCATTACAAATGTTCCTTTAGCAGCCTCTTTCATTGCTCAATCAGCCAGATTGTTTCCTCTAGCCACTTCAGTGTCCTCTTTCTGATGCCCAGGGCAGTGACTTCCACCTGTAGAGGTACCTGAACAGCTTCTAACAACTTTAAATTTTCTGCTGCATGCCTAATTTCCTTTATGTTGGAAGTTAATAGTCCTTTTTCCTTCCAAATGGAACCATGTGCCTGCAAAATTAGAAAAGCTTCCCTTGAGTCATTATATTATATACATTCTCTCTCTCTCTCTCTCTCTCTCTCTCTCTCTCTCTCTCTCTCTCTCTCTCTCTCTCATGCTCAATTAACATAGTTATTATTATCATTAGCAAATGTTGGACACAAAGTGGGCACTCGGGAATGGTAGCCCTTGCATCACAGCCAATGTTCCGGAACTGCAAGTCCTCTCTCTTCCCTCAGCTCCTGACTTCACAAATGAGGTTCTGAATCCTCCGTCCAGCATCTTCTCTGCTAGCACAGCCCCAGCCTCTTGTTTCAGCCTCCTTCCCACCCTCCTGAAGCCCCTACTCCAGCCACTCGGAACCCCACTCAGTTTCCTGCTTACTAACCTCGGAGCCTGTGCTCCACCTCTCTTCTGTCTACAGCACCCTCCCCTTCCTGTGGGAGATTTCACTGAAGCTGAGTTCCTATGCTTCCTCCTTCGTGAACCCTTCTTCACTTTCCCACCTGCCAGTGAGACCTGCATTATAACCCCTGGTAATTTCTCTGATCCTGGCACACAGGAAACGATGCTGTCATTAGGTAATTTGGTCTGTTGTTCCCTAGACTGTGAACTCTACCAGGTAGGAAACCAGGGCTGAATCTCTCTGCATCCCCAGAACCCACTTGGCATGGAGTCCAGCCCACAGTGGGTTTTCACAGATGCTGGTCCGAGTCTGCCACTTACCTGTAACTGACTTGGGCTGGAGGCATTTCACACATGTGGGACATGTGGGATTGGTGAGGGCAGCTGAGCAGCAAGGTTTATAGAGGACCCCAGGGCAGCAGCATGGTGAATATCTGAAACTAGGTTGGAAAGCTCAGGGCACAGCCAGCCTAAACTGGGGGTCAGGGGCCTAGGGTTCTTTCACTTCCTCAGGGGCATAGTGTTGGTGGCATGATGTGGGACACCCCAGGAAAAGCCAGAGCATGGGGGTTAGGCTTCTCTCCATCAAACCAGGACAGAGCTAGTGCTCAGGATTCCATCATTCTAACTGGCCTAGGGGTGTCAGGGACACCTTTGAGGACGAGCTTTGAAAGGGAAGGGGCACAGCCTATCCAAGCATACATGTGGTGTGGCTATGTGCAAGCAGGTGGAGTCCCACATGCAGAGCTCCCTCTAGGCTGCAGGAGGTGGTGGACCTGGGTAGGCAGGCTGGCGCGTCAGCAGGGGGCCCTAGGAAACCTAGTCCAGTGGCCCCTGGAAAATGAGGCAAACGCAGCCATGTTCACCAGTGAGCCAGGCCACACAAAAAAGGCAGGCAGTGTGGAAAGCATGGGTGCCATGGGGCAGTGGTATCTGGGCCCAATAGTGGAAGTCTTCTCAGAGCAGTCATGGCCACAGAGTACAAAGGCATGGCTGGGCAGCCCAGGATCCAGGCAGAGGCTGGCCCCCTGGCCAAGCCACAACAGCACACAGGGCCCCATGAGATGACAGAGGACACTTGCGCTCCTGGGGGCCCCGCTCCCTCTGACAGCCCCAACCATGGTAGCCGTGGACTTGGCAGAAATGAACATAGACCCAGGGCTGCTGCTTGTTGGGTGCTATGTGGCCATAGGCTACACTGGGGAAGGCCAGAGTGCTGAGGGCCATAGGGCACTGCAGCTATGCTGCGCTCGCCTCCTGCAGCTGGGCCTCCAGCTACTTCAATGTAGGTACCCACAGCAGCCCAGCCTGTATGCACCACAGCAGTGTGGCTCTGCACAGGTTGATGAGGTAGCTGTCCTGAAGCACATTGGACTCCTTTCCCACCAGCTTCCCCTGCTACTGTGCTGAATGACTGTTCCTCAAAGCAGAGACGTTCCCACAGACAGAGATCTCCTTCCAGACACCTGGGTCTGAGTCCTCAGAGAAGCTGCCCACTGGGTACATCATCAGGACCCCCGCTGCAGGTTAAGCCATCCATCAGACTGTCTGGGGTCCACCATTTGGCTGCTCACTCTCCAAGGAAGATGTTGCTGGAGGCATTGAAGCCAGTGGCATAGATGCAGGCACTATAGGGTGGCCAGGAGTCACACAGGATGCAGCAGACATAGCGGGAGATGGTGTTCTGGGCAGAGGGGTCCTCAGCCACCCCTCCTCCAAGGGACATGTCTGTTCCTACAAAGTCAATTATGTTCTCCATGGAGCAGCCAATCTTGAACAGGTCTGTGTCATTGTCATGTGTGTACTCAACTATAACAAAGTAGTTCTGGGACAGTGTGTAGGAGATGCTGTGCTAGACCTGGTTACTCAGTGCCTTGGAGAAGAGCAGTGTGGAGATGTGGTGCATTACATCTGACTCTACTCCATTGGCATGTGACCGGCAGCTCAGTGCAAGGCAGCTTGGCCAGAGGCCCTTGTCCCCTCTTGACGAACACCCATTGTAGCACAGGATGATGAGTTCCATACTTGATGTGTTCCTTGCCTGGCTGTGGTCTTCACCAGGATAAGAGGATGCCAGAGCCCTGGTTCCCAGCATGCTGGAGGTCTGAGGTTGGGGGTAACCCCACTTCAGGGTTTCCTTCCAGCACCATTCTGGCCAGGCCACTGCTCTGCCCAGAGCCACTGCACCAGAGGGACACCTGGGACTGAGGGATGGTGACAAGCCTAACTCTCTTTTTGTGCAACAGTTTCAGTGCCCTCCTCAGTGGAATCAGTTCAGCTGTCTGAACAGAGGTTCCTGATGGCAAGGCTTTGGCCTCCACTACTCCTTCAAGAGTCACAACTGCATAATCAGCCTTTCTGTTTCCTTTGTCCATGTAACTGCTTCTATCCACATATAAAGTCCAGTCTGCCTCTTCTAGAGAATGATCCTGTAAATCAATTCTGCTAGAACACACTTCATCAATGATCTCAGCACAGTCATATATTAGTGCAGGCAAGTCAAGCTCTAGAAGATGGGTGGCAGGATTTAACTTAGGGTTTTGAGAGAGACATTGGGATTGTCAAGAATTGCTTGGTATTTGCATGTTCTTCCAGCAAATTTCCACAAATTTACCTTTTGCTCCAGCAGGCACAGCACTTGGTGGAGTACATAAATGGTGATAGGCTGTCCCAGGGAAAACTTTTCAGCTTCCTATAAGAGCTCACAGGTGGCTGCCACAGCTCTCAAGCAGGCTGGCCAGCCCTGGACAGTGTGATCTAATTTAACAAGCATGTGATGGGTTGCAGAATGTCACTAAGCATTTGGGTAAAGGCTCCTAGAATAATGCCCTGCCTTTCATGAACATATAATTGAGAGGGCTTTAGTAGGTTTGGAAGTCCCAAGGCTGGTGTAGAAGCCAGGTGTGCCTTCAGGGACTCAAAAGCCTGGGTGTGATCCTTCATTCATTCTAAAGGGATATATTCTGGTCCTGTCAGAGTTTTTCTGGCTTAACAGATCTGATGAGGAAAACAGAATATGTGTCCAGTAATATCCAATGGGCTACCCTCAGGCCCCATTGCCACTGGAAGTCTTTACAAAGGGTATTTTCCTGCCCTGGTAGGGGCTTGTCCTCCACCGAATTTGGTTCCCTGATGGTTCAAGACAGAAAGATGAGTTCAGGCTAACTTTCCCCAGTTCCCTCAGTTGAGTAAGGAGTAAGATCCCCCAGGGCTGGAGGGGCTATGGGAACCCTGACCATGCTCACAGTAGCCATATCTAGGTCTTCCTGGTCTCTCTCCTCTGAGCTTCTGTTTTTCACAGGCAAATTCTCTTTCCTCTAGACCATTAAGCTATTTCCTTTTAATCCTACATTCCCATTGTGTAAACTCAAAAAAGTTTCTAGGTATTTTGTCTCACTTCCTTGATTTTTGACAAAACAACTCTAATTGCAGTAATATAAAGATATATTCAGCAGCCAGAGCTCTCCTGAGTCTAGATTATCCAATACAGAAGTCAAACAGTATTACAATTAAGAAAACCATTTTTACTTTTTAGTCATAGCTTTATAAGCATAGGTTGACCAATTAGCCAAAACTTGCCCCAGAGGGCTGTTACCTGGAACGGAGGCTTTCCCCCATCCTACCAGACAGAGCTCTGTAATATCACAAAAACCAGGAGGCACCTTAGTCAAACCGGAAGGCACCTTAGTTAAACCAGAAGACACTTTTTTACCAGACAGAGCTCTGTGAACCAGAAGGCACCTTAATTCCTGACAATCTAAGTCATGATCTGAGATTGTAACATGAACCAGAAAGCTCAGTGATTCAATCAAAAGCGAAGACAATGGGAAGTGCTGAGAGTCAGGGGGGGAGAGTCAGGGAAATCACTTGGCAGCTATTAGGGAGCCTTCAAATCTGTACCCTGGGGCCCCACAGTCCAGGCATCCAATGGGACTCCCTACCAAATACCCAGACTTACTGGAGAGTCCCAAAGTCTGTCTCAGAAAGGAGTTGCCAGAATATGAAATATGAAAAGCAGACATTCATGCTGCCTGTCACTATCAGAACCAATATGTAGGGACACGGTTTGAATCTTTATGGGCCCTTTGTTCAGATAGCTGGTGATCTGAGAAGACAGCGAGTTAGGTACCCTAACAGACCATCTTACATTTCCTTTCAAGGCAGCCTTTTTTATAAGGAGGGAAAAGTGTAGGTAGGGATTTGGAATTCAGGAAAGAAGTTAATCAGATAAATGTTGAAGTCTGGCAAATTTCCTAACATCCTTTCATCCATTGACTGGTGATTTTCTATTTGGGTCCTGTGTCCTGGGTGATTTTCTTTATTACTGTCCTGGGTGGCACAATGTCTCTCCCTGGGGTACAATGGCTCAAATGCCATCTTGATTGCTTATGATCTCTTCTGTAACAAAAAGGTTGAATTGCTTGTGGTATCCTGGAATCAGGGTGGGCTGTACCTTCAGTTCCTGAAACAATAGCTTTTTACATGCATTAACTACTAAGCTTATTAAATATTACCTAAAACTAAAATTTTCCAACTCCTGTCCCCCCATCATTTACCTATGCTGCCATCTTGATGAGAAGTCTGTTAATCTTCATTTAGACAAGTTCTGAATTTAGACAAGAGCCAGCATCTGGTTGAAAATGAAGAATCATGAAACAGTAAATTATATTGCCAAACTGCAAAACCTCTGTTCTTTGGAGTGCCGAAAAAATAGTGAGCAATTATATGCCCATTAGGTGCTCAAGATAATGAAAGTTACTAAAAACCGGGGAGATTAACTATTTTGTTGAGTAAGATTGTTACAGAGTGGGGGGGTCTCCAAAAATCCCCAGAGTCTCTGGGTTAGGGGATGGGGAAAAGGGAACAGCTTTTAAGATGCCTTTGTATGACTATGGCTAGTAGCTAGTGTCTTAGTTATGCAAATGGTTTGGTTCTTCCAAGGCCCAAGGAGCTGGGAGGGAATTTGACTATGTAATACTGAGGAAAGAGCCTACAGAGCCTGTGCAAGGTTCTGTGAATGGTCAGAACTGGTTACCACACCAACTGCGTCATAGGACGCAGTCAAGGATTTAAAAATAGGCAGCAACCATTTTAGAGAAGAAGAGAGGAGATCCTCATGGTTTGCAGGAAGGAGATCTCCATGCGGCTTAGAGAGAAGAAGAGGAGATCCACGTGGTTTCCAAGGAAGGCAGAAGAGAACTCCATGTGGCTTGGGAAGGGAGAATATCATGTGGCTTTGAAAGGGCAAAGCACATGTTTTCCTGTACTGTTATACTGAGGCTGATGGCATCGTACCCCAGATCCTGAAGGAGACAGCTGACAGATAAGGGATGGGGAACTTCTGGACATGTTTTTGACTTCTAGCCTTTTGGAGAGCAAAGGAAGTGCTGGGTCCCATGGGAGAAGAGGGCTCTGAGCTGAAGTGCTCACTGCCCTCCCTGGGTTGGAATACTGTAAATAAAGACCTGTTTTCCTCAACACTAGTTGTTGGGTTTTACACCAAGGCACCATGTGAAAGAACACCCTTTTGCTCTGTAACAGCTTTGGCGAGCCCAGATGGGACTAATGGAATCTGTAGCCAGGTTCGCTCTGTAAGAAGATCAGACAAATTTATAAATGAAGGATAAGGATCGAGGGTTCAAAAAATAAAAGAATACATAAAGTCCTAAACCATTTAAAATATTTACTAATTTTTAACTCTCTCAAGGTCATTTGGACAAAAATTGAAAAATAAAACTACATTCTCAATGTAAGACCTTTATAGTATAAAGCAGGATTAAACATGTGAACACTGATACCAAGACAAGAGGCTCATATTAAAACCCTACATAAAACACATCAGGGGGGTCATGAGAGGAGAAGGGGGTAACGTGTTAAATTAGGGAATTAATAGCTATACTTTTTCCCAGCCCCAAATTCTCTGACCTAAAATTTAACAATTGGAAGATATAAATATAAAAAGATTTCTTTACATATGTAACACAGAGAGGTGAGATTTAAAACTCCTGTGGGCAGAAACAATTCAAGTGGAATTTCTGGGCCATCATTTCCCCTGTCTTCCCAGCACAGAACCTCCTGTCTCTGTCCAAACCATTCGACTCTATTTTCGATATTCCCTTCAGGTGTAATGCTTGTTTACACCTTCTTTTTTTGTGTACAAACAGAAACTTGTGTCAAAAACTCAGAAGCCAATGATGATTTTTATATTGGCAGATATGTGAGAAGCCACAACCCTGCATTGATCAAAATGGCCCTAATGTCCCCTCAGTTTGAATAAACTTCAGACAGATTTTCTCCTGACTATAGCCACTGACCTCTGTTTTCTTAGAGCATTTATTTTAGAAAACTTGTAATTGCAAATTTCTTTCTCTGTCCCTTTGAAATGTAGATAAATCTTCTCCCAGCCTCTGACCAGTTTAACAACCCAGGAATGTCTTTTTCAAGGACCTGGGATCTATCCATTTGAAATGAAATCATCAAGAAAGATATTGATTGCCCCTGTCTCTCAATCTCTGTGGGAGGGTAGGAGCTTCAACTTCAACAAAAGAAAATTAGCCAACACTGGATGAGCTAATATCATTGAACAATGTCCCTCCTAACATCCTTCAGTACTTTGTCACTAAGTCACTCCAGAGTTTAAAAACCTTCCCATCATTTTGTTTCAGCAGAGTTGAGTTCAATATTTCTTTCCTATTATAATATTCTTTTTTAATTTTTAAAAATATTGTTATAATTTATATTTAAACTTTCTGTTAGGGTTACTGGCTGATCATTTATTTATTGGTTAGTTCATTTTTTACATTCAATATTTTTCTGCATTAGTTTCAGGTGTATGGCATAATAGTTAGACAATCATGTACTTTACAAAGTGTTCTCCTGATATTTCCAGTAGTCACCTGGCACCATACATATATATTATAATATTTTTAACTCTATTCTCTATGCTGTACTTTACATCCCCTGTATTATTCTGTAACTACCAATCTGTACTTCTCAGTCCTCTAAATTTTTCCCACCACACCCCCCTGGCAACTATTAGTCTGTCCCCTGTATCTATGTGTCTGCTTCTGTTTGTTCATTCAATATATTGTTCTTCAGAGTCCACATATAAGTGAAATCATGTGGTATTTATCTTTACCTGACTGACTGACTTTACTGAGCATAATATCTTCTACATTCATCCAGGCTGTCACAAAAGGTAAGATTTTGTTATTTTTTATGGCTGAGCAATATATCATTGTATATATGTACCATACCTTTTTATCCACTTGTCTATTGATGGGCACTAGGATTGCTTGCATATCTTAGCTATAGTAAATAATGCTGTCATTACCATAAGCATACATATTTTCTTTCAAATTAGTGTTTTGTGTTTCTTTGAATATATTCCCAGAAGTGGAAATACTGAGTCATAAGGCAGTTTTACTTTTAAAAAATTTAAGGATCCTCCGTGATGTTCTCCATAGTGACTGCACCAATCTGCATTCCCACCAACAGTGCAAAAGGGTCTCCCTTTGTCTACATCCTCACCAGCACTTGTTGATGGTTGATTTATTGTTGATATCCATTCTAAAAAGTGTGAACTGGTATCTCATTGTGGTTTTAATTTGCATTTCTCTGATGATTAGTGACATTGAGCATCTTTTCATATGTCTATTGGCCATCCGTATGTCCTCTATGGAGAAGTGTCTATTCAGCTCCTTTGCCCATTATTTAATTAGGTTGTCTTTTTTTTGTTTGTTTGTTTTGTTTTGATTTTTTTTTTTTGGAGTTGAGATTTTTTTTAAACAGACATAATATTTTATTTTATTTTTAAAGAATATTTTATAATACAACGTGTGAGTGCCTTCTGCCTCCTCTACCGCTGCTACCTCCTTCTTCTGCTACTCCTGGTGCTGCTTGTGTGCTTGTTTGGGGCAGACGTGGTACCTCTTTTATGAAGCAGCAGCTGAGGAGACTCTGGTGCTGGCCATGGCCGATGAAAAGCCCAAGGAAGGAGTTAAGACTGAGAACAACGATTATATTAATTTGAAGGTGGCGGCGCAGGATGGTTCTGTGGTGCAGTTTAAGATTAAGAGGCACACACCACTGAGTAAACTAATGAAAGCCTATTGTGAACGACAGGATTGGTCAATGAGGCAGATCAGATTCTGATTTGATGGGCAATCAATCAATGAAACAGACACACCTGCACAGTTGGAAATGGAGGCTGAAGATACAATTGATGTGTTCCAGCAGCAAACAGGAGGTGTCTACTAAAAAGGAAACCTACTACTTTACTTCAGAACTCTGTTCCTCCAGACCAAGAAGATATTCTCAATTAGAAAACTGCAATTTGATTCCACCACATCCTGACTACTACAGTATAGTTTTCTCTATTCTTTCATTTCCCCTTTCCCCATCCCTTTATTGTACATAAAGTAACTGATGTATGTGCACAAGCATTTGCATTTTTTTAACTAAATGGCCAATGATATGTTTTGATTGACATCAAATAGAGATGGGATGGGAAAAATACTTGTTCTGTGAAAATATCCCCTTTATCCATTAGTGGCATGCTCATTCAGCTCTTATCTTTATATTTCAGTAAGTTATTTTGCTCTCGCTGTTTAACAAAAAAAGAACGACATAAAAATCCTTGCATACCTTGTTTGATTGGAGAATTTTAATGTTTTTCATTTATCACTGTAAAACCAGGGATAATTTTATAACTTTTTTGTACATAGCTATTATATGTAGGATGATCTGTCTTTAAGTAGGGATAAATTACTTTAAAAGAAACGAATCCTAGATAGTTTTCCCTTCAAGTCAAGCATCTTGTTGTTTAAATAAACTTCTGGTTTAAAATGGGAAAAAATATTTTATTAATTATGCTGTTACAGTTGTCCCAATTTTTCCTCTTTTCTCCTCTCCACCCAGTACTCCACTTCCCTCCAGCAATCCTACCCTCCTTAGTTCATGTCCATGGGTTGTGCATGTAAGTTCTCTGGCTTCACCCTTTCCTATGCTATTCTTAACATCCCCCTGTCTATTTTGTACCTACCAATTATGCTTCTTAATCCCTGCACCATTTCCCCATTTTTCCCCCTTCTGCCTCCCAGCTAATAATCCTCCAAATGATCCTCATTCGTATGATTCTGTTCCTATTCTGGTTATTTGTTTAGTTTGTTTTCATTTTTATTTTTTAGATTCTGTTGTTGATAGTTGTGAGTTTGTTGTTATTTTAATATTCATAGTTTTTATCTTCTTTTCCTTAAATAAGTCCCTTTAACATTTCATGTACTAATGGCTTGGTGATGGTGAACTCCTTTAGCTTTACCTTGTCTGGGAAGCACTTTATCTGCCCTTCCATTCTGAATGGTAGCTTTGCTAGATACAGTAGTCTTGGTTGTATGTCCTCACTTTTCATCAATTTGAATACATCTTGCTAGTCCCTTCTTGCCTGCAAAGTTTCTTTTGAGAGATAACCTGACAGTCTTATGGGAACTCCTTGTAGGTAACTCTCTTCTTTTCTCCTGCTACCTTTAAGATTCTCTCTTTATCTTTCACCTTTGGCATTTTAATTATGATGTGTCTTGGTATGGTCCTCTTACGGTCCACATTGGGATTCTCTGTGCTTCCTGGGCTTGTATGTCTATTTTCTTAATGAAATTAGGGAAGTTCATTATTTTTTCACATAAAATTTCCGTTTCTTGTTCTTCTTCTTCTCCTTCTGGCACCCCTATGAGTCAGATGTTGGTATGTTTAAAATTGTCCCAGAGGTTCCTAAGCCTCTCCTCATTCATTTTTTTAATTCTTGTTACTTCATTCTGTATTGGTTGACTGCTTTTTTCTTCCTTATTTTCCAAATTATTGATTTGAATCCCAGCTTCCTTCCCTTCATCATTGGTTTCACTTAGTATAGCCCTCACTTTTTCCCTTGTGTGTTTGCCCTACTCAATCATGTCTGTCAAGCATGTGGGCATTGTTATCACCAGTGTTTTGAACTCTGCATCTGTTAGGTTGGCTATCTCCTCATCGCTTGTATCTCTCGCTGGAACCTTGATATGCTCCCTCTTTTGGGTTATACTTCTCTGTCTTCTCAATTTGACAGCTTCCTGTGTTTGCTTCTGTGTCTTAGGAAGAGCTATCACACCTGTTATGTTGTAAGGGGCAGAGACTTAGGAATTTGTCAGTGTGGAGCAAGCCATTTCACCATGTTGTTGTGCTGTATCTGGGGGAGAGGCCTGAGAGGAAACGATGCCTCTTGCTCAGCACTTGCCCCTTTTCCAGGCACTTCTTTCACTTCTGTATGGGACTGGCCCCCTCTTGCTGTTGCCCTGGTTGTGGTTCCCAAAGACAGTGGGTTTGTGGGTGTTCTAGGACCATGGGGGCCCTCTAAATAAATGGACTCTGCTGAGAGACTGGCAGTTTCTTCCACCACCCCAACCCCACTGATTTATACAGTCAGAAGCAAGGAGGCTTTATTTTCCCTGGCACTGGAACTGTGAGCTGTTAGGTCTAGTCTAGGGCTGGGATTGCTTCCCAGGTGTCCCTTCTGACTTTTATAATGTGTGACTGCACTTTCTACCAGCCAGACACAGCCACTGCCTTGCTGCTGCCTCTTCTGCTGATGCCACTACTGTCACACTCAGTCTTCTCCATCCCAGCTCTGCCCCTCCTAGCTGTCTGAATGATTATTACTTCTTTATATCTTTGTTTGTTGGACTTCCATGCAGTTCTATTTTCTGGTAGTTCTGGTTGTTTTCAGTGTTGATATAGTTGTATTCCTTTTATGGTTGTGAAAGGAGGTGAAACATGTGTACCTACACCTCCATCTTGGCCAGAAGTCTTGTTGTTGAGATTTATGAGTTCTTTATGAATTTTGGGTATTAACCCTGATCAGATATATTATTGACAAATATCTTCTCCCATTTAATAGGTTGTCTTTTCATTTTGTTGATGGCTTCCTTTGTTGTGCAAAAATTTTTAATTTGATGTAGTTCCATTTATTTATTTTTTTCTTTTGTTTTCTTTGCCTCAGGAGATATATCAGAAAAAAATCTTGCTTAGAGAAACGTCCAAGATTTACTGCCTCTATTTTCTTCTAGGAATTTTATGGTTTTGAGTCTTACATTTAAGTTTTCTATTCATTTTGAGATTATTCTTATAAATGGTGTAATAAGGTGGTCTAGTTCCTTTTTTTTTTTTTGCATGTATTGTTCAGTTTTCTCAACACCATTTATTGAACACACTATCTTTGCGCCCATTCTATGTTCTTGCTTCTTTTGTCATATATTAATTGACCATATAGGCGTGAGTCTATTTCTAGGCTCTCTATTCTCTTCCATTGATCTATATGTCTGTTTGTATGCCAGTACCGTGCTGTTCTGATTACTATAGCTTTGTAGTATAGTTTGATAGAAGGTAGGGTGATTCCTCCAATTTTGTTCTTTCTCAAAATTCTTATGGTTATTTGGGGTCTTTTGTGGTTCTATAGAAATTTTTGGATTGTTTGTTCTAATTCTGTGAAATACGCCTTGGTATTTTGATAGTGATTGCATTGAATCTATCGATTGCTTTGGGTAGTATGAACATTTTAATGATGTTAATTTTTCCTACTCATGATTATGGTATATGCTTTAACTTATTTGTATCTACTTTAATTTATTTTTTCAGTATCATAATTTTCCAAGTACAGTTTTTCTAACAACTTGGTTAAATTTATTTCTAGTAGCTTTTTTTATGCAATTGTAAATAGGATTATTTTCTTAGTTTATTTTTCTGATAGTTTATTATTGGGGTACAAAATGCAAACAATTTGTGAATATAAATTTTGTGTCCTGCTACTTTACTGAATTCATTTATGAGTTCAAGTAGTTTTTTTGGTGGAATCTTTAGGGTTCTCTATATACAGTTTCATTTCATCTGCAAATAATGACAGTTTTACTTCTTCCTTTACAATTTGGATATATTTTATTACTTCGTCTTGTCTGACCACTGTTGCTAGAATCTCCAGTACTATGTTGAGTTATAGTGGGGAAACTGGACATGCCTCTCTTGTTTCTGACCTTAAATGAAGCACTTTTAGTTTTTGCTTACTGAGTATGATGCTAGCAATGGGTTTGTCATATATGGCCTTTATTATGTTTAGGTATATTCCCTTTAGTCCCACTTTGCTGACAGTTTTTATCATAAATGAGTGCTGTGTTTTGTCAGATGCTTTTTCTGCAACTATTGATGTTATCATATGATTTTTATCCTTTATTTTGTTTAGGCAGTGTATCACACTAATTGATTTGTGGATATTGCACCAACTTTGCATCCCAGAAATAAATCCCACTTGATCATAGTATATACTTTTTAATGTATTGCTGTATTAAGTTTACTAATATTTGTTGAAGACTTTTGCATCTATGCTCTTCAGGGATAATGGCCTATAATTTTCTTTCTTTGTAATGTCTTTATCTGGTTTTGAAATTAAGGTAATGTTGGCCTAATAAAATTAGGTTGGTAGTCTTCTGTCTTCTTGAATTTTTTGGGAAGAGTTTGAAAAATATAGCTGTTAGTTCTTTGAATGCTTGATAAAATTCACCCAGGAAGCCATCTGGACCAGGACTTTTGCTTGTCAGGAGTTTTTTTTATTACTGCTTTGATTTTATTAGTTGTAATTGCTCTGTTTATATTTTTTGTTCTTTTTAAAAAAATTATGCTGTGTTTATTTTCCAAAATTAATTTTTATTGTAATTTTTTCCATTACCATTTAGTTCCCTTATACCTGACTTGTCCCAGCAATCACCACACTGTTGCCCATGTCTACAAGTCCTTTCTCCTTTTGCTGAATCCCTCCAGCCCCTCCCCTCCCCCCTTCACTGTCATCCTGCTCCCTATCTATGAGTCTGTTTCTATTTTGCTTGTTAGCTCAGTTTATTCATTAGATTCCTATATGAGTGAAATCATATGGTATTTGTTTTCCTCTGACTGGTTTATTTCACTTAGCATAATATTGTCCAAGTCCATCCATACTGTTGCAGAAGATAATTTTTTTCTTTTTTACAGCTGAGTAGTATTCCATTGTGTAGATGTTCCATAGTTGTTTTATCCACTCATCTACTGATGGACACTTGGGCTGCTTCCAGATCTTGGTAGTTGTAATAGTTGTAAATAATGCTGCAATGAACATAGGGGTGCTTATGTTTTTTTGAATTAATGTTTTGGGTTCCTTTGAATATATTGCCAGAAGTGGGATCACTGGGTCAAAAGGCATATTCATTTTTAATTTTTTGAGGTATGTCCATACTGCTTTTCACAGTGGTTGCACCAATCCCCATTCCTACCAACAGTGAAAAAGGGGTCCCCTTTGTCCACATCCTCATCAGCACTTGCTATTCATTGATTTATTAATGATAGCCATTTTGAAAGGTGTGAGGTAATATCTCACTATGGCTCTAATTTGCATTTCTCTGATGATTAGTGATGTTAAGCATCTTTTCGTATGTCTATTGGCCATCTGTATGTCCTCTATGAAGAAGTATCTATTCAGCTCCTTTGCCCATTTTTTAATTGGGTTGTGTTTTTGTTTGTTTGTTTGTTTTTTGGTGTTGACTTTTATAAGTTCTTTGTAAATTTTGGATATTAACCCCTTACCAGATATAGTGACAAATATGTTCTCCCATTCTGTGGGTTGTCTTTTGCTGTACAAAAAACTTTTTAGTTTGATGTAGTACCACATATTTATTTTATTTTTTTATTTGTTTCCCTTGCTTGGGGAGATATATCTGATCAAATATTGCTACAAACAATGCCCGAGATTTTACTGCTTATGTTTTCTTCTAGGATTATTATGGTTTTGGGTCTAACATTTAAATCTTTGATCCATTTTGAATTTATTCTTGTGTGTGGTATAAGAAGGTAACCTAGTTTCATTTTTCTGCACACATTTGTTCAATTTTCCCTATACCATTTATTGAATAAAGTATCTTTAGCCCATTGTATGTGCTTGCTTACTCTGTTGAATACTAATTGACTATAAAGGTGTGGATGTATTTCTGGGCTCTGTATTCTGTTCCATTGATTTATGTATCTGTTTGTATACCAGTACCCTGCTGTTTTGATTACTATGGCTTTATAGTATAGTTTGATATTAGATAGTATGATTCCTCCAATTTTGTTTTTCTTTCTCAGGATTGCTGTTGGATGTGGGACCTTTTGTGTTTCCATATAAATTTTTTAAATATTTGTTCTAGTTCTGTGAAATGTATTGTTGGAATCTTGATAGAAATTGCATTGAATCTATAGATTTATTTTTGTAGTATAAACATTTTAATGATGTTAATTCTTCCAATCAACGAATACAATATGTGCTTTCACTTATTTGTATCCTCTTCAATTTCTCTCTTCAGTGTCTTACAATTTTCAGAGTACAGGTCTTTTACATCCTTGGTTAGGTTTATTCCTATGTATTTTATTCTTTTTGAAGCAATTTTAAATAGGATTGATTTCTCAATTTCCATTTCTGCTAGTTTATTATTGGCAGATAAAAATGCAAATAATTTCTGGATTTAATTTTGTATTCTTCTCCTTTGCTGCATTCATTTATCAGTTCTGGAATATGTTGGTGGAATCCTTGGGGTTCTCTATGTAGAATATAATGTCATCTGAAAACAAAGACAGTTTTACTTCTTCCTTTTCAATCCGGATGACTTCTATTCCTTCTTTATTTGTGGTTGCTGTGGCTAGGACTCTCAGTGCTATGTTGAATAAGAGAGATGAAAACAAATTTTTCTGTCTTTTTCCTAATATTAAGGAAACAGCTTATAGTTTTCGCCTGTTGAGTATAATGCTGGCAATGGGTTTATCACATATGGCTTTATTATGTTTACATATATTGCCTTTATTCCCATTTTGTTGAGAGTTTTTATCATAAATGGGTGCTGGATTTTATCAAAAGTTTTTTTCTGCATTGATTGATATGATCGTGTGTTTTTTATCTTTTATTTTGTTTATGTGGTGAATCACATTTATTGATTTGTGAATGCTGTACCAACATTCCTGGAATAATTCCAACTGATCATGGTGTATGACCTTTTAGATGGATTGCTGTATTTGGTTTGCTAGCATTTTGTTGAGGATTTTACCATTTATGTTCATCAAGTTTATTGACCTATAATTTTTGTAGTGTCTTTATCTGGTTTTGGAATTAAGATAATGCTGGCCTCATAAAACAAGCTTGGGAGCCTTCCTTCCACTTGGACTTTATGAAATAGTTTGAGAAAAAGAGGTGTTAGTTCTTTGAAATTTTGGTAAAATTCAGCTGTGAAGCCATCTGGTCCAGAAATTTTGTTTGTTGGGAGTTTTTTTATTACTACTTCAATTTCACTAGGTGTAATCTTTCTATTCAGACCTGATTCTTCCTCATTTAGTTTTGGAAGACTGTATGTTTTTAGGAATTAATCCATTTCATTTGGTTGTCCAGTTCATTAGCATATAGTTGTTCAAAATATTTTATTACAATCCTTTGTATTTCTTTAATGTAAGTTGTTATTTCTCCTCTTTAATTTCTGATTTTACTTATTTGGGTCCTTTCTCCGTTTTTCTTGATGAGTGGATAAAGGTTTGTAAATCTTCTTTATCTTTTCAAAGAACCAGCTCTTGCATTCATTGACCATTTGTATCATTTAGACTTTATTTCATTTATTTCTTTTCTGATCTTCATTATTTCCTTTTTTCTACTCACTTTGGGCTTAATTTGTTGTTCTTTTTCGAGTTGCTTTAAGTGTAAAGTTAGGTTGTTTATTTGATACTTTTCTTTATTTTTTTTAGATAGGCCTATAATGCTATAAATTTGCCTCAGGATTGCTCTTCCTGTGTCCCACAGATTTTGGATTGTAGCGTTCTCACTTTTATTTGTTTCAAGGTATTTTTTTTTTATATCTTCTGTGACCTGTTTGTTGGATCATTCATTGTTTAATAACATGTTATTTAATTTCAATGACTTTGTGTGTTATTCAGTGTTCTTCCTGGGATTGATTTCTAGTTTCATAATATTGTGGTCAGAGAAGATGCTTGATATGATTTCAGTCTTCTAAAATGTATTGAGATGTTTTGTGTCCTAACATGTGTTCTGTCCCAGAAAATGTTCCATGTACACTTGAAAAGTATGTATATTCTGCTGCTTTGGGGTGAAATTATCTGAAGATATCAATTAAATCCATTTGATCTAGTGTGTCATTTATGGCTGCTGTCTCCTTGCTGATTTTCTGTCTGAAAGATCTATGAATTGAAGTCAATGTGATGTTAAAATCCAAGATATGACTGTATTTTTGTCGATCTCTCCCTTTACGTCCATCAAGATTTGTTTTACCAAATCAGGTGCTCCTATTTTGGGTGCATAAATGTTTACTATGGTTATGTCCTCTTGTTGGGTTGTTCTTTTTATCATTATGTAGTGTTCTTCTTTGTTTCTTACTTAGCCTTGGTTTTAAAATCTATTTTGTCATATATAAGTGTTGCTACCCCAATTTTTTTCTTTCCATTTGCATGAAATATTATCTTCCATCTCTTTACTTTTAGTCTGTGTGTATCTTTTGATCTGAGATGGGTCTCTTGGATTATATATATATATATATATATATATATATGTTGTTTTCTTGTCCATTCAGCTACCCTATATGTATTTTGGTTGAAGCATTTAAGCCATTTACATTTAAGGTGATTATTGATAGATAAGTATGTAGTGCCTTTTTATTGTTAGACTATTTTCCTCTGTTTTTTTTTTTTATTTTCTTTTACTTTTTCTTCTCTGAAAGCAAGCCCTTCAATATTTGTTTTAGTACTGGGTTGATGTTAACAAACTCCTTTAGCTTTTTATTGTCTGAGAAGCTCTTATTTCTCCTTCAATTTTAAATGATAACTTTGCTGGGTAAAGTTGCCGTAGTTGTAAGTCCTTGCTTTTCAACACTTTGAATATTTCATGCCACTCCCTTCTCGTCAGAAATATTTCTGTTGAGAAATCAGATAACAGTCCAAATGGTGCTCCCTTTAGGTAACTGTCTGCTTTTGTCTTGAAGCTTTTAGGATTCTCTCCTTGTCTTTAAGCCTTGACCTTTTAGTTATTATGTGTTGAAGTGTAGGCCTCTTTGGGTCCAACTTGTCTGGGACTCTTTGAGCTTCCTGGAATTGTGTGACTTTTTCCTTCACCATATTGGGAAAGTATAGGTCATTATTTCTTCAAATAGGTCCTTCATTCCTTGCTCACTCTCTTCTCCTCTGATATTACCACGATGCAGATGTTGTTATGCTTCATGTTGTCAGAAAGATTTCTTTAGCTCTCCTCACTAAAAAAAAATTTTTTTCTTTTTGCTGCTCTGCTTGGGTGTTTTGTTCTACATTGTCTTCCAAATCAATGATTTGATCCTGTTCTTCATCTAACCTACTGTTTATTCCTTCCAGTGTATTATCTTTTTCAGATATTGCATTCTTTACTTCTGAATGGTTCTTTTTTATGGTTTCTATGTCTTTTTTCATGCTGTTGAGTATCCTTTTAATCATTACTCTAAACTCTCTGAAAATTTGCTTGCCTCCATTTCATCTAGTTCTTCTGGAGAATTCTCTTGATCTTTCACTTCGGGCCTGTTTCTTCATTTTCCCATTTTGGCTGCCTCTTAGTGTTTTTTTTTGTTTGTTTTTGTTTTTTATTTATTTTGTTTTTTTGTTTTTTTTTTCTATGTAATAGGTAAATCTGCAAGGCTCTGGTGTATGCCTAATTTAAATTCTGCCTGTGACTGGCCCTGAGCTACCGTTTAGAGCTATCAGTGATCCACAGCTTCTGTCCCCCTCTGCTGGGCCTGGGTTTGTGCAGAAAGAGCTAGGCTGCACAACAAGGCTGGCTTTTATCGCACCAGGCTCAGGGGATCTGCCTCTGCCTGAGTCTTTCTATAGGGTTAATCAGTAAATGTCTTCCAGCTGTACTCCTAAGCAGCAGAGCATAAGCACCACTGGGTGGGTCCTAATAATTCCTGTGGTTGGGACTATTGCCTCTCCTCAGGCTCATGCCACTGGGAGAAGAGTGCTCTGCTAGAGAAAGATGTCTCCTGCAATATGGGGAATGACTCAGCACAAAGATCCTGGTGGCAGTTTCTTACCAGAACCACAAGCTTCAGACTCTCCTCAAGCAATCTCTAGTCCACACTGCCCTCCCACTGCCAGAGCCCAGAGTAAGTTACTGCAAGCAGAATTTTGTGCATTGGCCCTTTAAGAGGTTTTCTGTGTCTCCAGCTGTCTCACCATAGTGGACAGAAACCGTGCTGCTTTTCACAGCCATATGTTATTTGGGTTCCTTTCCCAGTTCTGGTGCTGTAGTCTGGGGAGCCCAGCTTGGAGTTTAGATCTCACACTTTTCAGTGAGAACCCCTCAATGCTGAAATATACTTCCAGCACTTCAGCTGCCATCCATGGGAGGCCATCCAGCCCTCTCATGCTTCCTCCACACTCCCTACCAGTATCATTGTGGTGATGTGTCTTCCATCTCTCCATTGTTATAAGGCTTCTCCCCAGCTAGTGCTCAGTTGGGTATACAGGATTATTTTTCTATTATTTAGTTGTAATTCCCAATTTGTCTTGAGAGGAGTTTAGTGTAGCTTCCACTTCTCTGTCATCTTGGGTTCTTCTTGTTTCTTCTTCATGCAGGTTTGAATGATTACACTGGGGAACACAATTTTCATTGAGTTAGATATGACACTTGTTTTTGACCATTTTTTGGCATCTGAATCCAAAAATGACACCAGTTTTTCTCTATTATGTCAACTTTTTAAGGTACAGGATACCCTCCTTTTGTCCCCAAAACTATACAGAATATACATACAAAGGAAAATAAAGAAAAAAATACCTAAGTATACTGTTTATTTAGAGTTATTTTATTCATATAAAGGCTACATATTGTTATTGTAAGTCAAATTGTGTACAAGTAGTAAAATTCTGCTACCAAACATACATATTAAGGTATTTTATCTTTTCAAATGACAGGCTAGGAAATGCCAAAATGAGATATTTGAAACAGTCTTCTTCAGTTGGCAAAGCTTTTACAAATTGTTTCATGGGACCCAGTTTTATGTGCATAGGGGGGAATATAATGTTCTTTCTGTCAACAAGTGGCTCATGTAGAATGTTTCGATCACCAGGTTTGAGGTCAGATCTTGGAAGCCAATTCTACTCCACCTAATGCTTCTCACAAGCTCTGCTGTCCCACATACACAGAAAACAGGGATACTTGGTGCATCCGTATTGCTGACCAAGTAGGAAGCAAACTATTTTTTTTAAGTATATCTTATTGATTATATTGTTACAATAGTTCCAATTTTTTTCCCCTTTGCTCCCCTCCGCCCAGCACCCCCCTTCCCCGACAATCCCCTCCCCAAGACCATGCCCATGGCTCACCCTTTCATATATTCTTCTTCTTTTTTTAAAATAATTAATTAGTTAAATATTTTAACAATAAAAAATAACAATCCCTCCCTCTCAGACTTAAGACCCTTTACAATCTTATAAAGGACAAGGGATGAAGGTCTCGAGCTCCTCTAGCTGCTTCAAGCTGGACATGGTCGTCGTCCTACCTACCCTTGGGTCAAGAAATCCCTAATAAGAGTGGGGATGTGGAGGGGAGGGTGGCCTTCCTACAAGGGGAAGGATCGTGCAGACTCCAGGTTGGATGGCTGTCTCTGGACAACGGCATGCTTGGTTTAACAGGCTGGCATCCTTGTTGTATTCTGGGGACAACAGGGTTAAAGGACATCATTCAATCCATAACCACTAGATGACAAAAGACAGGTATTAATTTTTCAATGTCCCACATTAGGGAAAAGAAGGGCTTCTTTGGAGG
This sequence comes from Furipterus horrens, assembly GCF_987537825.1. Lineage (NCBI taxonomy): Eukaryota > Metazoa > Chordata > Mammalia > Chiroptera > Furipteridae > Furipterus > Furipterus horrens. The sequence goes on along the minus strand of NW_028327187.1, from coordinate 56,703,284 downwards.
AAGGTATGCCAGGTACATCTCACCTGTCCAAAACCCTTTTGCCCATTATACTTAGTTTGGACTGAGGGAAATATTTTAGGTTTCCCCCCTCTCAGGCCTCTGGGCACTTTCTGTCCAAGCCATTAGGATAGAAAAGAGAGACCAGTTTTAAAGTGAAGCCCACAGACCACCCCGTTCTTCACCAACCCAGCCACTTAGTTCAGCCAAACCATTGAGTCTCAGGAGGCAGCAATGCAGACAGGATTAAGTGAGGCCTATACGTACAGACAATCACTCAGGTAATGAGATCATAGACTTATGCCCTTTGAAAACAGAAAACACATGTTAATTTATGTAACATAACCCATACACAAGTTTATAGATCTGTAGGACTGTCTTATCGGAAAGACATCCAGTTGCAAGGCATTTGACATTCTTCTTGCCTGTAAATTAAACATCTTTGATAATGCCACAGACATAGTTTAACTTTCAAATGAAAACACATTTTAAATGAAAAGAAACTTTAAAGACGGTGAGCTGCACTACTTTATGCACCACTGGGCATTGTGATCTTCCTTGAATCGTGATATTTCTCCCTAAGATTACCCTCCTTGTCATTAAAGGGACTGCATTACGTTCATTTTTAATTTATCCTGTTCATTTGCATAAACACAACAAGAGCAGCAAATGATCACTTATGATCTTTAGTTCTGCTTTGCTGGAACTTACGCAAGGAACATTTAGGGTGACCTTCAGTATGCCCTTCAGGGCACAGAAGCTGAGCCACATACCTGGCATTCAGCCTTGCCTGTAAACACCTGTCTCTTCCAGGTCCTCCTGGTTTTCCATTGTGCCTTAAGGTCCCTTCTAGCCATCTTTCAGGAAAACAACCTTCGTTCCTTCCCTGGAAAGATTGCTATGGACCGCTCATCCATCCAAGGTACCAGGCCTTTTATCTCATGGACTTTTATTACCTTTGAAAGTCAGTCCCAGTTGCTCAGGGCTTTTTGGTAACAACCAAAGCCCAAGCATGTCTCCTTTAGGCATGACATTCCAGTCAAAGTCTTAGTCAAAAAAATCGTTATTAACAACTGGTCTTATTAGTTTTATGCAAAGAAACTTAGGTCATTACTTACTTCTTTAGAATGCCAAATTCTGGAGGGATTAGATAGGGAGAAAATATATACAGTGTGAGGGAAAAACCTTGTCCTTCTAATATTCACTGAACTTGCATTTCCATTCTTTATATTTTTATTTTTCCCCCCCACTAAAAATTTTTCTGTTTGTTTGTTTTTCCATTACAGTTGTCTCACTTTTTTCCCCCTCTTGCTTCTCTGCACCCTGTCCCTCCCTTCCCCCACATTCAGTCCCCACCCAGTTGTCCATGTCCATGGGTCATTTATACATGTTCTTTGACTAGACCCCTCCCCTTCTTACCACTTCTCTCCCTCCCATGTCCCCCTTTGTTACTGTTAGTTTATTCCTAGTTTACATACCTCTGGTTCAATTTTGCTCATTTGTTTGTGTTGTTCATTAGTTTCCTGTAACAGGTGATAGCATAAGGTAATTTTCTTTTGTTGCCTGGCTTATTTCGCTAAGCATAATTCTCTCTAGTTCCAATCATGTTGTTGCAAATGGTAGAAGTTCCTTCTTTCTTTCAGTACTTATTCATTGTCATTTTCCCCCTTTGTACTTGTGTTCCTCTCTGTCTCTCTCTGTTTCTTCATCTTCTTAAAGCAGACCCTTTAGCATCTCTTGCAATACTAGTTTGGTGGAGATGTATTCTTTTAACCTTCTTTCGTCTTGGAAACTCCTTATTTCACCTTCCATTTTGAATGAGAGCCTTGCTGGGTAGAATATTCTTGGTTGTAGGCCTTTGTTTTTCATTACTTGGAATATATTTTGCCATTTCCTTCTGGCTTGTAGTGTTTCTGCTGAGAAATCTGATGATAGCCTTGTTGGAGCTCCCTTGTATGTTATTAGTTGTTTCTCTCTTGCTGCTTTTAGGATTCTCTCTTTGTCTTTGAATGTTGGCATTTTAATTATGATGTGTCTTGAAGTGGGCCTGTTGGGGTTCATCTTCATTGGGACCCTCTGTGCTTCCTGGACTTGCATGATTCTTTCTCTCTTCATGTTAGGGAAGTTTTCTGTCATTAGTTTTTCAAAGAGGTTTTCTATCCCTTGCTCTTCTTCTTCTCCTTCTGGAATTCCTATGATACGGATATTATTACGTTTCATGTTGTCCTGCAGCTGTCTTAGAGCCTCTTCAGTCTTGTTCAGCCTTTTTTCATTTTGTTGCACTGTCTGTGAGTTTTTGTCTACGTTGTCCTCCAGCTCACTGATCCGATTTTCTGCTTCCTCTAGCCTGTTTTTTATTCCTTCTACTGTGTTCTTCAATTCAGAGATCGTATTCTTCATTTCCTCCTGGCTCTTATTGATAGCTTCCATATCCTTTTTGATGCTGGTATAATTCTCAGTAAGTTCCTTATAGTTCTTCTGGAGTTCACTGTAGTTTTTCTGGAGTTCTTTGTAGTTTCCGCTGAGCTCATTGAGCTTCTCCATAATCCGTGCTTTCAATTCCATATCTGATAGTTGGCTCCTCTCTATTTCATTTAGCACTCTTTCTGGGGACTCTACCTTTCCTTTCGATGGGATATTGTTTCTCTGTCTCCCCATTTTTGTGACTCCTATTGTTTGTTGGTGCTTCTCAGAATGATCTGCACTTTCTGGATCTGCCCCTAGTGGCGTCAGATCCTGTACCAGTCTGGGCCTAGGCAGCCTGTTGGAGACTTCCAGGGATCTACTGCCTTTGTCTGGCTTCTTTCGTTGTTAATCTATTCAATCTGTGATTAACTGTCTGGCTTAAGGACCGTGGGTGTGGCAGCTTAATTCCTGTGGGCAGGGCCTTTGCTTCCCCTCAGGCTGCCGCCACTTGGCCGGGAATGGTCTGCCTGCAGTGTGGGGATGAGTCAGCACTGGGACCCGGCCGGCCGCTTCCCCAGCTCTCCTCTCAAAGCCACCACACCAAACTCTCCCCAAGCATCTCCAGTCCTCTCTGCCTTTCCTCCGCTTGAGCCCAGGGTAAGTGGGGGCCAAAATATTTTTGTATGTGATCCGCTTAAGAGCTCTTTTTCTCCAGCTGTTTCTCTCCGGCTGGCAAGAAACCCTGTGGCTTTTCGCTTTTCTCAGCTGGATACTATTTTACTTTCCACTCTGTTGCTGTAGGCTGAGAAGCTCAGCTGGGGGTTTAGACCCTGCCCTTCTCAGGGGGAATCCCCAGCTGCTGAGCTGTTTCTCAGTCCCTTCAGCTGCCACCCGTGTGAGCCCAGCCAGCCCTTCCGCGTCTCCGCACTCCCTACCGGTCACGTTGTGATGTAGCGGCCTTTTTTGTCTCTCCGTGGTTATAAGACTTCTCTCCAGCTGGTGTTCGGTTGGTTATTCCAGATGATTTCTCCAAAATTATGTTGTAAATTCAGACTAGTTCTGGGAGGAAGTTAGTGTAGCTTCCACTTACTCCTCCGCCATCTTGTTTCTAGAAGCAGACTATTTTAAGGTCAACACAGATGATCCAATTGTGCCTGTGATATTGCAACAGAATAATGACTCTCTTTATGTCATCATATTTCTTTTTTAAAGAGCGGGGAAGGAAGAGACATCAATGTGTGGTTGACTCTTGCATGCCCCCAACTGGGGACCTGGCCCACAACCCAGGCATGTGCTGTGACTAGGAACTGAACCTGTGACCCTATGGTTCGGAGACCAGCGCTTAATCCACTGAACCACAACAGCCAGGGCTATGTCTTCAAATTCTTCATGAAAACAAACTGAATGGCTAATTGGGACTGCACCAAATAAATTGCCATTGTGGAGGAAGACACACTTCAAGCTCCACTTTGAGCTATTGATGAACAGTTGCCATTCAGTTGCATTATAGATTGGAATTCCTAATTCCTCCATTAAACCATGTATGTTATGGCAATACACAAAGCCACCGTCACTTTGAAAGTACTGCAGAAAGGCACTTTCTCTTGATCGAAAGTAAGATACCTTCGAACCCTTTTCAAGCAAGTTTTTCTCATGCAGTCTTGATGCTAGGAGTTCTGAAGCCTTTTTAGAGAGTCCCAAATCCCATGCCAAGTCATTCAACTCATGCTGATCAAATCCCTTACAAACTGAGTCATCTTCAATTTCAAAATCTTCATTGTTGCTGTCACTTAGTTCTTCACCATACTCCTCTTTTTCAAAAGAGGGTAGTTCAGTGAAAACTGACCCTGGGATTTCAGATGAATGGGGCACTGGGCATATAGCTGATGGTAGACTAGGATACTCTATTTTACATTTATTTTTCTTTGTATATCCTGACGTTTTCACTATAGAAAAGTAAGTCACTTGAATGATCTCTGGGCTCTCGCCAAACCATAGGTATACCAAATGATAATTAATCACATGTTCCCTTTATCCACATCTGTAGACTCTAGACACATTGCTTGCACACCTTGTGAGGGGCCCAAGACTTACCTTGATCACCAAGTTTTACTGTAAGATATGCAAAATAGGCTTGCCTGACAAACACACTGATGTTTGTCCTTTGACTGGGAATGGTGAAACTGCCACAGATATAACAAAAGGAATCAGGGTTGTTTAGGCACTTATGATGAGAAATGGCAGAGGCAGACATGAGCTGAAAAAAAGGAAATAAGTACGTATGTAAATAAAAAAATAAATTCTGCTAACTTCTTGTATGCAAACAAGAACTCGGACTACACTTCCGAATATGATTCATTATATAGAGTGGCACACAACCTCTCCCAACACTGCCTCATGTGTAACTGAATAGCCTAGACAAGTATGAACCTGTCGCTGGTCTCCAAGGTCATCTCCCCACCCCTCCCCACTCAAGGGAGGTTTCCTCTCAGCCAATAGGAGAGCACTAGTGCTTCCCTCGATCCAGGCTCTATCCAGCCTAGAGTGGTTACAATAAGATAAGCTGTACAGAAAAAACTTGATGTGGTAGAAGAAAACTAACTGCAATTTTGAAATCAGCATGCCTATTTAAGTCTAAAACAGCTGGAAAATTGAACTCAACAGGAATCGTGTTAAAAATTGTTCCCCTGTGTTATATGTTTTTAGAGCTTTATCCAGATCTTTCCAGATTGCCCCATTTGTTGACATATACTTGTCCATAATATTTTTTTTAGGCTGAAACAATGTTTTTATTGATGTTCTATTACAGTTGTCCCATTGGTCCCCTTTGCTCTCTTCTTCCCCGCCCACTCCAGCCTCTCTCCCACAGTCAATTCTTACTCTGTTGTCCATGTCTGTGCCTCATTTATACTAGTTTCCTGACTAGACACTTCCTCTTCTGTCCTCCCATCTCCCCCTTCCTTATCCCCACTGTTCACTATCAGTCTGTTCCTTGTTTCCATGCCTCTGATTTTATTTTGCTTGTTTGTTTGTTTTGTTCATTAGGTTCCTGTATTAGGTGAGATCATATGGTATTTATCTTTCAGCACATGGCTTATTTCATTAAGTATTATACTCTTTAGTTCTATCCATGCTCTCACAAAAGGTAGGGGTTCCTTTTTTTCTGCTTTGTACTATTCCATTGTGTACATGTACCTCAGTTTTTTTATCCATTCATCCACTGATGGGCACTTAGGCTGTTTCCAGCACTTAGCTATTGTAAATAGGGCTGTTAAGAACATAGGGGTGCATAGGTTCTTTTGAATTGGTGTTTCAGGATTCTTCAGGTATAATCTTAGCAGTGGAATGACTGGATACAAAGGCCGTTCTATTTTTAGATTTTTTAGGAAATTTCATACTACTTTCCATAGTGGCTGCACCAGTCTGCATTCCCACCAATAGTGCACTAGAGTTTCCTTTTCTCCACATGTTCGCCAGCACTTTTTGTTTGCTGATTTATAATGATGACCATTTTGATAAGTGTGAGATGATATCTCATGGTGCTTTTAATTAACATCTCTCTGATGGCTACTGATGTTGAGCATTATTTCATATGACTATAGGCCCTCTGTACATCCTCCTTGGAGAAGAGTTTTTTCAGGTCCTTTGTCCATTTTTTAATTAAATTATCTGTCTTCCTGGTGTTAAGTAATATAAGTTCTTTATATATTTTGAAAGTCAAACCCTTGTCTTATGTATCATAGGCAAATATGTTTTCCCATATGATTGGTTCCCTTTTCATTTTGCAGATGTTTTCTTTAGCTGAGCAGAGAGTTTTGTTTGATGTAGTCCCATTTGTTTCTTTTTATTTTTATTTCCCTTGTTCCAGGAGAAATATCAGCGAAAATATCATTGTATGGGATACCTGAAATTTTATTGTATATGTTTTCCTCTAGGACTTTTATGATGTCACAGCTTACATTTAAGTCTTTTATCCATCTTGAGTTTATTCTGGTGTTTGGAGTAAGTTTGTGGTCCAGATTCATTTTTTGGCATGTCCCTCTCCGGTTCTCCCAATACCATTTGTTGAAGAGGTTATCTTTACTCCATTTTATTCTCCTGCCATCTTTGTCAAATATTAATTGGCCATAGAGACCTGGGTTTATTTCTGGGCTCTCCATTCTATTCCCTTGATCTATATGTCTGTTCTTATGCCAGTACCAGACTGTTTTGATTACAGTGGCCTTGTAATACAGTTTGATATCAGGTATTGTTATTTCTCCTAATTTGTTGTTCTTTCTCAAAATTGCTGAGGCTGGAGGAGGTAAGATGGCGGAGGAGTGAGGAGAGGTTGCGGATTTAGGCTCCGGAGACCCGTCTGCAGTTTGGTCTACTTGCAGACAGAACATCTCAGTGAGCAGCTGGACATTGGTGGGAGTTGAGCCAAGGCACTGCTGGATTAGAGAAAATCCATCTGGGAACAACCTGTTTAGTGAGGATAGCGGAGAAAAAGGGGACGAAACGGGATTCCTGACTGGGGCGGCTGCCCGAGCTGTGGCGGGAAGCACACAAAGGATTTTTGGCGACCACAGGCTACCCCAGAGAGGAGTCAGGCGGAGAGCGGATCTCTGCCCGCTGGCAGAGACCAGACTCGACCAAGTGGCATTGGCGCTGAAGGACAGGAGACAGCGTGCTGCCGGGCAAGTGAGAACATAATTCTCCTTTATATTTTTCTCTAGTGGACGGTGGAGACGGGAGGAAAGTTTGGGGGTGGTAGGCCGTTCTGGAGGAGCCCAGGCGCAGAGGCCCGCTCATCCACTCCTCAACCCTACCATTGGGTCGCGGGGGCGCACATAGGGAAGTGCTCTCATTCACTGGCCCAGGTGCGCGGGGCCGTGAGTCCAGGCGTCCCTCGGACACTCCCCAACGGACAAAAGATCAGTGCCCCAATGGGCACAGGGAGGGCCCACTGAACACGCAGAGGACTGTGCACAGATACCCCTAGACAGCTCCCGTGGGCGCAGGGCCCCAGGCCGGAAAGCAGACCACTAGCGCAGGCTCTGTTTGTGTCCGCCCAGACGGGTGAGGGAAGGCGGGCAGCTGCAGCACGGGAACAGCGGGAGGCGGCGACCCATGGCCTCTCGATTCCACTGAGAACAAGTGTCCCTGGCCCTGCCCTAAGAGGCGAGAGACCAACTCCCGGAGCTCGGCTCAGCGGGACTGAGGGCACGGGGCTGCGCGCGAGCGCGAAAGCACCTCAGCCCGGGGTCAGTGGGCGCCAATCCCGGGGAAAGCTCTCGGGCCGCCCGCGAGGGCAGGGACACCTCAGCACGAACGCGGAACCGCCGCGCCCCATAGAAAGCAGGAGCGAATCCCGGGGAAAGCGCTCGGGATCCCGCGCGGGCAGGGGCACCTTGGCGCGAACGGGGAACCGCCGCGGCCCAGAGAAAGCAGGAGCCAATCCTGGGGAAAGCGCTCGGGATCCCGCGCGGGCAGGGGCACCTCGGCGCGAACGGGGAACCGCCGCGGCCCAGAGAAAGCAGGAGCCAATCCCGGGGAAAGCGCTCGGGCCACCCGCGCGGGCAGGGACACCTCGGCGCGAACGGGGAAACGCCGCGGCCCAGCGAAAGCAGGAGCCAATCCCAGGGAAAGAGCTCGGGCCGCCCGCGCGGGCAGGGACACCTCAGCGCGAACTGGGAACCGCTGCGGCCCGGCAGCAGTGGGCTCCAACCGCGGGGCAAACTCTCGGGCCGCCCGAGAGCGCAGGGTCTTGCGCGCAAGGGCACCTCAACTGGCTTCAGCAAGCAGCAAGGGAGCGCGCCGTGCCGGCAACCGCGGGCGCGCACCATAGCGGCAACCGGGGGCGCGCACCATAGCGGCAACCGGGGGCGCACACCAGTCCTGCAAAAAACAAGAACCTCTGACCTGCCACACTAGACCAGCTGCGGACCCAGAAAAAGAAGGCAACACACCAAGGCTAAAACGGAGTAAAAACATCGATTTCTTTTTTCCAAATTTTTTCGCCCAAATTTTTTCTCCCTTGTTCTTTCTTTCTTCTTAATTATTTCTTTTCTTTCCTTCTTTCTTTATTCTTTTCCTGGGGTTTTTTTTGGCGGGTTTTGGGGGGGTATATATATATATTTTTTTTTTAATTTTTTTTCTCTCTTTTTTCTTTCTTTCTTCTTTATTCTTTCTTTTTTTTTCAGATTTAATGTGTTTTATTGATTAAATTATTACATTTGTGCCAATTTCCCTTCCCTCTGCTCCCCTCCACCCGGTGGCCCCCCTCCCTCCAGTTGTCCCCCCCTTTTAGATTATGTCCATTAGTTGTGCATACAGTTCCTCCCAACCTCTCTCCGTCTATTCCATTCCCTCCTACCTTGATCCCCAATTCCTATATCATCTCCCTCCCTTTCCCCATTCCCCCTCCCTGTTGACCTCCCCCCAATATGCTTCCCGTACCCACAGTTCCTCTTCCCCTCTCGTTGCCTATTTAGTTTGCCTTTGTTTCATCTCCCTAGCTTCTGTTTTTTTTTTTTAAACCAGTCCCTTTAACATCTCATATAACAGTGGTTTGGATCTAATGAACTCTTTCAGTTTTATTTTGTCCTGGAAACACTTTCTCTGTCCTTCTATTCTGAATGACAATTTCGCTGGATAGAGTATTCGTGGTTGTAGGTTTTGGATTTTCATTACTTTGAATATTTCTTGCCAGTCTCTTCTTGCCTGTAGGGTTTCCCTTGAGAAGTCAGCTGATAGTCTAATTGGGACCCCTTTGTACATAATTCTTTTCTTCTCTCTTGCTGCTTTTAAGATTCTCTCTTTATCTTTAATTTTTGACATTTTGATTATAATGTGTCTTGGAGTGGTTCTCCCTGGGTCCAGTCTCTTGGGAACTCTCCTTGCTTCCTGGACCTGCAGGTCTATTCTCTTTCCCAAGTCTGGGAAGTTCTCCTTTATTATATTTTCACTCAATTTTTCAAGTTCTAGTTCATCTTCCTCATTCTCTGGCAAACCAATGATTCTTATGTTGGGCCTTTTATAGCTGTCCCAGAGGTTTCTGATCCTTTCGTTGTTGCTTCCCATTACCTCTCGCTGCATTGGTTGACTGCTTGTTCCTTCTCCATATTCCAGTTTGTTGAAATGAACTCTGGATTTTATTTCCTTTCCTTCTGTCTCGTATGTTGTTTTGTTCCTTTCGTTATGAAAGTTTTTCGCTTCTTTCATATCTTTTTCCTGCTCTTTTGTGAATTCTGTAAGCCACCTGATAACAATGGCCCAGAACTGAGCCTCTGACAGGTTTCTTATCTGTTCATCTGTCAGGTTCTCTATCTGCTGTCTGGTGAGTTGTGTTACCGGTATTTCTAAAGTTGCCTGCCTCATTTTGACAGATGCGTTTTGTTTTCTTGGGCTGGCTGTCGGGGGCAGTGCCTGTGTACGCGTCACAAATTAGCGACCGGCGCCTGCTTGTCCGCGACCTATTTCGCAGCCCTGTGGTGCTTTCTTTGGGGGCGGGGGTCCAAGATGGATTCACACAGTTATTCAGCTAGGAGACCGGGATCCGTCCTCCCGCCCCCCTGGGCCTCACTGTTCAAGGCGATGTGGCGGCTGCTCTCCCCAGCTCCGGAGTCGCGCACCGCCAGGGGCTTGGCCACCGGGACTCCTCGCTGGGGTCGCGCACCGCCAGGGGCTTGCGTAGCCGCTCTCCCCAGCTCCGGAGTCGCGCACCGCCAGGGGCTTGGCCACCGGGACTCCTCGCAGCCCACCGCTCAGGGTGCGACCGCAAACAGCACTGCCCACTTTAACTCTTACCTGCCCAAATGGCACCGCTGGTTTATAACTTCATATGTTGGACTTCCGTGTAGTTTTATTTTCTGGAATTTCTAGTTATCCTTTGTTTTGAAGTAGTTGTATTCCTCTATAGTTGTAGAGGGAGACCTAGCGTGTCCGTCTAAGCCTCCATCTTGGCCGGAAGTCTTCTTTATTCTTTCTTTTCTTTCTTTGTTCCTTTCTTTCTTCCCTTTTGGGGTTTTTTTTAGGGGGGGTTTTGTGGTAATTTTTTTATTTTCTTCTCTTTCTCTCTTCTTTTCTTTCTTCTATTTTCTTGGGGATTTTTTGGGGGGGTGTTTTTCCTTCACCTCTTCCAATAATAACAAACTTTATCTCTAACGTGTTGCATATAACCTCTCCTTCTCATCCTTTCGCTTTAATCGTGGTTTATTCATTTGTGTGTCTAGCTTAGCCCCCTATCACTCTAAATAATATAATATAATTATTATATAAACCCAAATACAATACAATCCCACTTTCTTACTACACTATGTATTTTTCTATCCTTTTCTTCTATTTTTATTAACATACAATGTAAATATTACTAACTGGCTTGCACAGTCTCAACTATTATTAATCTATCAACCCCTCTATCAAAAATTATATTTTTCCTCCCCCAAAACAACTCTTATCTATTCTTCTTATAGTATTAAAGCTCAAATCTCTTTACATTTATATTAATACGGGCTAGTTGGCTAACGATAGCAGGATAGAGTGGGGGATACTTTCTGAGGGTGTGGGTCTCCTGCCTGGGCTGTGTGTTTATGTCTTTAACAGCATATCCACAAAAGAACTCAAGACAAAGCAGAGAGAGTGACTCTCAACCAAGTAGCCAGAAGGAAGATCCTATCAAAGAACATCTGAAATATAACCGAACAGCATAAACAAACGACATAAAGGGTAACTCAAGACCATCAGGCTCAGGATATCAAAGAGACTGCACCACTGAAACTCCCAGACCTTCGATAAAGAATATTACACCACAAAGGAGGGAAGTCAAAGCAGACTACCCCCCCCAAAATAAATAAATAAATAAATAAATAAATAAAAACAAAAAGAATCCAACATGGTAAGACGCAAAAATAACCCCTCAATGAAAAGAAAAGAGGAATCCTCAGAAAGAGAGATAGACGAAATAGACATAGCCCAAATGTCAGACATGGAATTCAAAACAATGGTGGTAAAGAAGCTCAATATACTCGACATCCTTAAAATCAACTATGACAACCTTCAAGGAAGTTACCAGCAGCTCCAAGAAAATTACAGGGAACTGGCAGAGAACTACACCAGCATAAAAAAAGACATAGAAATTGTTAACAGGAACCAGGAAGAACTTAAGAATACAATCTCTGAACTGAAAAACACAGTAGAATCAGTCAAAAGCAGACTTAACGAAGCAGAGGATCGGATTAGTGAGTTAGAAGATAATGTAGAGAAAAACTCCCAGACAATACAGCAAAATGAAAAACGATTGAAAAAATATGAACAAGATGTAAGGGAATTACAGGATAGCATTAGGAAAAATAATTTAAGGATCATCGGAATACGAGAGGGAGAAGAAAAGGAACATGGAATTGAAAATCTGATAGGAGAAATAGTGACAGAAAATTTTCCGAACCTGATGAGAGGAAAAGCTATGCAAGTCCAAGAAGCACTGAGAGTTCCAATCAAGAGGAACCCCCAAAAACCCACTCCAAGGCACATCATAGTTAAAATGGCAACATTCCAAGACAAAGAGAGAATCCTAAAAGCAGCAAGAGAAAAACAGCAAATAACATACAAGGGAACTCCGATAAGGCTATCAACTGATTTCTCAACAGAAACATTACAAGACAGAAGGGAATGGTCAAAAATATTTCAAGCAATGAAAAACAAAGGCCTACAACCAAGAATACTCTAACCAGCAAGGCTCTCATTCAAAATAGAAGGTGAAATAAGGAGTTTCTCAGACAAAGGAAGACTGAAAGAATACATCTCCACCAAACCAGCATTGCAAGAGATGCTAAAGGGACTGTTCTAAAAAAAAAAGAAGAAAAAAACAAGAGAGGAGAGGAACAGAGGTACAAAGGGAAATGAATAAATACACATCAATAATAACCTTAAATGTAAATGGATTAAATGCTCCAATTAAAAGACATAGGGTAACGGAATGGATAAGAAAACAGGACCCACATATTTGCTCTCTACAAGAAACACACCTCAAAACAAAAGATTTACACAGACTGAAAGTAAAGGGATATAAAAAAATATTCCAAGCAAACGGACCGGAAAAAAAAGCCGGGGTAGCAGTTCTCATATCAGACAAAATGGATTTCAAAGCAAGAACAATAAAAAGAGACAAAGAAGGAAACTTCATAATACTTAAAGGAACAATCCATCAAGAAGATATGACTTTGATAAACATATATGCACCCAACATAGGAGCACCCAAATACATAAAGCAAATACTAGAAGACCACAAAAAGGATATCAACAACAACACACTCATAGTAGGGGACTTCAACACTCCATTATCAACAATAGACAGATCATCAAAGCAAAGAAACACCAAGGATATACAGGCATTGCACAACACACTAAACCACATGGATCTAACTGATATATATAGAACTTTTCACCCCAAAGAAGCAAAATATACATTCTTTTCAAGTGCACATGGGACATTTTCAAAGATAGACCACATGATAGGTCACAAAACAAGCCTCAACAAATTCAAGAAAATTGAAATCATATCAAGCATCTTTTCAGATCACAATGCCCTGAAACTGGAAATCAACCTCAGAGAAAAAAATCAAAGACACCCAAACTCATGGAGATTGAATAACATGCTATTAAATAATGAATGGGTTAACAATGACATCAAAGAAGAAATCAAGAAATTTCTAGAAACTAATGATAATGAACACACAACAACCCAAAACCTGTGGGACACAGCAAAAGCAGTCCTGAGAGGGAAGTTTATAGCAATACAGGCATATCTGAAAAGGCTAGAAGAATCTCAAATAAAAAACCTAACCACAATGCTACAAGAACTAGAACAACGACAACAAACAAAGCCTAGGGCAAAAAGAAGGAATGAAATCATCAACATCAGAGCAGAACTAAATGACATAGAGACTAAACAAACAATCCAAAACATCAACAAAACTAGGAGCTGGTTCTTCGAAAAAATCAACAAAATCGACAAGCCTCTAGCCAGTCTAATCAAGAAAAAAAGAGAGAAGACACAAATAAACAAAATCAGAAATGAAAGAGGAGAAATCACGACTGATACCTCAGAAATACAAATGATAGTTAGAAATTACTTCAGACAACTGTATGACAAGAAATTTGACAATCTAGAAGAAATGGACAAATTTCTAGAAACATACAACCTCCCAAAACTAAATCAAGAAGAAGTGGAAAGTCTCAACAAACCAATAACAAAAAAGGAAATTGAAACAGTAATCCAAAATCTCCCGGCACACATAAGCCCTGGACCGGATGGCTTCACAGGCGAATTCTACAAAACATTCAGGGAAGAACTAACTCCTATCCTCCTCAAACTGTTCCAAAAAATCCAAGAAGAGGGGAAAATCCCAAACTCTTTCTATGAAGCCAGTATTATCCTAATCCCCAAACCAGGTCAAGACACAACAAAGAAAGAAAACTACAGGCCAATATCACTGAGGAACATCGATGCTAAAATCCTCAATAAAATATTGGCAAACAGGATCCAGCAATACATCAAAAAGATCATACATCATGATCAAGTGGGCTTCATTCCAGGGATGCAAGGATGGTTTAATATTCGCAAATCAATAAATATAATACATCACCTAAACAGAATGAAAGACAAAAATCACATGATCATATCAATAGATGCAGAAAAAGCATTTGATAAAGTACAACACCCATTTATGATGAAAACACTCAGCAAAATGGGAATAAAGGGAGCATATCTTAACATAATTAAGGCTATATATGAGAAGCCTGAGGCCAACATCATACTCAATGGACAAAAACTGAAAGCATTCCCCCTGAACTCAGGAACTAGACAAGGCTGTCCACTCTCTCCACTCCTTTTCAACATAGTGTTGGAAGTCCTAGCCACAGCAATCAGACAAGAAAAAGAAATAAAAGGCATCCAAATTGGGAAAGAGGAAGTGAAACTTTCATTATATGCAGATGACATGATAGTATACCTAGAAAATCCTATAAACTCCACTAAAAGACTACTCAATATAATAAGTGAATTTGGCAAAATCGCAGGGTACAAAATAAATATACAGAAATCTAAGGCATTTCTGTACACCAACAATAAAATAGCAGAGACAGAGACAAAAAAGAAAATACCATTTACTATAGCAACAAGAAAAATAAAGTACCTAGGAGTAAACTTAACCAAAGAGATAAAAAACCTGTACTCTGAAAATTACATAACATTGAAGAAAGAAATTAAGGAAGAAACAAATAAATGGAAGCAAATACCATGTTCTTGGATGGGAAGAATCAACATCATCAAAATGGCCATACTACCCAAAGCAATTTACAGATTCAATGCAATCCCTATTAAAATACCAATGACATATTTCACAGACCTAGAACAAATACTCCATAAATTCATATGGAACCAAAAAAGACCCCGAATAGCAAAAGCAATCTTGAGACAGAAGAACACAGCAGGAGGAATCACAACACCAGATATCAAACAATACTACAGAGCCACTGTAATCAAAACAGTATGGTACTGGCATAAGAACAGACATATAGATCAGTGGAACAGAATAGAGAGTCCAGAAATAAACCCAGGCCTCTATGGTCAACTAATCTTTGATAAAGGAGGAAGGAACATAAAATGGAGTGAGAAGAGCCTCTTTAACAAATGGTGCTGGGAGAACTGGATAGGGACCTGCAAAAAAATGAAACTAGACCACCAACTTACACCACACACGAGAATAAACTCAAGATGGATCAAAGACTTAAATGTAAGCCGTGACACCATAAAAGTCCTAGAGGAAAACATAGGCAAGAAAATATCAGATATCTCACGTAACAATCTCTTCACGGATACATCTCCTAAAGCAAGAGATATAAAGGAAAAAATAAATAAATGGGATTACATCAAACTGAAGAGTTTCTGCTCAGCAAAAGAAAACATCAACAAGATGTAAAGGAAACCAACCATATAGGAAAACATATTTGCCAATGACATCACAGACAGGGGACTGATTTCCAAAATATATAAAGAGCTGACACGACTCAACATCAAGAAAACAAACAACCCAATTAAAAAATGGGCAAGGGACCTGAACAAACACTTCTCCGAAGAGGACATACAGAAGGTCCATAGACACATGAAAAAATGCTCAACATCATTAGCCATCAGGGAGATGCAAATAAAAACCACAATGAGATACCATTTTACACCAGTCAGAATGGCCATCATCAACAAACCAACAAGCAACAAGTGCTGGCGAGGATGTGGAGAAATGGGAACCCTACTGCACTGTTGGTGGGAATGCAGACTGGTGCAGCCACTATGGAGAACAGTATGGAATTACCTCAAAAGATTAAAAATGGAACTCCCTTTTGAACCAATGACTCCTCTACTAGGATTATACCCGAAGAATCTTGAAACCCCAATTCAAAAGAACTTATGCACCCCTATGTTCATTGCAGCACTGTTTACAATAGCTAAGTGTTGGAAACAACCTAAGTGCCCATCTGTAGATGAGTGGATCAAAAAACTGTGGTACATTTACACAATGGAATACTATGTAGCAGAAAGAAAGAAGGAACTCCTGCCATTTGCAACAACATGGATGGAATTAGAGAGAATTATGCTTAGTGAAATAAGCCAGGCAAAGAAAGAAAAATACCATATGATATCACCTAATACAGGAAACTAAAGAACAACACAAACAAAGGAACTAAATAGAACAAAGAGCAGAATAGCAGTCAATAGGGGGGAGGGGAGAGGGAGAGAAGGGGGATAAGTAAGGGAAGGGTTTAATTAAAGAGCCTGTATGAAAGACTCATGGACATGGACAACGGGGAGGGATATGATTGTGGGAGAGGGGATGGGTTGGGTGGGGGAGAGAAATTAGGGGAAAAGGGGACAACTGTAATTGAAAAACCAAAAAAAAAAAAAAAATTGCTGAGGCTATTCAGGGTCCTTTTTGGTTCCATATAAATTTTTGAAATATTTGTTCTATATCTGTGAAATATTTCATTGGTATTTTAATAGGGATTATATTGAATCTATAGATTGCTTTGGGTAGTATGGGCATTTTAATTCCAATCCATGAACTTCATATATGATTCCATTTATTTGTATCTTAATTTCTTTCTTCGGTGCTCTGTAGTTTTCCTAGTACAGGTCTTTTACCTTCTTGGTTAAGTTTATTCCTGGGTACTTTATTATTTTGTTGTTGTTGCTATACTGAATGAGATGTTTTTCTAGTTTCTATCGCTGATATTTCTTTGTTGGTGTTCAAAAATGCCTTCAATTTCTGAATATTGACTTTGTATTTCACTATTTTACCAAATTCACTTATTAGATAGAGTAGTTTTTTTGTGTAGTCTATAGGGTTTTCTGTGTACACTATCACATCATCTGAAAATAATGGGAGTTCTACTTCCTCCTTTCCAATTTAGATGCCTTTTTTCCCCTCTTATTCAATTTTGAATGATAACCTTGCTTGTTAGAGTAGTCTTGGTTGCAGGTTCTTGTTTTTCATCCATTAAAAAAATTTTTTTAAAATATGTTTTATTGATTATACTGTTACAGTTGTCTCAATTTCCCTTCCCTCTGCTCCCCTCCACCTGGTGGCCCCCCTTGCTCCAGTTGTCCCCCCCTTTTAGTCCATGTCCATTGGTTGTGCATATAGTTCTTCTCAACCTCTTCCTGTCTATTCCATTCCCTTCTACTATGCTTCTTTATTCCTGTACTATCTCCCTCCCTCTCCTCCTTCCCCCTCCCTGCTAACCTCCCCCGTTATGTTCCCCATACCTGTAGTTCTTTTTCCATTCTTGTTGCCTGTTTAGTTTCGCTTTGTTTTGAATCCCTAGCTTCTGTTGTTGGTTCTTGTGATGCAGTTTTCATTTTAATGTTCATAGTTTTGATCCTCCTTTTTCTAAACCAGTCCCTTTAACATCTTATATAACAGTGGTTTGGATCTAATGAACTCTTTCAGTTTTATTTTGTCCTGGAAGCACTTTCTCTGCCCTTCTATTCTGAATGACAGTTTCGCTGGATAGAGTATTCGTGGCTGTAGGTTTTTGATTTTCATTACTTTGAATATTTCTTGCCAGTCCCTTCTTGCCTGCAGGATCTCCCTTGAGAAGTCAGCTGATAGTCCAATTGGGACCCCTTTGTACATGATTCCTTTCTTCTCTCTTGCTGCTTTTAAGATTCTCTCTTTAGCTTTAATTTTTGACATTTTTATTATAATGTGTCTTGGAGCGATTCTCCCTGGGTCCAGTTTTTCTGGAACTCTCTGTGCTTCCTGGACCTGTAAGTCTATTTCCTCCCCCAAGTTCAGGAAGTACTGCTTAATTACTTTTCCACATAATTTTTCAATTTCTAGTTCTTCTTTGCCCTCTGGCAATCCTATAATCTGTATGTTCAATCTCTTATAGCTGCCCCAGAGGTTTCTGATCCTCTCCTCACTTTCCTTGCTTTCTGTTTCCTCTTTCCGCACTGGTTGTTTGTTCCTTCCCTATATTCCGGTTTGTTGATTTGATCTCTGGATTTTATTTCCTCACCACTTGTCTCGTATGTGTTTTTGTTCATTTCAGTATGAGTGGCTTTCAATCCTTTCTCGTCTTGTTCCAAATCTTTTGTTAATTCTTTGAGCCACCTAATGACTATAGCTCTGAATTGAGCCTCTGAAAGGTTTCTTATTTGTTCATCCTCAGACTCTTCATCTGCTGCTTGGTGAGCTATGTCACTGGGATTTCTATAGTTGTCTTCCTCATTTTGACAGATTTGTGTTTTGCTTTGCTTCTTGGGCAGGCTACAGGGGGCGAAGCCCATGTACTCGTCTCAACCCCACGACCGGTGGTGATCCGCAGCCTTTTTCGTGGCGCTGTGGCACTTTGTGTTGGGGTGGGTGTCCAGGATGAATTCCTGCCGTTATTCTCCGCTGGGAGACCGGGATCTGTCCCCTTGCCCTCTGGGCCTCACCGTCCGAGGCAATGTGGGGGCTAACTTTCCCAGCGTTGGGGTCGCAAGCTGCTGGGGCTTGACTGCAGCCAGGATTGCTCTCCCTGCCACTGTCCCTGGTGCTACTACAAACAACACCGCCCAATTTTGCTCTTCCTACCTTTCTGACGAGCACCGCTGGTTAATAACTTCGTAGGTTGGGCTTCCATGTAGTTTTATTTTCTGGAATTTCTAGTTATCTTTTGTTTTGAGGTAGTTGTATTCCTTTCTAGTTGTAGAGGGAGACCGAACGTGTCAATCTAAGCCTCCATCTTGGCTAGAAGTCTCATCCTTTTAAATATTTCATGCCATTCTCTTTTGGCCTGAGCTGCTTTTGTTGAGAAATCAGCTGACTATCTTATAGGAGCTTTCTGGCATATAGATACTTTCTCTTGCTGTTTAAAAAAATTTTTTTCTTGTCTTTATTCTTTGGCGTTTTAATTATGATGTGTCTTGGTGTGGGCCTCTTTGGATTCTGTGCTTCCTTGACTAGTGTGCCTTTCCTTCACCAGGTTATGGAAGTTTTCTGTCATTATTTCTTCAAATGGGTTCTCAATCCCTTGCTCTCTCTCTTCTCCTTCCATGATCCCTATGATGCACATGTTACACTTTGTGTTGTCCAAGAGATTTCTTAATGTATTCTTATTTTTAAATTTTTTCTGCTCTCATTATGTTCTCTCATTTGGTGTTTTATGATATCTTGTCTTCTAAATCACCAATTTGGTCCTCTGCTTCATATACACTACTGTTGATTTTCTGTAATGTATACTTCATTTCAGTTAGTGTGTTCTTCATTTCTGACTGATTCTTTTTTAAGTTTTTTATGTCCTTTTTTATTCTACTATCACTTTGAGTTTTCCCTGAGTTTATCTGTTCTTTTCCTAAGTTCCTTGAGCATCTGTATAACCATTGTTTTGAACTCTGTATGTAGTAGATTTCTTACCTCTATTTTATTTAGTTTTTTTTTTTTCTGGGCCCTTTTCCTCTTCTTTCACTTGGGGCATGTTTCTTTGTCCTTCCATTTTGGCTGATTCTCTGTATTTGTTTCTGTGTATAAGATAGATCTGCTATGTTTCCAAGTCTTGGTATGGTGAGCTTATATAGTAGGTGTCCTGTAGGGTTCAGTAGCACAGTCTTCTTGATCACCCAAGCAAGTTGTTTCAGGAATGTCCCTTTTGTAGGTCATGTGAGCCTTTCTGTTGTAGTTGAGTCTTTTTAAAAAAAATTTAGATGATGGATTTATGGGTAATGCTTATTCATATGCTATATTTTTTACAGTATCACAATTTTTAAGTATATTTTATTGATTATCTTGTTACAATAGTTTCAATTTTTTTCCTTTTGCTCCCCTTGCCCAGTACCCCAGCAATCCCACACCCCCATTTTGTTCATGTCCATGGGTTGTGCATATAAGTTCTTTGGCTTCACCCTTTCTTACATTACTCATAACTTCCCTATGTCTATTTTGTACCAACCAATTACGCTTCTTAGTCCCCGCGCCATTTCCCCATTTCTCCCCTTCTCCCCTCCCCCCTCCCAGCTGATAACCATCCAAATGATCCCCATACCTATGATTCTGTTCCTATTCTGGTTTGCTTAATTTGCTTTTTGTTTTTATTTTTTAGATTCAGTTGTTAATAGTTGTGAGTTTGTTGTCATTTTAGTGTTCATAGTTTCGATCTTCTTTTTCTTAAGTCCCTTTGACATTTCATATAATAATAGTTTGGTGATGAGTTCCTTAAGCTTTACCTTGTCTGGGAAGCACTTTATCTGCCCCTCCATTCTAAATGATAGCTTTGCTGGATAGAGTAATCTTGGTTGTAGGTCCTTGCTTTTCATCACAATGAATACATCTTGCCAGTCCCTTCTTGCCTGCAAAGTGGCTTTTGAGAAATCAGCTGACAGTCTTAAAGGCACCCCTTTATAGGTAACTCTCTGCCATTCTCTTGCTGCTTTTAAGATTCTCTCTTTATCTTTCGCTTTTGGCATTTTAATTATAATTTGTCTTGGTGTGGTCCTTTTAGGGTCTAGCTTGTTTGGAACTCTCTGTGCTTCCTGGATTTGTATATCTACAGTAGTCCCTCTCTATATCGCGGTTCACTTATCACAGCCTCATGTATGGCAGGATATTTAAAAATATTGCATTTAATTATTTATTGCGGATTTTGTGCTATATTGCGGGATTTTGCGGTACTGTATACGTATGTTGTTAAAGTTATGTCGGTTTAAGAGTGTAGAATAAATGTAAGGTTTCTTCTTCCCAGGGGAGGGGTTTAGAACGTAATACCCACGATAAGTGAGGGAATATTGTATTTCCTTCACGAAATTTGTGGAGTTTTCCTTCATTACTTTCTTACATAAGTTTTTCATTTCTTGCTCTTTCTCTTCTCCTTCTGGCTCCACTGTAGTTCAGATGTTTGCACATTTAAATTTGTCCCAGAGGTTCCTAAGCCTCTCCTCATTTTTCTCAGTTCTGGTTTCCTCATTCTATACTGCTTGATGGTTTTTTTCCTCCTTATGTTCCAAATCATTGATTTGAACCCCAGTTTCCTTCCCTTCACCATTGGTTTTGTGTGAATTTTCCTTTGTTTCGTTTAGCATAGCTTTTACTTCTTCCCTTATGGGTTTGCCATACTTAAGGATATCTGTCAAGCCTGTGAGCATCTTTATCATCAGTGTTTTGAACTCTGTGTCTGTTAAGTTGGCTCTCTCCTCGTCGCTTAGTTCTCCCACTGGAACCTTGATTTGTTTTCTCTTTTGGGCCATACTTCTCTGTCTCCTCATCTTGACAGGCTCCTGTGTTTGTTTGCCTCTGTGTCTTAGGTAGAGCTGTCACACCTGTTACATTGTAAGAATATTCATCAGTACAGGGTGACCTGTTTCACCATGGTGTGGCACTGTGTGGGGGGAGGGGTCTGAGAGGAAACAATGCTGGTTACTCAGAACTCGCCCCTTTTCCAGGCACTTCTCCCACTTCTGTATGGCACTGGTGCCTCTCTAGCTGTTGCCCTGGGTGCTGTTCCCAGAGTGGGTTGGTCTGTGGATGTTCTAGGACCATAGAGGCCCTTTAAACAAACATATTCTCCTGAGAGACCAGCAGTTTCTTCCTCCACTCAAACCCCCACTAATTTGCAGTCAGAAGCAGCGAGGCTTTATTTTACCCAGCGCTGGTCTGATGCTGGCAGTGCTCCCCAGGTGTCCCTCCGACTTTTTAAAATGTGTGACTGCACTTTCGACTGGCCTGCCACTGCCCTGCTGCTGCTGCTGCTGCCACCACACCGCATCCTCTCCAATCCGGCTCCACCCCTCCTACCTGTCTGGATGAGTATTTCTTCTTTATATCTTCATTTGTTGGACTTCCATGCAGCTCGATTTTCTGGAACTTCTGGTTCTCTCTAGAGGCATTGTATACCTTCTTAAATGCGGAGGGAGACGCAGTGTGTCTTTCTAGGCCACCATCTTGGCCGGAAGTCCCTGTAGTTGAGTCTTTTAAAAAGTTTATTTATTTTTAGATATAGGGGAAGGGAGAGAGAAAGAGAGGGAGGAAAATCATGAATCTGTGGTTGCCTCTCACACACTCCCAATGGGGAACCCAGCCTGCAACCCAGGCATGTGCCCTGATTGGGAATCGAACCAGTGACACTTTGGTTTGCAGGCTGGTACTCAATCCACTGAACTACACAAGCCAGGGCCCTGTAGTTGAGTCTTGATTGCTGTGTTGACCCATCCATGCTTGAGGTCAACCCTCAGGCTGGCTGACTGTGAGGATTGAGTTTGATCACAATGTATGAGGTGCTGTGCCAGCACTGATTACACTAAAACAATTTCTCCCCATTAGGATCTGGTGCCTGCCAAGATCTTCCTTTGGAATGTGTTGCTTGTGGAGCTTTTTGTGGTTCTGCTCTGATTTTGTCTGAAGGCTGCCACCAGGTGTGTTGGTACTGAGGCATCATGGAAGGGACTCTAATGCATATCAATGTCAGATTGTCTGTGATTGGCCTAGGGCTACCCATCTGAAGCTACAAAATAATCCAGCTTGTGGGTGCCTCTACTGATCCTGGGTGTGCATGGAGAGGGACAAGGTTTGCACTAATTCCAGCTTCCACCACCACCAAGACCAAAGGTAGGTTGCAAAAGGCCTAAGGTAGTCCAAGATCTGCCTCCATCTGCCTAAGCCTGTCAGTTGCCTGTTACTCTCAGTCACTTAAAGAGTCTCTGATGGTATGTGAGTTGTGTGAGATAGGTTCTCAGTGAGTCACCAGGTTGGGGTAAATGGTGTTCAACAGATTGATACACATTCAAATTTGGTCCTGATGATGGATCTGAGGCCCCTCAGTGAAAGTCCCAGAGTACAACAAGGCCAGCCACCACTCACTTCATGACCACAGACCTTTGTGGTATAGTGGCATCTCAAGGAGTCATCAGGGGGAAGTGAGGCTCAAACAAATCAAGATTTGGTTGTGTGAAGGGAGGCCTCTTCACAGGAATGGTGGCACTGATTAAGCATACGAGGGACAAATGGGCACTGCCCTAGAGCCTCACAACTCAGTATGCCCCAGATTCTTGCTACTTGGGAGCCCAAGCTTGAAAGGGTAGGGCCGCTGTTAGTTGGGATGGTGGGGCTAGTGAATCTCTCATGGGGAGGGGTGTACTAGTCAGGCTCACAGGAAAGGGGGAATTGCTCCCACCTAAGAGCCACACAACTTAGTCTTTGACTTTTCTTAAGCCCACCCAGACCTCTACAATATGGGTATAGACAGAGGAATCCTGTGTAGGATGTGAACTCAGTAAGGTAGATGACAGGGACTTGGCAGGGTGGGGCTATTGCATTTTTCTAGGCTGATGCTGTATAGAAGGGAGTATTCTACCCAAGAAAGATGACATCTTCGGGCAGTGTGGGAGAGTGACTCAGCACAGATACCTTGGTGATTGTCCCTTCAACTCTTTCCCTAGAGCCACACAATCCAGTCTCTTTTCATTTAAATCTAGTCTGCTTTGAGCTTCCCTCACTTCCCCAGAGCCCAGCATGAGTGGCTGTGAATGAGCTTTTGTGTTTTAGTGCTTTAAGTGGGTGCCTGAGTTTCTATAAAACTCCTGTCTCTCCCTTGCAGATAGAATACTTGTTGATTTTCATAGCCAAGATGTTATGTGGGCTCCTCTTCCCAGCTCTAGTGTTCCTGGCTGGGGAGCCCAGCATGGAGTTGAGATCCACACTCCTCAGGGGGATCTTTGCAGCTGAGCTACCCCTGCAGGTTCTCAGCCACCACATTTGTGTGTAAGGCCATTTCTTTTCAAGTCTCCAACCTTCCTACTGATCTTGATCTGGCTTCTTCTTCTATAAATTCTTGGTTATAAGACTTCTGTTCAGCTAGTCTTTTGTTGGTTATTCAGGTTGATTGTTCTATAATTTAGTTATAATTCCAGTTTGGTTCTGGGAGGAAATGAATGTAACTTCCACCTACTCTAAAACCATCTTGCACTCTCCAGCAGAATGATTTTTAAAAATATTAATTAAATCATGAGACTTTTCTACTTAGACTTACATTATGGCTTCCTATTACACTTTGAATAAAATTCAGTCAGGTATCACAATCTGTTAAGGCCATACATGATCAGAGCTCTTCCAATTTCAACACCCTCATTTTTCCATTCTCCCCATCATGTAATCTCCTTTATGCACATTGGATGTGTTTTATTTTCTCAAACAAGGCAACCTCTTTCCTATTTCAGGGTCATTGTGTATGCTGTCATTTTCACTTAGAATGTTCTTCTATTGATTTTTCTCAAGGCAAACTCCTTCAACCTCAACATCAAATGATAAATTCAGCCTCCCTTACCCACTCTAATCCTAGAAGATTCAGCATCAATCTATTTAGCCAAGGTGTTTTGTTTTACATCACAAGTGTTCTTAGCCTGGGGTCTCTAAAGTCATATATAACAATTTTTGAGTATGTTAATCTGTGCATTTTCTAGGAAAAATTCTACAACTTTTATCAGATTCTCAGAAGTCTTTATGACCCAGAAAAGGTTAAAAATCACTTAGTGAAGTACCTTCCTTGGGATAACTGCCAGACAATAGTCCTGAACTGCTTTAATTAAAATGTTACTGGAAAAGATAGTTGAAGTAACTGTTTCCTTAAAGTTTCTTGGGGCTTTGATCAGACGTGCTTTAGCCTTCCCTGGCTTGGAATAAACTTTTTGGCATTATATTATGTATTTTAAATCTTACATAGTTCTGTTCTGCCCCCATGACTCACAGTGACCTTATTGCTGTTTCTTGCCTAATCTTGGATTCTGACTAGACCTGTGCCAGTATCACAACCATGCTGATGTCACTCATACACATCCTTGTGTCTTACTCATTTCTGTCAGGGCTCTTCACTGGTCCCAGATTGATGGATCAGACCTGTTGTGTCATTGATAAAGAAAATAAAGTAGAGGGAGGGAGAACTGAATCTAAGAAAGTTGATGAGTTTTACAGACATGTTAAATTTTGGTGTGATACTGAGGTAGAAACCCCCCAGAGAAGGACTAGTGAATCTTTTATGTTTACTGCCTGGTCCCTTTGAGCACTTGAGTTTGTGACCACATAGGCTATTATTAAAAACTTAGGAAAACCCCAGTTAGGGGACCAGTGGAGAATAACAATTACATGAAGAACATCAAGAAGGAAAAATTATATATACTATGAAAAATGTTCTAGAAACAGCTGAAGTAATGAGATAAGAACATGAGTGAAACATATAGTTTTTGATAATACGAAGGATGTTCCAGGTATATAATTAAATATAAGGACTCAAAGTTCAAAAGAGGCCAAAGCCACTATTGTTATATTTGAAGCTTCTTTTAAAAAAAATTGAAAGTATATTTTATTGATTATGCTGTTACAATTGCCCCAATTTTTTTCCCTTTGCTCCCCTCCACCCATTATCCCCCTTCCCTCCAGCAATTCCACCCCCTTAGTTCATGTCCATGGGTTATGCATATAAGTTCTTTGGTTTTACCCATTCCTGTACTATATTCTTAACATCCCCCTGTCTACTTTTTATGTACCAATTGCACTTCTTAATCCCTGTACCATTTCCCCCTTTCTCCCCCACTCCAGCGGACAGTCCTCCAAATGCTCCCCATACCTATAATTCTGTTCCTATTCTAGTTCTTAGCTTAGTTTGTTTTTGTTTTTTAGATTCTGTTGTTGATAGTTATGAATTTATTGTAATTATAGTGTTCAGAGTTGTGATCTTCTGATATATTAAAATAAAATGACAACATTTCAAAACAGGGTTTAAACATAGTGAGATGTTCTAAATATTTTAACATATTTGTGCTTCTAATACAATGACCCCTCACTTATTGCAGATATTATGTTCTAGACCCCCCGTGATAGGTGAAAAATCTGCGAAGTAGGAACCGTACATTTATTTCAGTATTTACTGTACAGTACCGCAAAGTTCCACGATATAGCAAAAAATCTGCGATAAATAATTAAATATAATATTTTTTAAAAATCCCATGATACAGTGAGACTGCGATAAGTGAACCACAATATGGAGAGGGACTACGGTACCACCAATGCCCCCCAACATAATGTAATATAATCTATTTGAAAAATAAAACACTTTAATTTTTTTTAATTTTTGACAATTTTATCTATCTATCTATCTATCTATCTATTTATTTTTTAGAGAGAGGGGATAGGAGAAAGAGAGGGAGATAAATATCACTGTGTGGTTGCCTTTCACTCATGCCCCCAACTGGGGACCTGATGTGCAACCTAGTTATGTACCCCAACTGGGAAATGAACCAGTGACACTTGGTTCACAGGCCGACGCTCAATCCACTGAGCCACAAAAAGACTTTAAAAGTAATCAACAGTGCCCTCATCCACTGGCTGGTGCCATTCAGAAAAGAGTGCTCTGCCTGAAAAAGATGGTTCCTGCAGTATGGGAAATGACTCAGCATGGCGATCCTGGAGGCTCTTCTTTCAGTTCTCTCCCAAGAGCCACCAACCCCAGACTCTCCTCAAGCATCTCTAATCCACTCTGCCCTCTCTTTGCTGGATCCCAGGGCAAATGGCTGCAAATGATATTTTGTGTGTTGCCCCTTTAAGAGGCTCTCTGTGTCTCCTGCTGTCTCTCCCTGGAAGACAGACACCCTGCTGGATGTTTTCTGGGTTTCTTTCTGGTTCTGGTGCTGTAGGCTGGGGAGCCCAGCTTGGGGTTTAGATCCCACACTTCTCAGGGTTATCTCGCACCTACTGAAATATCCCTCCAGCACTTCAGCTGGCCTCCTTTGGGAACCCATCTTGCACTCTCAGGTCTCCTCCAAAGTCCCTACTAGTCCCGTAGTGATAAAGTGGTTTCTTCTGTCCATTATAAGGTCTCTCTCCAGCTAGTGTTCAGTTGGTTATTCTGGATTATTTCTCTACAATTTAGTTGTAATTCCAGATTGGTCCTGGGAGGAGATTAGTGTAGCTTCCACTTATTCCTCTGCCATCTTGGATCCTCCCAGGCCTGGTAATTCTGATTGAACACTACAGTTTTAAAATCACAGCTCTATCCCTTATCATTTGCTTCTACCCAAGAGATTTACTTTCTCTTTTAAGACTTTGAATTTCCTATTTCCCTTAGAATAATCTTTACACTACACCCACCCACCCCAAACACACACATACCCTGCTTGGATATCTTGAAAAATTAACAGGATTTGTAGGCCATCAATCATTCCTCTTATGTTTCTAATTCTTCTAAGCAGAAATTTGCTTAACTTCCATGCACTCTTCCAACTTCACTATCTTTAAAGAAATTAACTTAGGTTCTTGCCACAATATGATTGGAAGTGATGACGCCTTTCACTCATTTTAAATGACTTCTTCCTTTCATATAAAGCCTATCAATTTTATGAGCATCTTTCATTTTTTGGTTAATGGATTGATGGTATGAATTTATCTAAATCAGTTCTTCCAATTCTTTATCACACTAATATTAAACACTTGGCTGCATAAGTTATTTTGATTACTTCTCTTGCCCAAGACATTTGACCACCCCCCCAATCCTTGATCTTTTTTATATATTGGAGGAAGACTATTTTCTCTGCCATAGATCTTTTCAGGGGCATATATGTCCATAAATTGGATCTCTTGTCTTTTAAAATACATAGTCAGGATTATATATTTTCTTCTTGCTATATCTTATGTCTTTTAACTTTCTTAATACAACCTTGGGTAAGTTAAATACTAACTTGAATCTCTACTTCCTAACATGTAAAAAAAAAGTAAAAGGAGAAAGTTGAAGGCAAGGCTCTAAAGGACTTTTTAAATAGTCTATGCCTACAGAGGACTGGGTAGCTAAACATCAGAGATGGGCACTTGAGAACAAATAAGAAGTTTCTGTCAACCAAAATGCTCTTAAATGTTATAGAAAAAGTGTTATAAAACTTGCCTCATATCAATAGTATACTGAATAACTAAAACTTTGTACCTTTTGACTATCATTACCTCATTTTCCCCTTACCCCAGGCACAGGTAATCATCATTATATTCTCTGACTTTATGAGTTTGACTACTTTATATTCCACAAATAAGTGAGACTATAGAGTATTTGTCTTTCTGTGTACATGAATTGTTCCTAAGAGGGTAGCTCTTATGTTAAGTGATCTTAACACATACAAATAATAATAAAGCTCAAAAGGAAACTTTGTGAAGTGATGGATATGTCTATAGCCTTGATGGTGTTGATGGTTTCACAGGTGTATAGTTATTCTAATTTATCAAGTTATACACATGAAATATGTACATGTCAATTATACCTTGATAACATGTTTTTAAGTGTATCTTTAGATAATTGTGCTTAAAATGCTGATTCTCAGCACTCCGCTGCCTCAAGAGATCCTGATTCAGTAGGTTTGAGATAGGATTCAAATTTTGTTTTAAAGAAAGCCCCCAAGCAATCCTCATGATTAAGTAAGTTCAGAAAATTCTGTTAAAGAACAAAGATACTTTCGAGTTTAGTTTTGATAAGCTTTATTTTTATTGAAATATAACATACATACAGGAAAGTGCACAAATTGCTCCATACGTCCTCAAGAAGTGAACACACCCATGCAATTTGCATCAAAATCAAGTCAATAATATTGTAATAATTATGTACGGTGCCAGGTGACTACTGGAAATATTGGGAGGAATACTTTGTTAAGAATATGGTTGTCTAAATCACTATGCTATACACCTGATACTAATACAAAATAATATTATATGTAAACTATAATTAAAAAATAAATTTTTAGAGGGGAGAAGATGGCAGAGGAGTGAGGGGAGGATGCGATTTCTGGCTCTCGAGACACGTCTGTAGTTTGGACTAATTGCAGACAGAACATCTCAGTGAGCAGCTGGACACTGGCAGGAGTCAAGTCTTGGCAATGCTGGATTAGAGAAAACCATCTGGGAGCAACCTGTTTGGTGAAGATAGCAGAAAAAAAAGGGATGAGAAGAAATTTCTGACTGGAGTGGCTCCCTGAGCTATGGCTGGAAGTACACAAAGACTTTTTAGTGACCACAGGCTTCCCCAGAGAGTTATCAGGAAGAGAGAGGATTTCCGCATGCTGGCTGAGCCAGGAGTGAGCCAGGTGGCATCTGGTGCTGAAAGACAAGAAACAGCATACTGCTGTGCATGTGAGAATGTTATTTCTTTTTCTATTTTTCTCTCATGTACTGCGGAGAGGGGAGGAAAGGTTGGGGGTGATAGGACATTCTTGAGGAGCGCAGGCGCAGAAGTGCGCTCAACCACTCCCCAACCCTCCCCTTGGGTAGCGTGGGCGTGCACAGGGAAGTGCCCTCATACACTGGCCCAGGCGTGTAGCCAGGTCGCCAGCCATGCATCCAGGTGCCCCTTGGACACACCCCAACAGACGTAAGATCAGTGCCCCAACGAGCACAGGGAGGACCCGCTGGGCATGCAGAAAACCATGCACAGAAACCCCTGGCCAACCCCAGTGGGCGCCAGGCCAGAGCACATCCCACTTGCACTAGCTCTGCTTGTGCCCGCCCAGGTGGGTGCGGGAACGGCAATTGGCTGCGGCGTGGGAACAACGGGCAGTGGCGACTCACAGACGCTCACTTCAACTGTGCACAAGTGTCCAGGGCCCTGCCCCAAGAAGCGAGAGACCAACTCCTGGGGCGCAGCTTGGCAGGCCTGAGGCTAGAGCGCAGGCCACCTTGTGCACGCACACGTGTGCACGCAAAAGCACCCCAGCTGGCTCCAAACAGGCGCCAAACGAACGCACTGGCCACAGCAGGCGCGTGGGAGTAATGCGGAGCACAGCGCTGATGCAAGGATCAGGAACCTCTGGCCCACCTCATTAGACCAGCTGTGTATACAGAAGAAGACAACACACAAAGGCTGAACTAAGTAAAAGCTTTCCTTTTTGTATTTTTTAAAATTTTTATTTCTATTTTAGTTTTTTATTTCTATTTTATTTTATTTTCATTTTTTAAATTTCTTGTTTTTGATTTTAATTTTAATTTTTACTTAAAAATAATGTTTTTAAAACTATCTCTTTAATTTATTTCATACCATCTCTCCTTCTCACCCTTCCTCTTCAATTTTTGTTTATTTGTTTGTCTGTTTTGTTTAGTCTCCCTTTCACACTAAATAAATAGAGGATAATGTAGAAAAAAATTCCCAGACAATAAAACAAAATGAAAAAAGATTGAAGAAGTATGAAGAACATGTAAGGGAATTACAGGATAACATGAGGAAAAATAACATCCGAATCATCGGAATAAAAGAGGGAGAAGAAGAACGAGGAATAGAGAAGCTGATAGGAGAAGTAATGACAGAAAATTTTCCCAACCTGATGAGAGAAAAAGTTCTGCAAGTTCAAGAGGCATAAAGAGTCCCAATGAAGAGGAACCCCCAAAAACCCACTCAAAGGCACATCATAATTAAAATAGCAACATTCAAAGACAAAGAGAGAATCCTAAAAGCAGCAAGAGAAAAACAGCAAATGACATACCAGAGAGTTCCGATAAGGCTATCGACTGATTTCTCAACAGAAACACTGCAAGCCAGAAGGGAATAGTCAAAAATATTTCAAACAATGAAAAATAAAGGCCTACAACCAAGAATACTCTACCCAGCAAGGCTCTCATTCAAAATAGATGGTGAAATAAGGAGTTTCCCAGACAAAGGAAGACTAAAAGAATACATCTTCACCAAACCAGCATTGCAAGAGATGCTAAAGGGAATGTTTTAAGAAAAAGAAGAAAAAAAAAAAAAAGAAGAAGTACACAGGTACAAAGGGAAATGAATAAACACATGTCAATAATAACCTTAAGTGTAAATGAATTAAATGCTCCCATTAAAAGACATAGGGTAACGGAATGGATAAGAAAACAGGACCCACATATTTGCTGTCTACAAGAAACACACTTCAAAACAGAAGATTTACACAGACTGAAAGTAAAGGGATACAAAAAAGTATTCCAAGCAAACGAACATGAAAAAAAAGCTGGGGTAGCAGTACTCATATCGGACAAACCGGATTTCAAAGCAAGGGCAATAAAAAGAGGCAAAGAAGAACATTTCATAATACTTAAGGGAAAAATCCATCAAAAAGATATAACACCGATAAACATATATGCACCCAACATAGGAGCATGCAAATACATAAAGGAAATACTAGAAGACCACAAGAAGGATATTAACAGCAACATACTCATAGTAAGGGACTTTAACACTTCATTATCAACAATAGACAGATCTTTGAAGCAAAGAAACACCAAGGATATTCAGGCATTGAAAAATACACTAACCACATGGACTTGACGAATATATATAGAACTTTTCACCCCAAAAAGAAAAATATACTTTCTTTTCAAATGCACATGGGACATTTTCAAAGATAGACCACATGATAGAACACAAAACAAGCCTCAACAAATTCAAGAAAATTGAAATCATATCAAGCTCCTTTAAAGACCACAATGCCTTGAAACTAAAAATCAACCTCAGAGAAAAAAAATCAAAGACACCCAAACTCATGGAGAATGAATAACATGCTATTAAATGATGAATGTGTTAAAATGACATCAAAGAAGAAATCAAGAAATTTCTGGAAACTAATGACAATGAACACACAACAGCCCAAAACCTATGGGACACAACAAAAACAATCCTAAGAAGGAAGTTCATAGCAATACAGGCATATCTGAAAAGGACAGAAGAATCTTAAATTAAAAATGTAACCCTACAGCTACAAGAACTAGAACAACAATAACAAACAAAGCATAGGGCAAGAAGAAGGAAGGAAATCATCAAGATCAGAGCAGAATTAAATGACATAGAGACCAAACAAACAATTTAAAAGATAAACAAAACTAAGAACTGGTTTTTTGAAAAAATAAATATAATGGACAAGCCTTTAGCCAGGCTCATCAAGAAAAAAAGAGAGAAGACCCAAAAAAACAAAATCAGAAACAAAAAAGGAGAAATCATGACTGATACCACAGAAATACAAAGGATTGTAAGAAAAGACTACAAACAACTGTATGGCAAGAAATTTGACAACCCAGAAGAAATGGACAAATTTCTAGAAACATATAACCGTCCAAAACTGAATCAAGAAGAAGTAGAAAGTCTCAACAGACCAATAACAAAGAAGGAAATTGAAACAGTAATCAAAAATATCCCGGCACATGAAAGCCCTGGACCGGATGGCTTCACAGTCATTTTATAAAACATTTAAGGAAGAACTAACTCCTACCCTCCTCAAACTATTCCAAAAAATCCAAGAAGAGGGGAAAATTCCAACCTCTTTCTATGAAGCCAGTAGTACCCTAATCCCAAAACCAGTTCAAGACACAACAAAGAAAGAAGACTACAGGCCAATATCACTGATGAACATAGATGCTAAAATACTCAATAAAATATTGGCAAACAGAATCCAGCAATACATCAAAAAAAAATCATACACCACAATCAAGTGGGATTCATCCAAGGGATGCAAGGATGGTTTAATATTCGCAAATCAATAAATATAATACATCACCTAAACAAAATTAAAGACAAAAATCACATGATCATATCAATAGATGCAGAAAAAGCATTTGATAAAGTACAACACCCATTTATGATGAAAACACTCAGCAAAATGGGAATATAAGGAGCATACCTTAACATATTAAGCCTATATATGAGAAATCTGAAGCCAATATCATACTTAACGGACAGAAACTGAAAACATTCCCCCTGAAATCAGGAACAAGGCAAGGCTGTCCACTCTCTTCACTTCTATTCAACAAAATGTTGGAAGTCCTAGCCACAGCAATCAGACAAGAAAAAGAAATAAAAGGCATCCAAATTGAGAAAGAAGAAGTAAAACTATCATTATATGCAGGTGACATGATAGTATACATAGAAAACTCTATAAACTCCACTAAAAGACTACTCGATATAATAAGTGAATTTGGCAAAATAGCAGGGTACAAAATAAATATACAGAAATCTAAAGCATTTCTGTACACCAACAATAAAATATCAGAGACAGAAACAAAAAAGAAAATACCATTTACTATAGCAACAAGAAAAATAAAGTACCTAGGAGTAAACTTAACCAAAGAGATAAAAGGCCTGTACTCTGAAAATTACATAATATTGAAGAAAGAAATGAAGGAAGATAAAAATAAATGGAAGCAAATACCATGTTCTTGAATGGCAAGAATCAACATCATCAAAATGGCCATACTACCCAAAGCAGTTCACAGATTCAATGCAATCCCTTTTAAAATACCAATTACATATTTCACAGACCTAGAATAAACACTTCAAAAATTTATATGGAACCAAAAAAGACCCCAAATAGCAAAAACAATCCTGAGACAGAAGAACACAGCAGGAGGAATCACAATACCAGACATCAAACAATACTACAAAGCCACTGTGATCAAAACAGTCTGGTACGGGCATAAGAACAGACATATAGTTCAATGGAACAGAATAGAGTATCCAGAAATAAATCCAGGAATATACGATCAACTAGTATTTGATAAAGGAGGGAGGAACATAAAATGGAGTGAGAAGAGCCTCTTTAACAAATGGTGCTGGGAGAACTGGGCATGGATGTGCAAAAAAAGAAACTAGACCACCAACTTACACCACACATGAGAATAAACTCAAGGTGGATCAAAGACTTAAATGTAAGCCATGACACCAAAAAGTCCTAGAGGAAAACATGGCAGGAAAATTTCAGATATTCCGTGTAACAATATTTTCACGGCTACATCTCCTAAGGCAAGAGAAATAAAGGAAAAAAATAAACAATTGGGACTACATCAAACTAAAGAGTTTCTGCTCAGCAAAAGAAAAGATCAGCAAGATGAAAAGGAAACCAACCATATGGGAAAACATACTTGCCAATGATATCTCAGACAGGGGACTGATCTCCAAAATATATAAAAAGCTTATATGCGTCAACATCAAGAAAACAGAAAACCCAATTAAAAAATGGGCAAAGGAACTGAACAAACACTTCTCCGAAGAGGACATACAGAAGGTTCATAGACACATGAAAAAATGCTCAACATCACTAGCCATCAGAGAGATGCAAATAAAAACCACAATGAGATACCACTTTACAGCAGTCAGAATGGCCATCATCAACAAATCAACAAACAACAAGTGCTGGTGAGGATGTGGAGAAACGGGAACCCTATTGCACTGTTGGTGGGAATGCAGACTGGTGCAGCCACCATGGAAAACAGTACGGAATTACCGCAAAAAAACTAAAAATGGAACTGCCGTTTGAACCAGCGATTCCACCGCTAGGATTATACCCGAAAAATCCTAAAACCCCAATTCAAAAGAATTTATGCACCCTTCTGTTCACAGCAGCACTGTTTACAATAGCTAAGTTCTGGGAACAGCCTAAGTGCCCATCTGTAGATGAGTGGATCAAAAAACAGTGGTACATTTACACAATGGAATACTATGCAGCAGAGAGAAAGAAGGAACTCCTGCCATTTGCAACAACATGGATGGAACTAGAGAGAATTATGCTTAGTGAAACAAGCCAGGCAAAGAAAGAAAAATACCATATGATGTCACCTAATACAGGAAACTAAAGAACAACATAAACAAATGAACTAAATAGGACAAGGAGCAAAATAACAGTCAATAGAGGGGAGGTTGGAAGGAGAGAATGGGGATAAGTAAGGGAAGGGTTTAGTCAAGGATCGTGTTTAAATAACTCATGGACATGGACAATGGGGAGGGATACGATTATGGGAGAAGGAGTGGGCTGGGGGGAGCAATCGGGAAAAAATGGGGCAACTATAATTAAAAAACCAAAAAATAAAATTAAAAAAAATAATATAAATAAATAAATTTTTTAAAAAACATCACTACCAGCACTCTAGATTCTCCCCAAGCGGCCCATCTCAGAAACTACTTTGTCTAAGGGTAACCATAAATCTCATTTATAAAAGCATTGATTAGTTTTGTCTGTTTTTGAACTTTATGTAAATGAAATGAAATACTGTGTACTCTTCTGTACTTGGCTTCTTTCATTCAATATTATTTTTTGTGAGATTTATTTGTTTTGCTGTCTGAATGACCATTCTTCATTTTTATCACCATTCTATTGTGTGAATATACCACAATTTATTCATTCACTCTACTCTTGAGTTGTTTCCAGTTTGAGGCTGTATGAACAGTGTGGTTGTAAATTTTCTTATGCTTGTCTTTTTGTGCACATACACACTCATTTCTGTTAGCTATATTACACTCAAGATTGGTATTGTTCTGTCAAGTGATATGTGTATTCTTAGTTTTAATAGGTAATTCCAGTTTTCCGAAATGATTGTTCCAATTTACACTTCCACCTACACCCCCATAGTAGTCCAGTTTTTCCACATTTTTGCTTATACATGGTGTTAGTCTTTTATTTTTGGCATTTTGTTGAGTGTTTAGTAATATTTAATGTGAATTGAATTTTTATTTCCCTCATAATTAAGGAAACTGTTCCTGCAGGGGTTTGAGGCCTGAAAAAACTTGCTAGAATGAGGGTTTGAGAAACGTGTCATTAATCAAACCTTGTTTTCCTAACAGCCCTGGCAGAGTGCATGCTATATAAGAATTGTTAAAAAATATTTGTTGATGAATGAACTAATGAATGAATGTAAGTGAAAAAAAATACTTCACTTGTAACTCTTCAGCTGCCTTAACTAAACCTTAAGATATTTCTTGAAAGAAACAGTTGTGGAAAACCATTTTTTAAGGATGTAAGGGATTACAGTTCCTCTGCAACTCAGAATTATTGACATGAAGGAGCCCGGTAGGCTTCAAGGTGAGTTACCAATAATTAAAAGGCCAGATTAGGTAGTGAAGAATTGTAATTGAGGATTAATAAGTAGGTACTACAAATTTTAACTTCTTGTTTTTACATTTCTTTAAATTGTTCTATTTAGTGTGTATATGTAGTGTGTATAATTAGAGGATAGTGGATACTAGTACTTTAGTCATTCAATCAATATATTTGTTGAACATCTACCAGATGGCAGGCATTGTGCTAAATCATGGTATAAATGAAAGAGCATGGGCTTTGTACATTAACACACTTGGTTTTGAATTCCTGAGCTTCTGCAACCTATTTAACCTCTCCAAATCTCAATTTTCTTATTTACAAAATATAGTTGTAATGCTACTCTTTCAGGTTTCATAAGGATTAAAGGAAGGAAGAAATATAAAGTACCTAAAGTGCCAACCTGGTACAGAGAATGCACACAATACCTTAATTTCTCACAACACTTAGGACAATGTGACTGTTACCAGAAAAAAATAGGTCCATTTGTCTGCATGTATCAAAATCCAATAAGACATGAATTGGACCTTACAGCAAATAAAGTAAGGGTTTCTTAGTTGAGAAAGTGGAGCCACACTGTGAGTCACAGGTGAGCTAATGTTTGAATAGCTGGCTCCCTGATGACTTCTAGGGGATGGACTATATAGGGGACTAAGGTAATTAGAGTCATGGTTAAGGTCATAGTCTCTACTGATTGGTAGGCACTAGGGTAGAGGGTAGTTGATTATTGCATATGGTTGTGATTTCAGCGATGGCATCACTTTATCTGGTTTCCCAAGGATGTAGTCAGTGGGGTCATTTTGGAGCTCAAACACAACTCAAGCCTAGATGTTATCTCTAGTTTGGCTGAACCTCTATGTGGTCAACAGACTCAAGGCTTTGTTCCTAAAAATATTTGATGCTGACCAGAACCCCATTGTCCTGAGTGTTTAATGATAAGGAAGTGCATGTGCAAGGGAGAAGTGGGTGTCAGGGCAGCCTTGCTCTAAGAAATCACCCGGAGACCAGTGTGGAATCAGGTAATGGGTTTATTGAGGGAAAAAGGGGCGAAAGGGGTGGAGGGGAGAGGCAACTCCTGGACCAATCCAAGGGCCCATAGGAGCAAGGGGAATGGGGATCAAGGGAATGAGAAATGTGGTACGGGGAATGGGGAGTGGTGTATGGTGAATGAGGAGCAAGAAGACAAGGTATGGGGTATGGGGAATGGGGAGTGGGGACACTTGGTCCTCCTCGTGGGCACATAGGAGTCCCACCTGAGCTTGTGCAGGCACCTTTTTTATACTTGCCAACCACACATTTTGGTGAGGGTGAGTTCCCTTATCAACATATTCAGCAGGTCACTTACATCTCATTGCTTCCCACCACGCCAGGTTAGTTAACATATTGGGTTAGGTCCATTACCATTTCCCCTGGAAATGGGTTCAGTGTATCAACATATCCTTTTGGAACAGCTAAATCCAGGGCCAGGTTGATTAGCATATACCAAAAGTCCAGATGTGCATTCTGGCTGCCTCCATGTTCTGACATTTCCAGTTCTTTTTAAATATATATATTTTATTCATTATGTTTTTACAGTAGTCCCAAGTTTCTGCCTTTTCTCCCCTCTGCCCAGTAACCCCCTTCCCTCCAGCAATGCCTCCCTCTTTAGTTCATGTCCATGGGTCATGCATATAGATTCTTTGGCTTCACCCATTCTTATATTATTCTTAACTTACCCCTGTCTATTTTGTACCAACCAATTATGCTTCTTAATCCCTGCACCATTTCTCCTTTTCTCCCCCTTCCCCCTCCCAGCTGATCACCCTCCAAATTATCCCCATAACTATGATTTGTTCCTATTTTGGTTTACTTAGTTGGATTTTGTTTTTATTTTGTAGATTCACTTGATAGTTGTGAGTCTGTTCTCATTTTAAGGTTCATAATTTTGATCTTCTTTTTCTTAAGTAAGTCCCTTTGACATTTTATATAATAATGACTTGGTGATGATGAACTCCTTTAGCTTTACCTTGTCTGGGAAGCGCTTCATCTGCCCTTCCATTCTAAATGATAGCTTTTCTGGATAGAGTAATCTTGGTTGTAAAAAAGTTCTTGCTTTTCATCATCTTGAATACTTCTACTAGCCCCTTCTTGCCTACAAGTGTATTTTGAGAAATCAGCTAGTAGTCTTATAGGCACCCCTTTATAGGTAACTCTCTGCTTTTCTCTTGCTGCATTTAAGATTCTCTCTTTATCTTGAACTTTTGGAATTTTAATTATGATGTGTCTTGGTGTGGTCTTCTTTGGGTCTATCTTGGTCTGGACCTCTGTGCTTCCTGGACTTGCATGTCTATTTCCTTTGCCAAAGTTGGGGAGTTTTCCTTCATTATTTTCTCACATAAGCCTTCGATTTCTTGCTCTTCCTCTCCTCCTTCTGGTTCCCTTATAATTTGGATATTGACACGTTTAAAGTTGTCTCAGAGGTTCCTAAACTTCCCCTTGTTTTTTTTTTTTTTCAATTATTGTTTCCTCATTCCATACTGGTTGACTGTTTTTTTCTTCCTTATGTTCCAAATCATTGATTTGAACCTTGGTTTTCTTCCCTTCACCATTGGTTTTGTGTGGATTTTTCTTCATTTCATTTAGCATAGCCTTCACTTCTTCTCTTATGCATTTGCCATACTTAAGAATATCTGTCAAGCCTGTGAGCATCTTCACCACCAGTATTTTGAATTTTATGTTTGTTAGGTTGACTGTTTCCTCATCACTTAGTTCTCCTACTGGAACCTTGATCCATTCCCCCTTTTGGGCCATACTTCTCTGTTTTCTCATCTTGACAGGCTCCTGTTTGTTTGCCTCTGTGTCTTAGGTAGAGCTGTCATACCTGTTATGTTGTAAGGGGCGGAGCCTTAAGTATTCGTCAGTACAGGACAACCCGTTTCACCATGTTGTGACACTGTATGCGGGGGAGGGGTCTGAGAGGGAACAATGCTGCTTGCTCAGCACTCGCCACTTCTCCAGGCACTTCTCCCATTTCCGTGTGGGACTGGTGCCTCTCTAGCTGTTGCCCTGGGTGTTGTTCCCAGAGTGGGTGGGTCTGCAGATGTTCTAGGACCATGGGGCCCTTTAAACACGTGGACACTGCTGATAGACTGGCAGTTTCTGCCTCTGCCCCAACACCTACTGGTTTGCAGAGTCAGAAGCAACGGGGCTCTATTTTCCCTGGCACTGGAACCATGAGCTCTGCGGTCTGGTCTGGTGCTGGGAGCACTCCCTAGGTGTTCTTCCTGACTTTTAAAAATGTGTGACTGTGCTTTCTGCCAGCATGCCACTGCCACCACCACAGCCGCTGCCGCCACCACACTGCATCCGCTCCACCCTGGCTCTGCCCCTCCTACCTGTCTGGATGAGTATTTCTTCTTTATATCTTTGTTTGTTGGACTTCCATGTAGCTTGATTTTCTGGAACTTCTGGTAGTCTCTAGTTTTGAGGTAGTTGTATTCCTTCTTAGTTGTGGAAAGAGATGCAGTGTGTCTGTCTAGGCCTCCATCTTGGCTGAAAGTCTCCTCTAGTCTTTTGTTTGTAACAAAAAGAATGATGCTAAGATCCAGGGTCATGGATAGAGGGTTTAGGGGGAAAGGGTGTTGTAGTTGTTCTGATTAGTTCCTGTAACATAAGGGCATAGTCAGAGTGTACATTACCCTCTGGGTTTATATTTCCATGTTTCTTGTGTTAGTAGAGGTTGGTACCGAGGAGTAGACAGGGCATGAGGGTGTGGGCTGTTGGTACCATGCTGTATTGACAGTTATTTTGATGCAGCTTACAAGGAGTCACAGGAGGCAGGGTCCTAGAATAAGAGCTAAAAGTAGTGTTAGAAAAGGTGTAAGAAGGGGCTGTGAGGCTTTTACTCCCATTCAAGAAGTGTATGTCTGAGCGTGGTGGATGGGCTGTACTCCTGTTCAAGCAGTGTATATCTCATCCTGGGGGATTGGCTGGTCATGGTAATCTCTCAGCATTATGGTTAAGTGGGTTGCCTGTGCTATAGCTGTATTGACAGTCCTATGGGTAAAATAGTATATGTAATTAATATTGGTGCTGTGTGGGGATTCAGGATTTGATTCCCATCAGCTTCAGGAAGAATGCATTGTCCACAGGATGTCATAGGAACCAGGCTATTGTTTGGCCAGATGCTGGTCAGGGCCTTGAGTCTTCCAGGTCTTTAGTAAGACTCGGTCCCCTGGCTGGAATGGGTCAGGTGGGTAGATAAACCTGCAATGAACAAACTTGTGAAAAATTGTTAATTTATACCACAACCTATAAACCAGTCACTGAGTCTATAGGACTGTCTTGGGAAGACATTCAATTGCAAAGCCTTTTTTTTTTTTTGAATGATATTTAACAGCTGCAACTTGACAGATTCTTTGTGCCTGCACATTGAGCATCTCTGATGATGTATGTCACAAACCCAGTTTCAACTTCCTAATGAAAATAAACTTTGAAGACAGTTAGTTGCACTAGTCTATAGTCCACCAGTGAGCATTGTGATTTTCCTTAAATCATGATTTTTCTCCTTAAGATCACCCTCATTGTCATTAAAGTAACTGTATTAAGTCCAATTTTAATTTAGCCTGTTTTCAAGAACACAGCAAGAGTAACCACTGATCACATATGATCTTTAAGTCCACTTTGCTGGGACTTATACAAGGAACCTTCAGATTAGCTGTTTAGTTTTCCCTTCAGGGCATAGAAGCTGAGCCCTACACTAACCACCAGGCCTTGCCTGTAAACACCTGCTTCTTTCAAGTCCTTGAGGTTTTCCATTGTGCCTTAAGGTTCTTTTTAGCCACCTTTCATGAAAGCAACCTTTGTTCCTTCCCATGAAAGACTGCCATGAGTCACACAACCTGCCAAGGTATGTGTACCAGGTTTTTTCCTTGTGGGATTTCATTAGCTTTGAAAGTCAATCTCAGTTCCTTGGGGCTTTCTGGTAACAGCCAGAGCCCAGGCACACCTCCGTCAGGCATGACATTCCAGTCAAAGCCTCCGTTGAAAAAAACCCCTGTTAACAACCAGTCTTATTAATTTCATGCAGAGAAACTCCCCCAGAAAGCCAAATTCTAGAAGGATCAGGTAGGAAGAAAAATGTAAATGAAGAAGGAAATTTCTTGTCCTTCTAATACTCACTAAAATTACATCTCTGTGCCCTATACTTTCCATTACTAAAACCATCTAACAAAACTTCTATATACCTTTAATTTTCATGCCTTACACTCTCCCTTGTTCACTTTCCTACATAGTGTGAAGCTTTAACTCTCTCCAGGCTCATACTTTTACACCCTTTTATATTTTTCTTTACAACTTTCCATAGACCTTCTGCAACATTCACAAACTTTCTAAATACCTTTTACTCTTTCAGATTTAACATATGCTTATTTTTTTCTTATTATTTCTTCTCTATTCCCCATGTCCTTCTTTCTCATGCCATACATGGATGTGGCATAACTCTTTCCTTATTCCTTAACTCCTTTCTTTCTCTTTTCTTCCCTTCACTTTCTTTAACTGACACAGACCATCTATGACTTATATAAACTCTTTTCAGCATGCTCAGAGGCTCTGCAACATATGCAATTCTGCAACATAACATTCTAAAATAATCATTAGAATTATAAATAAAAGTATATTAGAACTTTGTAGACTTTTGGAGATTCTCGTAGAATTTCCTTATTTGACAAAGCTTTCCAAGCATTTCAAAATGTCTTAAGCCTGATTAGTCTAAAATTTCCTTTTTTGTAAGAAAAGAATAAATCCTTGAGATATTTCAAGGGCCCTTTGAAATACCTCAGAGCCATAGAGAAAAGTCCTTTAAATTTTAAGTTCTGGAAATATTGTCAAACATTTGATTTAAGGAATATATGTATGAAATGATATTTAACTATTTATTTAAAGTGATAATAAAAGATATATAACATTAATATAGGCTGACAAAATTTCAGTTCTCAGAATTGAGAGACATGAATTTTTGAACATTAGTTACGTATTTGAGTAATGTATCACAACACATAATTATTTTACTAAACAGAACTTCTTTGGCTATTAGGCAGATATAAGAAAAAAATTTTTACAGCCTTTCTGTCAAGGCTTGGGTCAGGCAAGCAAGGAATAGCATCACCTCCTGCTAGGTGATTAGCTGGCTGATTGGCTGGAAAACAAACATAGCAACTACTTTGTAAAGCAGAGAGAAATGATGGTGGTAGAGGTGTAGATGGAGCAGTCAAAGAAAAGGGAAAAAGACTTATGAGTGACGGAATTTGAACGAGAAGACCTACTTAGATCAGGACATGGAAAGTCAGAACTTTTCATTGCAGGCTAAAATTTTCCTCTATCCTCTCGAGATATAAACCTAAGTTGAAAAATTGCGCCACAGGGATGGGAGTTCCCCATGAGGCTTGTGCACATCTCAGGTATTGACCCCAGACACCCCTGCGAGGCCCCTACTCATGTAGGGATGCCCAAGAACGCAGGTCGGAGAGAGGAAGTGCCTTTTTTATCTTCGGAGCCCAGGCAGAATCTGAGCACTCATTTCAGATTTTATTGTTTCTACCTCCAAACACTGACCTAGCAAATTTGAATGGTCCACCCCCACAACACAGCATTTCCTTTACTCCAAAAGTGAGATGTTCCAAATGACTGATAATGGAAGGAAGAGAGTGGGGAGTGGTGGGTGGTTTGAGGCAGAGAGCGGAGGAAAATGCCAGTGAGTTCTGAGGAGAGGGAAAAGAGGACATACACCCTAATGGGTCCATGGGGTCCTGTAACCTCCTGGAAAAGGATAAGTTGTGGTCAGGCCAAAGCTGAAAGGGGACGGGGGAGGGAGGAGTGGATGGAGACCCTGAGACCATTGGCCATTATGGCTGAGTAAGTTGTAGAAGCCAGTAAGAAATTTGAAGTCAAATGTTCCGTGTTCTGGTCAACAGTGTTGATTATCAAAAGAATTTTGAGGCCAGGCAACAGTGGAGAGAAAAATTATTTTCTTAGCAGGACCTGATATGCTCCCATGGCACTGAGAATAATGACCCAGAGGGTGAGTCTAAGATTAAATGAATCAGGAGGGTTAAGGGGTGTCCCCACTTAAGCTGCTGATTCTACAAGGTGCAAAGGCCCCAAGCAAACTATCCATGGGGAGGGCATCCCCAG
The DNA here is from genome assembly GCF_987537825.1 of Furipterus horrens. Lineage (NCBI taxonomy): Eukaryota > Metazoa > Chordata > Mammalia > Chiroptera > Furipteridae > Furipterus > Furipterus horrens. The sequence goes on along the minus strand of NW_028327187.1, from coordinate 56,660,359 downwards.
CCGCATCTGGAAATTCAATGAGGTGCAAGGCCCCAAGGAAGACAGACCTAGGCCTAGGGTTTTTGAGCAGAGCCACAATAGGCTCAGAAGCAAGACAGTCAATGTGATGAGACTTGCCCAATGAGATGAAACTCAACTAGTTGTTGTCCAGTGTGGATGGAGGGCAGGCTACGGCAAAAGGTCTGGAGGCAGAGATCATCAGACAGGCATATCTCTCAAGCAAGGTGCAAGGGGAGAGGGTGAGAGGGTTCAGACAAACAGGATCAGGGGGTAAGCCTGGGATGTGCTGCTTCAGCCCACTGCTCCCCTGCCTTCAAGCTGTCATTGACCACTCTCGGAGCCCCTCCCAGGTTTTGGCACCAAAATGTCAGGACAGCCTTGCTCTGAGGAATAACCCTGAGACCACTGTGGGATCAGGCAATGGGTTTATTGAGGGAAAAAGGGGGGCAGAGGGGAGCGGGGAGAGGCAGCTCCCGGACCAACCCAAGGGCCCATAGGAGCAAGGAGAATGGGGAGCAAGGGAACGGGGAACAGGGTATGGGGACTCCGGGTCCTCCTTGTGGGCCTGTAGGAGTCCCACCTGCACTTCTGCAGGCACCCTTTTTATTCAGTGAGTGTGAGTTTGCTTATCAACATATTCAGTAGGTCATTTACATCTCATTGCTTGCCCCCCACACCAGGTTAGTTAACACATTGGGCTAGGTATATTACCATTTCCCCTGGAAATGGGTTCAGTCCATCAACATATCCTCTGGGAACAGCTAAATCCTGGGCCAGGTTGATTAGCATATACCAAAAGTCCAGGTGTGCATTCTAGCTGCCTCCATGTTCTGACAGGTATGTACTGGCTGGGTATTTTATGGAGTACCTCTCAGTTGGGATTTGGCTGATGTCTTTCTCATGATTATATTGGAATTATGTGTTTTGTGAGTAGAATACCGTAGAGGTCAACTGTCATTTTCATTACATAATATTAAAAGTACATACTACCAACATAGTTTATCCCTGTTGATGTAAACCTTGTCAATTTAGCTGAGGTATTATGGGTCAGGTTTCTTTACTGTAAAGTTATACTTTTATTTCTTTTCTATGCTGTACTGTTTAGAGGGAAGTCACTATGCACATCCCATACTTAAGTAATGGGAGATATGTTTTATTTCCTTGAGGGTAGAGTATCTATATAAATACATGGATTTTTCTGCATGGGAGATTTGTCTATTCTCCCCCATTCATTCATTCATTCATTTACTCATTCATTCTTTCTTTCGTCATTTACTTATAGCTGTATGAACTCCTGGATATTTGTTTTATACATTGAGTTACAATCCAATACTACTTTATTTATTTATTTGTTTGTTTGTTTACTTGCTGAAATTGCTCTTTTGGCCATTGGAAGATCTTTCAGTTGGCTCCTATATTCCTTTGACATAGTTCAATCAATTGTGTGGGTTTTGGGGGGGCACTTCTTCACTTTATGGCACTAAAAGCTGTTCTAGTATCATCTTGTATATTTCCTGTTCCAATTCTAGAATCAGCCCTTTATCCAAAGATTCTTGGCTCCTTTCATTGGAAAATGGTTTTGGAAACCAAGATCTAGGCACAAGGTGTGCTCATTGTTATGGGGATGAAGGTTAACTTGTCTGTAATTCTTCCTATCAAGTGAAAGTTTCTTTGTCATGATCTTCTTTTGTCCTGCTCCGTGATCTTTGATACCACTCTTCCTTTCTCTAGGCAATAAGCCTTATGGGTTAGGGCTAGTGATTTCAGAGTATCAGGGGAAGGAGTGATAGTAACAAACTCTACTTATGCCCATGTGTGAATTTGTCATATGTGTTACATCGCTGTTTGTCATTTTTCCAATCAGATAAGAGGGATTTTCCTGGATGACAATAGCTATGCCACTTAATCTCCCTTCCCAACAGATGTGCACAAAAAGCTATTTTATTTATGCTTTGAAAGTTTTATAACTTATCCCATAATACAGACCTCTTAGAAACCAGTTTTGCAAAGACCATGCTCATTTGTTCAACTTGCCTATTTTTCTTTTAGAACCACATTTTAACTGACTATCAGAAATATAGTAGATTTTCTATGAATTCAATATAACTCTTCTTTCTCTCACTCTTATTTGAAACATATGTACATGCAAATTTAAGACCATTATATTGTATATCAAACAAATGCAACATGTATAGCATTTGGAGTCTACATTTTCCTCTTTGGCCCTGAAACATAATGTTGGGGTACAGTTCTCCATGGGTCTTTCTAGTTTCTGCATGTGTTGCAAGCAAAAACCTGACTGCCCTTTGTTCTGGACTCTCTTTTCAAAGACATTTGTATAGGAAAGATCCTTAGAATATAGAGATAAGTTTTTCCCATAATAGCAATTTGCTTATAACCTTGGAATATAGAGGTGATGTTCCCTCTGGAGCATAAGGCAGGCATATTTACTGCCCATTATAAAATATTTGTGCCCACTAGACTCAGGTTTATTTTTTAACACCACTGACTCCATGAGAATGTGTTATCTTACACTCTTCCTGTCACTCTGTGGAAATCATGGCTCAAAAACCAATGAAAAAATGCTGATACTCTGGCTACTGCTCTTGCTTTGAATATTAAACAGCCCTTCATTCTGCCCATGTTTTCTATCAGCATCCGTAAACTGTGACAAACTAAGCTTTGTAAGTTAGTTCTTCACAGTTTGGGCAATGATGCTGACAAAGATACAGTTTTTCTAGAAGAGAAAGGGTGAGGGCCTTATAAGCTAATTAATGGGACTTAGAGAAAGTCTGTGAGTCAGTAGCGACCTGTTGACAAAATTGTATGGTTAATTTGGCAACCAAATGACCTCCACTTTAATACCCATCAATGAGAAATTGGGGAGGTGGTTTCAGAATGAGAACTGGGAAGGAGGTTCAAAGACAGCTTACTGAATGACGCCATGGTTGTTAACTCTCCTACAAAAAGATGTTTTCCTCTATATGGTGGTTACCTTAAGGTCTATTACACTGTAACAACTGGCAGTAAAATTCAGCCTGGATGGGCCCCTTCTCATACAACAATTACCCAGCTGCTATGAGCAAAAACTAGGTAAATTTTAAATTTTTTTCTTAGTAAAAGAGATGAGATTTGTGGGGAATATAATGTTTGTTAAGGAAGAATGTCAATAGCTGGCCTCTATTATAGATCAATCCCCTCTTTCAGTCTACAATTTCAACCTTATAACTTGGATACCTATAAGAGAGTTTAGGTATTCTCAGGGAGATTTTGAGACAAACTCAGATGGAAAAACCATAGATGAGGCATTTACTAGTATTCTAGCTCTTACTGCCCTGGATTGGGTTTACAATGCTGATGAAGGTGACCCATTGGAGAATGAGAAACTGACCAAAAGAAACCTAGATAAATTCTTGCAATCCAGTGTCTTCCTAGAAAACTCCCCCAAGCCCAGATGTTGAAACTGGCCCAAAAGGTAGATGTTATGACAGTGGCACAAGAGATGCCCTGGATTAAAGTGGACTCCTTAAAACAATTTGCCACTATGTAAGGGAAGCCTGAGTCAGCTATAAGACACAAACCTTACAGCTCCAGGCAGAAGGCAATGTGGCTATGGCTGTGGCTGCTGAGTCACTGAGTTTCAAAGCTAAAATAAATGGTGCCACCATGAAGAACTTTCAACTTGATATAAAGCATTAGGCATGCTGAAAACATTAAAAATTCATTTAGTTGAGACATAAGCTGGTGCTATACCAGTCAAAACTGAGAGTAAATGCAAAGCCTTGTTGCATGACATATAGCTTCTCTCTCTGTATGTGCCTCCAATACCTCCCCATGCACCCCACCTCATCTTTTTAAAAGGTAAGAACAGAAATGTGGCTGATCCCAATGGGGAAAGAAGTTATACATACTCATCTGAATATTCTGGTGAATTTGGGAAAAGGGTGGAACTCAAACTTTAATGGTTCTATTGGATATTGGTACTCCAGTTAATAACCTACAAGATTTGTGGAATGAAAAGGTGCCTGGATTCAGCTAATGAGGTTTGGATATGGTTCCCAGGGAAGCAGAGCAGCTAATATAAGTTTGTGAATGAGATCCTTGGGCCAATTCATCATACCATGGCCACTGATTCTACATCTAAATTTGTAGTTAGAAGTAATTTGTTGTGAGATCATATGTCCACATGTCATAAGTGGAGATTCTCTCAATTGATAAGAGCCACATGTAGAGAAATAATAGTGGGATACATTTCATTGCTCTACAACCCTCCTCTCTGCCCCCCTCTCTCTGGGTAGTCTAACAGAAATAGTGTAGCATTCTAGGAGAAACAAGAGAAATTGCCCTAAGGATTTAAAAGCAGTGATTATGGCAAGAGCTACATTATTTCAACACAGTAGTTTTATATGCACAGTGAAAAAGACAAACAGAAGCTAGAGGCTTACTGAATTATTACTAGCTGGATCCAGTTTTGCTCCCATAGCTCTGGTTCTTCTAGTCATTGTGACTGCAACTGAATCTATTACGCAGAATGATGGCCCTTGGAATGATGTTTCAGACATCGCTAATGTCTTATTTCCCCCCATACCAGTAGCATTGAGGATCAAGATAAGTTTGCACTCATGTCACAAAACTTCGAATATATATTTGCTGTGTTCCCCCAGGGCTACCTAAATTTCCTGCCATCAGGACTTACCACAAGTGCCTCTACCCTCTGATGTCCATAACTCTAATTATGTGGATGTCGTCCTATTGGTTGAGTCAGAAGCCTTAGTCTCAACATCCCTGACTGGTGTCATCATATCTCTGCCAGTAGAGAGGCTGATAAACCCAACAAAATTCAGGGACCCACTTGCCAAGTGAAGTTTCTTGTCAATGTGGGCAGATTCACAATGCTTAATCCCTCTGACTGTCAAGGAAAAACTGTTGTCTCTTAGGTCCCACACATCAAATAGAAAAAAAAAATTTAACAAGAGTTCCAGCCAAGATGGAGTCATAAGTAGACACACTGCATCTACCTCTACAACTAAGAAAGAATTGCAACTACCTCAAAACTAAAACTAAAATTAAAACTAAACAAACAGAAGTACCAGAAAACTAAATTGTATGAAAGTCCAACAAATGCATAAATAAAGAAAAAATACTCATCCAGACAGGTAGGAAGGGTGGAGAGGACGCAGTGTGGCAGCAGCTGTGGCAAGGCAGTGGCCGTGGCTGGTGGCCAGGGGCTGCTGTAAAACACAGTCATACATTGTAACAGTAGAGAAGAAAACCTGGGAAGCGATCCCAGCCCCAGACCAGACTGTGCAGCTCTCAGTTCCAGTGCTAGAAAAATAAAGCTACATTGCTTCTGATGTGAAAACCAGTGTGGGTGGGGGTAGAGGAAGAAACTGCCAGTCTCTCAGCAGAGTGCAATTGTTTAGAGGGCCCCTACTGTCCTAAGATGTCTGAAAGCCCACCAACTCTGAGAACTACAACCAGGGCAATAGCTAGAGGAGTGCCAGTCCCATATGGGAAGTGGGAGAAGTGACTGGAAAAGGGGTGAGTGCTGAGCAAGTGTCATTGTTCCCTCTCAGACCTCTCCATCACATAGTCCCACAACATGGTGAAACAGGTCGCCCAGCACTGACGAATACCTAAGGCTCCGCCCCTTACAGCTTAACTGGTGCAACAGCTCTATCTAAGACACAGAAGCAAACACGGAAAGCTGCCAAGATGAGGAGACAGAGGAGTATGGCCCAAAAGAGGGAGCAGATCAAGGTTACATTGGGAGAACTAAGTGATGAGGAGATAGCCAACTAATAGACACAGAGTTCAAAACATGTTGATAACAATGCTCACAGAATTGAGCATACTTAATCAAGTATGACAAACACATAAGGGAAGATACGAAAGCTATGCTAAGTGAAATGAAGGAAAACTTACACAAAATCAGTGGTTAAAGGAAGGAAACCAGGGTTCAAGTCAATGATTTGGAAAATATGGAAGAAATAAACAGTCAACCAGTACAGAAGGAGGAAACAAGAATTGGAAAAAAAAAAAAAAAAGAGGAATGGCTTAAAATCTCTGTGACAACTTTAAAGATGCTAACATCCGAATGATAGAGGTGCCAGAAGGAGAAGAGGAAAAGCAAGAAATTAAAAACTTATGTGAAAAAATAATAAATGAAAATACCCTTAATTTGGCAAAGTAAATAGCGTGCAAGTGCAGGAGGCACAGAGAGTCTCAAATAAATTGGAACCAAAGAGGACCACGCCAAGGCACATCATAATTAAAATTCCAAAGGTTAAAGATAAAGAGAGAATCTTAATAGCAGCAAGAGAAAAGAAAAGAGTTACCTACAAAGGGACGCCTATAAGACTATCAGCTGATTTATCAAAGTAAATTTAGCAGGCAAGAAAGGACTGGCAAGAAGTATTCAAAGGGGTAAAAAGCAAGGGCCTATAATCAAGACTACTCTATCCAGCAAAGCTATCATTTAGAGTGGAAAGGTAGATAAAGTGCTTTCCAAACAAGGTAAAGCTAAAGAAGTACATCATCACCAAGCCATTATATGAAATGTTAACAGGACTTATTTAAGAAAAAAGAAGATAAAAATATGAACATAAAGTTACAACAAACTCACAACTATCAACAACAGAATCTAAAATTTTTTTTAAATAAACTAAGCAAATAACCAGAATAGGAACAGAATCATAGATATGAGGATCATTTTGAAGGTTATCATCTGGGAGGGGGAAGCAGGATAAAAGGGAAGTGGTACAGGGGTTAAGAAGCATAATCAGTAGGTACAAAATAGACAGGGGGGTGTTAAGAATAGTACAAGAAAAGGTAAAGCCAAAGAACTTATATGCACGACTCATGGACATGAACTCAGGGGGGGCGATTTCTGGAGGGAAGGGGGTACTGGGCAGAGGGGAGCAAAGGGACAAGAAATTGGGACCACTATAACAGCATAATCGATAAAATATACTAAAAAAAGAAAAATCCTTTTGAATTGTTTGGGTATTATGGACAGCGTACACTGTGCTTGGGCAGTCTACTTGGTCCTTTATATCAGCTAACCCACAAATCATAATCCTTTGAGAGGAGGCCAGACTAACAGGCTGAGTTGGAATCTGTCCAGCAAACTTTGGCCCACACTCTTTTTTTGGGCCCCCACTAACCTAATGACTCCTTTGAGCTACAAGTGTCTTTGATGATTTTGCTAACCATGTCCTCTGGCAAAGGGAGACAGCCTACACCTGGAGGCATCCTTTGAAGTTTTGGACTCATTGCTTTTCTGATACAGCTACCAAGCACATCCCTTTTGAAAATCAGCTATTAGATTGCTATTGTGCTATTGTCAAAATTGAACACTTGCTCCAAGAAGGTCTTGTGACTCTCCAGCCTGATATTTCCATTTTAGGATGGATCAACGTAGACTTAATGACTCGTCGGCAGCCGTCCGTCTCGAGAGACGATGGTGTAGCTTCTTAAGAGTCTATCTGCACCGCCGAGAATGGCTGTGCAGTCCAACTCGGGAGTGACACGGTATCTGTCTCCTCCTGTGTTGAATCGACATCTTGCGATGACGCTGGAGTGTCCTCTCCAGTGAAGCTGAAGCTACAGAGCCTGGGCAGGGTGATATGGAGGGTCTGCTGTTGCCCATGCAGCAGACCCCCCCTCTCTTCGCAGCTGAAGGATCCAAGGGAAAGACGGAGTCAATACAGCTTGGCTTCAGGTGGGAAAACCCCAACCAGCTTCTGTTTTCAAACAAGAAAGGTGTATTCAAGAATGCAGCCAACCTGGCCCCAGCAACATCTTGTCTTTACATGAAAGAAAGGCTACTTTTTCTATGGGAGAAATTTACCCCCCCTATTTACCATTTAAATAAAATCCACTAGTTCAATGGAACCCTTGATTCATAGAGTTTCCTCTAAATGTCTCAACCTGGTTCACTAATACTTTGGCTAATCTGGAACCAAAGCTGTTAAACCTCAGCTCCAGCTGTACAGAACAGAAAGTAGATGTGATAACTTCACTCAGAGGACAGAACTCAAGGTCATTCTTATGATTCTTGCCAATACTTTTCTTAATGAACACTATTAGATGTTTACGTTACTAATGGCTGTTCAGTTGCCACTTGGAAAACTATAGATAACCAGTGAAAGACTTCCCTCCTTGGGGCTGCAGACTATAGGAACAAATTCTGGATACTGATCAAAGTGTCAAAGTCATTCATGTAGATGTCAAGTGAGGGCCCATGCTCTGATGAGCTTGACTGGAATCAAGATACTTCCCAAGACTTTACTGATCTGATTGCCACTCATGCTGCCTGAATCTGTCACTGTACTTCACATGGTGACACATCCACCATAACTGAGCACAAGGTAAGGGACTCTATATTTCTGATGCAAAGGTCACCACTGCATGTAAGACCTGTTACCCCTGCAAAAAGTTAACCTGGTTGTCTCATGGTGGAGTAGATCACATAGCGTAGGCCTCTGCCAGCTTCTAAGAGATCAGCTACATGCAACCTTTGGCCGTACCTCAAGATTATCAGTGATACCTCATCCCTACTGACACATTTTCACATTATGGTGTGGCTTCTCTAGCCCAATAAGCTGATTCCATCCACACTATTGTGGCCCATGATAAGAATCTTAGAATTCTATAGCATTTGCACTCTGACAATGGCTTACCCTATTTTTTAAAAAGAAAACCTCAACAATAAATAATTAATAGAATAGATCTATACCAGTAGATTATTTAGCCTTCAGAATACTGCAAAGATCTCTCCAAAATAAGGCTAAAATTGGTTACTCAAGAGAGTTTACTAGAGAGATAACTGATTTGTTATTTATATGCATCATGTGGACTTTTTTACCTATAATGGGAGATTTCCAATTTGAAAAGGTGGTACAAAATGTATCCCTGACCTTAGCTGGAGTGACCCATGATATCATCTTAGACCTGGAAGGCATTTAAATAAACACCAGCTCATTGGCCAGAGATGTTATAGAAAAATAGAATTGTCCTAGAATTTCTCCGTATGGGCAAGGTGTAGTCCATGCAACTGCTAATACATCCTACTGTACTTATATGAACACTTCAGGTTAAGTGGAAAGGTCAATACAAAAACTTAAGGAGAAAGATTCCTAGATTTTAATGGTTGATCTTGGTGGTTATGGGGTTTGTTTAGATGATTGAGTCTGAAATCCTGAGGGGCAAGGATAAGGTAGGTTGCCCTTATCCTTGGGCTTTGAGTCCTGTAAGTAACAATCTTAACCAAATATTATATGAAACAAATTAAACAGATTTGGTCACAGCCTCTTCTAGTCAGATTAGAGTGGCTGATCAAGATGGTGTAAAAATGAAGAGTAAATATTTTAGCATAACAATTCCCCATGAGTCTCAGGTTTCTGCATGTTTTTCAAGTAAGGCATCGACTGCCCTTTTGTTCCATATTATCTTTCCAAGGATATTTCTATAGTAAACAACCTAAGAAGGCAGAGATAGTTTTTCCCTCAGGAGGAAAGAGCAGGCATACTCTATTCTCTGGTACAATAAAGATTATATTTCACACTGGAGCCAAGCAAGGGCAGGCCCATTATAGAGTGTTCACGTTCTCTAAACTCAGGGTTCCTCTCCTGAAATGCAACCTGTAATCCTATAATCCTGTAATCCTCCAATCCTATCATCCATGCTGGTGTTATCTAGCTGTCTTTCGAATATGAGAGCTCTGGGAATCAGCACAAAAATGTTTATGCTTATATTCTGGTTACTGCCATAGCTTTGAATAAAAACTCTTCTTTTTTAAAATATTTTTTTTAATTTTTTCAACTACAGTTGAAACACAATATTACAGTAGTCCCTCTCTATATTACAGTTCACTTATCGCAGCCTCACTGTATTGCGGGATTTTTAAAAATATTATATTTAATTATTTATCCTGGATTTTTCGCTGTATCGTGGGATTTTGCATTACTATATACGTATGTTGTTAAAGTTATGTAGGTTTAAGGGTGTAGAATAAATGTAAGGTTCCTACTTTGCGGGGGAGTCTAGAACGTAGTACCCACAATAAGTGAGGAAATACTGTACTATATATCAGTTTCAGGTGTACAACCTAGTGATCAGACATTACACAACGTATTAAATGATCATTCCAATAATCCTGCACTCACTTGACACCATTCATAGTGGCCACATTATTAACTACATTCCCTGTGACTATTATGTAACTACCAATTTGCACTTCTTAATCCCTTCACCTTTTTTTATTCATTCCCCAAACTCCTTCCATCTGGCAACTGTCAAAATGTTCTCTGTATTTATGAGTCTATTTCTGTTCTGCCTGTTCATTTATTTTGTTTTGTAGATTTAATTTTTGATAGATATGTATTTATTGACATTTTATTATTTATATTTCTCAGCTTTCTTCTTCTTCCTCTTCTTCTTCTCCTTCTTCTTTCTTCTAGAAGGTCCTTCCTTTTTAACATTTTAGATAATACTGGTTTGGTGGTGATGAACTTCTTTAGCTTTTTATTGTCTGGAAAGCTCTTTATATGTCCTTCAATTATAAATGATAGCTTTGCTAGACAGAGTACTCTTGGTTGTAGATCCTTGCTTTTTATCACTTTGAATATTCCTTTCCATTCCCTTCTGGCCTGCAAATTTTCTGTTGAGAAGTCATCTGATAGTCTTATGGGAGCTCCCTTGTTGGTAAATAACTGCTTTTCTCTTGGTGGTTTTAAGATTCTCTCTTTGTCTTTAACCTTTGGCATTTTAATTATGATGTGTCTTGGTGTGGTCCTCTTTGGGTCTAACTTGTTTGGGATTCTCTGTGTTTCCTTGATTTGTATGTCTATTTCCTTCACCAAATTAGGGAAGTTTTCCTTCATTATTTTTTCACATTATCTTTCAATTCCTTGCTCTTCCTCTTCTTCTGGCACCCCTATGATTCAGATGTTGGCACGTTTCAAGTTGTCCCAGGGGGTCCTAAGTCTCTCCTCATTTTTTTCCAATTCTTGTTTCCTCCTTCTGTACTGACCGACTGCTTTTTTCTTCCTTATGTTCCAAATCATTGATTTAAACCCTGGTTTTCTTCCCTTCACCATTGTTTTTGTGTGGATTTTCCTTAATTTCATTTAACATAACCTTCAACTCTTCCTTTCTTTGTTTTCCATACTTAACCATATCTGTCAAGCCTGCGAACATCTTTAACACTGGTGTTTTGAACTCTACTTCTGGCAGGTTGGCTGTCTCCTCATTGCTTAGTTCTATCACTGGAACCTTGATCCATTCTCTCTTTTGGGCCATACTTCTCTGTCTCCTCATCTTGAAAGGCTCCCATGTTTGTTTGCCTCTGTGTCTTAGGTAGAGCTGTCACACCTGTTACATTGTAAGGGGTAGAGCCTTAGGTATTTGTCAGTACAGAATAGGCACAGACAGTTCTGCATTCACCTGTGATGGATACAGATTGGAGGGATACCTTGAGAGCAAGTGATCACAGCATCAGGCCAGACAGTACAGCCCAGGGTTTCAGTGCTGGGAAAATACATCCCCATAACTTCTGGCTATAAAAACTAGTGGGTGTTGGGACGGTAGGAGAAACTAGTCTATTTTCAGGGAACTTTGCTTAAAGGGCCCATACAGTCTTAAAATGTATGCAAACCTACCCGCTCTGGGATTCAACACCAGGGCAAGAACTGGTAGGGTGCCAGTTGCATATGGGGAGTGGGTGAAGTGATAGGAAATGGGGTGAGTGCTGGGAAAACCCTGAGAATCCAGGCAGTAGCATAGTGCCCTCTCTAAACCCTCCCCCCACACAGCCAAGAAGCAGTGAAATGAGTTTCCCCACCCTGGAGATTACTCTAAGGCTCCACCCCACACAATTTATAGGTGCCTTTTACAGGGAGTCAAAGCAGCTCTACCTAATACACAAAAAGAAACATAAGGAGGCTGCCAAATTGAGGAGACAACGAAATATGGCCCAAGTGAAAGAACAGAAGAAAACCCCCAGAAAAAGAACTAAACCAAAGGGAGATAGCTTACCTATCAGATGCAGAGTTCAAAACACTGGTGATCAGGATGCTTGAAGAATTCATTGGGTATGGCAACAGCATAAAGGAATAAATAAAGGTTACACTAAGTGAAATAAATAAAAACCCACAGAGAACCAACAGTGAAGGGAAAGAAGACAGGATTCAAATAAACAATTCGAAACGTAAGGAAGAAATAATTCTTCATCCAGAACAGAAAGAAAAAACAAGGATTCAAAAACATGATAGTATAAGAAGACTCTGGGAAAACTCCAAATATGCCAATATCTATATCATAGAGAAACCAGAAAGAGAAGAGGAAAATCAGGAAATTGAAAACTTACTTGAAAAAATCATGAAAGAGCCCTGGCTGGTGTGGCTCAGTGGATTGAGTGCCAGCATGCGAACCAAAGGGTGGGTTTGATACCCAGTCAGGGTACATACCTTGGTTGTGGGCTGGGTACCCAGTTGGAGGTGCATGAGAGGCAACCAAACATTGATGTTTTTCTCCTTGTCTTTCTCATTCCCTTCCCCTCTCTCTAAAAATAAATAAATAAAATATTTAAAAGAACAAAATAATAATAATAAAAGAAAACTTCCCTAATTTGGCAAAGAAAATAGACATACAAGTCCAGGAAGCACAGAGAGTCCCAGACAAGCTCGACCCAAAGAGGACTACACCAAGACACATGATAATTAAAATGCCAGTGGTAAAAGATAGAGAACCTTAAAAGTAGCAAGAGAAGTGCAGAGAGTTACCTACAAAGGAGTACTCATAAGACTATCAGCTGACTTCGCAAATGAAATTTTGCAAGCAAGAAGGGACTAGCAAAAAGTATTCAAAATGATTAAAAGTAAGGACCTACAACCTAGATTACGCTAACCAGCAAAGCTATCATTTAGAATAGAAAGACAGATAAAGTGCTTCCCAGACAAGATAAAGCTGAAGGAGTTCATCGTCACCAACACATTAGTGCATGAAATGTTAAAATGACTTATTTAAGAGAAAGAAGATAAAAACTATGAACATTAAAAAGGCAACAAATTCATAACTATCAACAACTGAACCTTAAAAAAACTAAGCAAACAACCAGAACACGAACAGAATCATATATGTAGAGAACATTTGGAAGGTTATCAGCTGGGAGTAAGAAGAGGGAGAATTGGGAAAAGGGTACAGGGATTAAAAAGCATAATGGGTTGGTACAAAATAGACAGGAGGATGTTGAGAATCATATAGGAAACAGAGAAGCCAAAGAACTTACATGCATGACCCATGGGCATGCACTAAGGGGGTCATTTCTGGAGGGAAGGGGAGTACCAGGTAGAGGGGCAAAGGGTGAAAAATTGGGACAATTGTAACAGCATAATGAATAAAATATATTTTAAAACATCACACAAGGCAGGCCAAGATTGAAAAAAAATTACAGTTGACAGTATAATTTTATATTATTTTCAGGTGTGCAGCATAGTGATCAGACAAATATATAATTAATGAAGCAATCCCCTCAATAATTCTAGGACCCACCTGGCACCAAGTATAGATACTACATTATTATTGACTGTATTTCTTATGTTGTATTTTACACCCCTGTGACTATTGTGTAAAAACCAATTTGTACTTCTTTATCCCTTCACCTTTTCACCCAGTCTTTAACCCCCCTCCCAACTCTCATTTGCTCTCTGTATCTATGAGTTTGTTTCTGTTTTGATGGTTTATGTTCTTTAGAGTCCTCATATAAGTTAAATCATAATGTATTTATCTTTCTCTGACTGGCTTATTTCATTTACCACAATACCCTCTAGGTCAGTGGTTCTCAACCTTCCTAATGCTGTGACCCTTTAATACAGTTCCTCATGTTGTGGTGACCCTCAACCATAAAATTATTTTTGTTGTTACTTCATAACTGTAATTTTGCTACTGTTATGAACCGTAATGTAAATGTCTGATATGCAGGATGTATTTTCATTGTTACAAATTGAACATAATTAAAGTGTAATGACTAATCACAAAAACAATATGTAATTATGTATGTGTTTTCTGATGGTCTTAGAAGACCCCTGTGAAAGGGTCATTTGACCCCCAAAGGGGTCACAACCCACAGGTTGAGAACCACTGCTCTAGGTCCACCCATGTTGTCACAATGGTAAAATTTCATTCTTTTTTATGGTTGAGCAATAATCAAGTGTCTATATGTACCACTTCTTTATCCATTCCTCTCTCATTTTTTTTTTTTAATTTTTTTATTTTGGTTTTTCAATTACAGTTGTCCCCTTTTCCCCCAATTTCTCTCCCCCACCCAACCCACCCCCTCTCCCACAATCATATCCCTCCCCGTTGTCCATGTCCATGAGTCTTTCATGCAGGCTCTTTAATTAAACCCTTCCCTTACTTATCCCCCTTCTCTCCCTCTCCCCTCCCCCCTATTGACTGCTATTCTGCTCTTTGTTCTATTTAGTTCCTTTGTTTGTGTTGTTCTTTAGTTTCCTGTATTAGGTGATATCATATGGTATATTTCTTTCTTTGCCTGGCTTATTTCACTAAGCATAATTCTCTCTAGTTCCATCCATGTTGTTGCAAATGGCAGGAGTTCCTTCTTTCTTTCTGCTACATAGTATTCCATTGTGTAAATGTACCACAGTTTTTTGATCCACTCATCTACAGATGGGCACTTAGGCTGTTTCCAGCACTTAGCTATTGTAAACAGTGCTGCAATGAACATAGGGGTGCATAAGTTCTTTTGAATTGGGGTTTCAAGATTCTTCGGGTATAATCCTAGTAGTGGAGTCATTGGTTCAAAAGGCAGTTCCATTTTTAATCTTTTGAGGTAATTCCATACTGTTCTCCATAGTGGCTGCACCAGTCTGCATTCCCACCAACAGTGCAGTAGGGTTACCGTTTCTCCACATCCTCGCCAGCACTTGTTGCTTGTTGATTTGTTGATGATGGCCATTCTGACTGGTGTAAAATGGTATCTCATTGTGGTTTTTATTTGCATCTCCCTAATGGCTAATGATGTTGAGCATTTTTTCATGTGTCTATGGACCTTCTGTATGTCCTCTTCGGAGAAGTGTTTGTTCAGGTCCCTTGCCCATTTTTTAATTGGGTTGTTTGTTTTCTTGATGTTGAGTCGTGTCAGCTCTTTATATATTTTGGAAATCAGTCCCCTGTCTGTGATGTCATTGGCAAATATGTTTTCCCATATGGTTGGTTTCCTTTTCATCTTGCTGATGTTTTCTTTTGCTGAGCAGAAACTCTTCAGTTTGATGTAATCCCATTTATTTATTTTTTCCTTTATTTCTCTTGCTTTAGGAGATGTATCCGTGAAGAGATTGTTACGTGAGATATCTGATATTTTCTTGCCTATGTTTTCCTCTAGGACTTTTATGGTGTCACGGCTTACATTTAAGTCTTTGATCCATCTTGAGTTTATTCTCATGTGTGGTGTAAGTTGGTGGTCTAGTTTCATTTTTTTGCAGGTCCCTATCCAGTTCTCCCAGCACCATTTGTTAAAGAGGCTCTTCTCACTCCATTTTATGTTCCTTCCTCCTTTATCAAAGATTAGTTGACCATAGAGGCCTGGGTTTATTTCTGGACTCTCTATTCTGTTCCACTGATCTATATGTCTGTTCTTATGCCAGTACCATACTGTTTTGATTACAGTGGCTTTGTAGTATTGTTTGATATCTGGTGTTGTGATTCCTCCTGCTGTGTTCTTCTGTCTCAAGATTGCTTTTGCTATTTGGGGTCTTTTTTGGTTCCATATGAATTTATGGAGTATTTGTTCTAGGTCTGTGAAATATGTCATTGGTATTTTAATAGGGATTGCATTGAATTTGTAAATTGCTTTGGGTAGTATGGCCATTTTGATGATGTTGATTCTTCCCATCCAAGAACATGGTATTTGCTCCCATTTATTTGTTTCTTCCTTAATTTCTTTCTTCAATGTTATGTAATTTTCAGAGTACAGGTCTTTTATCTCTTTGGTTAAGTTTACTCCTAGGTACTTTATTTTTCTTGTTGCTATAGTAAATGGTATTTTCTTTTTTGTCTCTGTCTCTGCTATTTTATTGTTGGTGTACAGAAATGCCTTAGATTTCTGTATATTTATTTTGTACCCTGCGATTTTGCCAAATTCACTTATTATATTGAGTAGTCTTTTAGTGGAGTTTATAGGATTTTCTAGGTATACTATCATGTCATCTGCATATAATGAAAGTTTCACTTCCTCTTTCCCATTTTGGATGCCTTTTATTTCTTTTTCTTGTCTGATTGCTGTGGCTAGGGCTTCCAACACTATGTTGAAAAGGAGTGGAGAGAGTGGACAGCCTTGTCTAGTTCCTGAGTTCAGGGGGAATGCTTTCAGTTTTTGTCCATTGAGTATGATGTTGGCCTCAGGCTTCTCATATATAGCCTTAATTATGTTAAGATATGCTCCCTTTATTCCCATTTTGTTGAGTGTTTTCATCATAAATGGGTGTTGTACTTTATCAAATGCTTTTTCTGCATCTATTGATATGATCATGTGATTTTTGTCTTTCATTCTGTTTAGGTGATGTATTATATTTATTGATTTGCGAATATTAAACCATCCTTGCATCCCTGGAATGAAGCCCACTTGATCATGATGTATGATCTTTTTGATGTATTGCTGGATCCTGTTTGCCAATATTTTATTGAGGATTTTAGCATCGATGTTCATCAGTGATATTGGCCTGTAGTTTTCTTTCTTTGTTGTGTCTTGACCTGATTTGGGGATTAGGATAATACTGGCTTCATAGAAAGAGTTTGGGATTTTCCCCTCTTCTTGGATTTTTTGGAACAGTTTGAGGAGGATAGGAGTTAGTTCTTCCCTGAGAGTTTTGTAGAATTCGCCTGTGAAGCCATCCGGTCCAGGGCTTTTGTGTGCTGGGAGATTTTGGATTACTGTTTCAATTTCCTTTTTTGTTATTGGTTTGTTGAGACTTTCCACTTCTTCTTGATTTAGTTTTGGGAGGTTGTATGTTTCTAGAAATTTGTCCATTTCTTCTAGATTGTCAAATTTCTTGTCATACAGTTGTCTGAAGTAATTTCTAACTATCATTTGTATTTCTGAGGTATCAGTCGTGATTTCTCCTCTTTCATTTCTGATTTTGTTTATTTGTGTCTTCTCTCTTTTTTTCTTGATTAGACTGGCTAGAGGCTTGTCGATTTTGTTGATTTTTTCGAAGAACCAGCTCCTAGTTTTGTTGATCTTTTGGATTGTTTGTTTAGTCTCTATGTCATTTAGTTCTGCTCTGATCTTGATGATTTCATTCCTTCTTCTTGCCCTAGGCTTTATTTGTTGTCGTTGTTCTAGTTCTTGTAGCATTGTGGTTAGGTTTTTTATTTGAGATTCTTCTAGCCTTTTCAGATATGCCTGTATTGCTATAAACTTCCTTCTCAGGACTGCTTTTGCTGTGTCCCACAGGTTTTGGGTTGTTGTGTGCTCATTATCATTAGTTTCTAGAAATTTCTTGATTTCTTCTTTGATGTCATTGTTAACCCATTCATTATTTAATAGCATGTTATTCAATCTCCATGAGTTTGGGTGTCTTTGATTTTTTTCTCTGAGGTTGATTTCTAGTTTCAGGGCATTGTGATCTGAAAAGATGCTTGATATGATTTCAATTTTCTTGAATTTGTTGAGGCTTGTTTTGTGACCTATCATGTGGTCTATCTTTGAAAATGTCCCATGTGCACTTGAAAAGAATGTATATTTTGCTTCTTTGGGGTGAAAAGTTCTATATATATATCAGTTAGATCCATGTGGTTTAGTGTGTTGTTCAATGCCTGTATATCCTTGGTGTTTCTTTGCTTTGATGATCTGTCTATTGTTGATAATGGAGTGTTGAAGTCCCCTACTATGAGCGTGTTGTTGTTGATATCCTTTTTGTGGTCTTCTAGTATTTGCTTTATGTATTTCGGTGCTTCTATGTTGGGTGCATATATGTTTATCAAAGTCATATCTTCTTGATGGATTGTTCCTTTAAGTATTATGAAGTGTCCTTCTTTGTCTCTTTTTATTGTCCTTGCTTTGAAATCCATTTTGTCTGATATGAGAACTGCTACCCCAGCTTTTTTTTCCGGTCCGTTTGCTTGGAATATTTTTTTATATCCCTTTACTTTCAGTCTGTGTAAATCTTTTGTTTTGAGGTGTGTTTCTTGTAGACAGCAAATATGTGGATCCTGTTTTCTTATCCATTCCGTTACCCTATGTCTTTTAATTGGAGCATTTAATCCATTTACATTTAAGGTTATTATTGACGTGTATTTTTTCATTTCCCTTTGTACCTCTGTTCCTCTCCTCTCTTGGTTTTTCTTCTTTTTTTCTTAGAACAGTCCCTTTAGCATCTCTTGCAATGCTGGTTTGGTGGAGATGTATTCTTTCAGTCTTCCTTTGTCTGAGAAACTCCTTATTTCACCTTCTATTTTGAATGAGAGCCTTGCTGGTTAGAGTATTCTTGGTTGTAGGCCTTTGTTTTTCATTGCTTGAAATATTTTTGACCATTCCCTTCTGGCTTGTAATGTTTCTGTTGAGAAATCAGTTGATAGCCTTATCGGAGTTCCCTTGTATGTTATTTGCTGCTTTTCTCTTGCTGCTTTTAGGATTCTCTCTTTGTCTTGGAATGTTGCCATTTTAACTATGATGTGCCTTGGAGTGGGTTTTTGGGGGTTCCTCTTGATTGGAACTCTCAGTGCTTCTTGGACTTGCATAGCTTTTCCTCTCATCAGGTTCGGAAAATTTTCTGTCACTATTTCTCCTATCAGATTTTCAATTCCATGTTCCTTTTCTTCTCCCTCTCGTATTCCGATGATCCTTAAATTATTTTTCCTAATGCTATCCTGTAATTCCCTTACATCTTGTTCATATTTTTTCAATCGTTTTTCATTTTGCTGTATTGTCTGGGAGTTTTTCTCTACATTATCTTCTAACTCACTAATCCGATCCTCTGCTTCGTTAAGTCTGCTTTTGACTGATTCTACTGTGTTTTTCAGTTCAGAGATTGTATTCTTAAGTTCTTCCTGGTTCCTGTTAACAATTTCTATGTCTTTTTTTATGCTGGTGTAGTTCTCTGCCAGTTCCCTGTAATTTTCTTGGAGCTGCTGGTAACTTCCTTGAAGGTTGTCATAGTTGATTTTAAGGATGTCGAGTATATTGAGCTTCTTTACCACCATTGTTTTGAATTCCATGTCTGACATTTGGACTATGTCTATTTCGTCTATCTCTCTTTCTGAGGATTCCTCTTTTCTTTTCATTGAGGGGTTATTTTTGCGTCTTACCATGTTGGATTCTTTTTGTTTTTATTTATTTATTTATTTATTTATTTATTTATTTATTTGGGGGGGGGTAGTCTGCTTTGACTTCCCTCCTTTGTGGTGTAATATTCTTTATCGAAGGTCTGGGAGTTTCAGTGGTGCAGTCTCTTTGATATCCTGAGCCTGATGGTCTTGAGTTACCCTTTATGTCGTTTGTTTATGCTGTTCGGTTATATTTCAGATGTTCTTTGATAGGATCTTCCTTCTGGCTACTTGGTTGAGAATCACTCTATCTGCTTTGTCTCGAGTTCTTTTGTGGATATGCTGTTAAAGACATGAACACACAGCCCAGGCAGGAGACCCACACCCTCAGAAAGTATCCCCCACTCTATCCTGCTATCGTTAGCCAACTAGCCCGTATTAATATAAATGTAAAGAGATTTGAGCTTTAATACTATAAGAAGAATAGATAAGAGTTGTTTTGGGGGAGGAAAAATATAATTTTTGATAGAGGGGGTGATAGATTAATAATAGTTGAGACTGTGCAAGCCAGTTAGTAATATTTACATTGTATGTTAATAAAAATAGAAGAAAAGGATAGAAAAATACATAGTATAGTAAGAAAGTGGGATTGTATTGTATTTGGGTTTATATAGTAATTATATTATATTATTTAGAGTGATAAGGGGGCTAAGCTAGACACACAAATGAATAAACCACGATTAAAGAGAAAGGATGAGAAGGAGAGGTTATATGTAACACGTTAGAGATAAAGTTTGTTATTATTGGAAGAGGTGAAGGAAAAACACCCCCCCCAAAAAATCCCCAAGAAAATAGAAGAAAGAAGAGAGAAAGAGAAGAAAATAAAAAATTTACCACAAACCCCCCCCTAAAAAAAACCCCAAAAGGGAATAAAGAAAGGAACAAAGAAAGATAGAAAAGAAAGAATAAAGAAGAAAGAAAGAAAAAAGAGAGAAAAAAAATTAAAAAAAAAATATATATATATACATATACCCCCCCAAAACCCGCCAAAAAAAACCCCAGGAAAAGAATAAAGAAAGAAGGAAAGAAAAGAAATAATTAAGAAGAAAGAAAGAACAAGGGAGAAAAAATTTGGGAGAAAAAATTTGGAAAAAAAAATCGATATTTTTACTCCGTTTTAGCCTTGGTGTGTTGCCTTCTTTTTCTGGGTCCGCAGCTGGTCTAGTGTGGCAGGTCAGAGGTTCTTGTTTTTTGCAGGACTGGTGTGCGCCCCCGGTTGCCGCTATGGTGCGCGCCCCCGGTTGCCGCTATGGTGCGCGCCCGCGGTTGCCGGCACGGCGCGCTCCCTTGCTGCTTGCTGAAGCCAGTTGAGGTGCCCTTGCGCGCAAGACCCTGCGCTCTCGGGCGGCCCGAGAGTTTGCCCCGCGGTTGGAGCCCACTGCTGCCGGGCCGCGGCGGTTCCCAGTTCGCGCCGAGGTGTCCCTTCCCGCGCAGGTGGCCCGAGCTCTTTCCCCGGGATTTGCTCCTGCTTTCGCTGGGCCGCGGCGTTTCCCCGTTCGCGCAGAGGTGCCCCTGCCCGCGCGGGCGGCCCGAGCGCTTTCCCCGGGATCGCTCCTGCTTTCACTGGGCCGTGGCGGTTCCCCGTTCGCGCCGAGGTGTCCCTCCCCGCGCGGGCGGCCCGAGCGCTTTCCCCGGGATTGGCTCCTGCTTTCGCTGGGCCGCAGTGGTTCCGCGTTTGTGCCGAGGTGTCCCTGCCCGCGCGGGCGGCCCGAGAGCTTTCCCCGGGATTGGCGCCCACTGACCCCGGGCTGAGGTGCTTTCGCGCTCGCGCGCCGCCCTGTGCCCTCAGTCCCGCTGAGCCGAGCTCCGGGAGTTGGTCTCTCGCCTCTTAGGGCAGGGCCAGGGACACTTGTTCTCAGTGGAATCGAGCAGCCATGGGTCGCCGCCTCCCGCTGTTCCCGTGCTGCAGTTGCCCGCCTTCCCTCACCCGTCTGGGCGGGCACAAACAGAGCCTGCGCTAGTGGTCTGCTTTCCGGCCTGGGGCCCTGCGCCCACGGGAGCTGTCTAGGGGTATCTGTGCACAGTCCTCTGCGTGTTCAGTGGGCCCTCCCTGTGCCCATTGGGGCACTGATCTTATGTCCGTTGGGGAGTGTCCGAGGGACGCCTGGACTCACGGCCCCGCGCACCTGGGCCAGTGAATGAGAGCACTTCCCTATGTGCGCCCCCGCGACCCAATGGTAGGGTTGAGGAGTGGAGGAGCGGGCCTCTGCGCCTGGGCTCCTCCAGAATGGCCTACCACCCCCAAACTTTCCTCCCGTCTCCACCGTCCACTAGAGAAAAATATAAAGGAGAATTATGTTCTCACTTGCCCGGCAGCACGCTGTCTCCTGTCCTTCAGCGCCAATGCCACTTGGTCGAGTCTGGTCTCTGCCAGCGGGCAGAGATCCGCTCTCCGCCTGACTCCTCTCTGGGGTAGCCTGTGGTCGCCAAAAATCCTTTGTGTGCTTCCCGCCACAGCTCGGGCAGCCGCCCCAGTCAGGAATCCCGTTTCGTCCCCTTTTTCTCCGCTATCCTCACTAAACAGGTTGTTCCCAGATGGATTTTCTCTAATCCAGCAGTGCCTTGGCTCAACTCCCGCCAATGTCCAGCTGCTCACTGAGATGTTCTGTCTGCAATTAGACCAAACTGCAGACGGGTCTCCGGAACCTAAAACCGCAACCTCTCCTCACTCCTCCGCCATCTTACTATCCATTCCTCTCTTGATGGGCACTTGGATTGCTTCCATATCCTGACTATGTTAAATAACTCTGCAATGAACATAGGGGTGCATATATCTTTCTAAAGTAGTTTTGGATTTCTTCAGATACATACCCAGAAGTGGAATTGCTGGGTCATATAGTAGTTCTATTTTTTAAAAATTTTGAGGAACCTCCATACCCTTTTCTACAGTGGTTACACCAATTTGCAATCAGTGTGGCATTTGTGTGTATGTTGTTGTTGTTGTTGTTTTCTCAGCACCCTAAATCCCAATCCCTGCTAATAGTAGATTTATTGTGGGAAAAAGTCTTTTTCAGGTTAAACAGGCAAGTCAATACAGTGACTGGAAATGTTGCTCTATGTTATATATTTAAGAAATGCTAAGTAAAACTACTCTAGGTAAGCAATTGCTTTCCCCACCTCCTATCTATATAGAGTACTTACTTAGCAGCTACATGTCTTTCACCTACCACCATGTACCTCTCATCTGCTCTGACCCAGTTTAACACTAACACTGCTTAGGATGGAACCACTGTTAATGAAAAGAGTGGTTACCAGATGCAACTGAACAATGGGAGTTTTATCCAACATCAGCTCACAAGGTAATGTTTATTCTTTTTTTAAGTCATTTGAAATGAGCCTTATTTTTGTGCTGGATTAGTGTGCAAATGCAGAGGCTGATGATTCTATCATGGATATACAGTACCTTTCTCAAATTTGCAAATGGCAATGTTGAAAGGAGAGCAAATAATTGGATGATGGAGCCAAGGTGCAAAGGGATCTCTCCATGAGCAAACTTGAGCACATCAGTAACCAGATGGTTTCCCATGCACACAATTTGAATCCAAAGGATCTGGAAGGTGTCATCAGGAGAAGACTCAGAAGTATGGAGGCAGACACACAACAGCTGACTTCAAATACTGCAACAGGGATTAGGCTGTGCAGGTCTCCAGCACACAGCATTGGATTATTGATTGAAGGTATAGGGGTGCAGGCCTGGCCATAGGGTAGTTAGCCTGTTATAGCAAGGGGCTGAATGACTCTTGGATAATTGTTTCAGATAAGATGTAAGGTATTGGTGACTAACATGGTTACTTCCACATCTCCAATCTTTGGCTACGCTAAACCCTGTGATTGTGTCACCTCATTGACATTTGATCAGTTGACCCACGTACTGGAAGTTTATGCTATTGGAGAGAAAAGAGCTTCCATTTCCTATAAACCCAGTGATTGTTTAAGGATGTCAGCCCTTAGAGGTGGGCGTTAAGATAATACTTGAGATTGCAAATAGATACGAACAACACAATCACTTTCTGTAGGAAAAGATATGAATATTAATAGACCAGCCTGGATGGTTATACATGCAAATGTTAACATGTCTAATTGGTGGGATCATAGGTGATTGGTTCTTAAATTTCAAGTGATGAAAGTATTGCTTAGGGCAGGGATTGGCACTCATCTATTTATATGTATTCCTTATTGTATTAGCCGGCTCCAGTTGCATAATAAAATACCATAGACTAGATAGCTTAAACGACAGTAATTTATTTTCTCACAGTTCCGGAGGATAGACGTTCCAGACTGAGGATCAGGCAGGGTTGGTTTATGGTGAGAACTATCTTCCTGGCTTGCAAGTCACCGGTTCTTGTATCTTCCCATGGTGTCAGAAAGGGCATGGGGAGATACCTCTGGTGTCTCTTTCTCTTAAGGACAGAGTCCTATCAGATTAGGGCCCCACCCTTATGACCTCAATTAACCTTAATTACCCTATCTACAGATCCAGTCACATTGGGAGGTAGAGTTTCAACATATGAATCTTTTGGTGTGTGGTGGGGGCTGAGGAGAGACGATTCAGTCCATAGCATTTATGCTTACCACGAACACCAAAAAAGCTTGGTTTGTAAGGCAGTGAATTCTATTCAGGACCCAGAGATTCACTGCTGTGGGCCATTAGCTGATAATAGATATCTGAGTTTATGGTCAATAGAAAACGTGATGTGCTGAAGTGTGTTAGAAATTGCCTCCATCTTTCTTCCCTATCCAATCCCAGCCTTGGCTGCCCACTCCTGTTAAGCCGAAAAGCACTTTTCAGAAACCAAATCTAGCCCTTATTCACCTTGGATCACTTCAGACCCTCTGTTTTCATTCTTTCATTTTTTTGAGATGAGAAGTCTAGCCCACGTGACCTCTTCTCCCATAGGTTCTCAAATTCTGATTCCTACTCTACAGAAAATCACCTAGCATTCTCAAGTCAGGACCCAACTTGATCTACAGAAAAGTGCCATTTCCATGTGACAAACCTGCTAAAACAGCTGTCCTGCACCCCCATTTTTTTCTGGCTAAAGTGTACCCATGTGTAATTCCTAAGACCACCAAGAATGAACAACAGGAACTTTAACATAATGGTTATATGCATTATTTTATTGCCACATTAGAAATGAAAATGAATTGTGAGAAGCTGCAAAATCATGCCACTTCATGAAGATTATGGAGCAAGGAAGGCATCCCTTGTAGATGGTTACAAGTGGCTTATCCTATGGGGGATGCAAGGACCACACATGCAAAGGTCATCAATGGTGACATTATTGGCAGCACCTGCCAGCTATAATTTATGCACCAATGGAAAGTTTAAAAATGTAGGTGATGCAGCATTGGTTACCCCCAACTTCTTAGCCAGGAAACATGGGTGAGGACATCAGGGGATGCCTAAAATCTCTACAACACAAAGTTTTACAAAAAAAAAAAAAAAAAAAAAAGTCCCAAAACCGAAACACTCTGGCAATGTTGACATTTGTTCTCAGGAGAAGACCCTCATTTTATGATGTTTGAACATTCTTTCTCCTGCTGGATAGCTGGGGGTGGGGTGGGGGAAAACAAACACAAAACATAATTAAGAGGGGATTTTCCTAAGATGTTCAGTTTTTTCCATGAAGGCTCTTTGCCAAGTCATTGATGCTGCCAACCTGCTTTAAATTTAGAATACCAAGGCAGTAACCACAAATTCTCAGTCATGTGTGTGTGTGTTTGCATGCACACTTTAATGACTTGAAAATTCATTAGACTTTATTTGAACTTTGGGTTATTTTTTCTCTATTTGAGAGGTAGATTAACACTGCTGCCAATTTTTCCAGTTATTCTGAGAAAAAGGAGCAAGTAAAGCATTTTCTTCAGGTTTATCTGTCACTATACAATTAGGAAGTTATGCCCTTTCAGACAATTTTGATTAACTTTGGAAATTTCAAATAATGCTGACATGACAAAATGTGCCCTTTGGGTTGGAGTTTGTTCCTCACATTTTAAGTCAGAAGGGCAAAAATTATTCCTTTATCTCTGGGAAACTTGAATATATATACCCAAGATCTAAACTGGTTCTATCACTTCATCTTGTTAGCTAGAGAAGGCCATAAGCATAGCTTGCATGGCTCCTTAGGTATGAGATCACATACCCAAATTGCTAGATGCATAAAAATGCTAAATAACCAAAAATTGGACAAATCTAAGATATTTCCATTTCAAGTCCAAAATTCCAAGATTGGATTAAATATGGTTTTCAGTAATTTCCTAACAAAAACTAGGTTTTTTTTATTCACTCCATTACTAGAAGACATATATTGTGAAAACCACTTATGTAGTCAAGGTAAAAAAAATACCTGTTATTTTAAAATGTTACATTAAATACGCTGATATGCTATTGCTTAGTTTGTGGCAGAATTTACTAGAAGGGCTTATTTAATGAATGTATCAATTTTCACCATCGTTTGTCTCAACCAGAAAGCCCCCGTGACTTACTTTACTTTGAGGGGAGAGTATTTTTTTCTTCAATATTAGTTTTCTTCAGTTTTGACCTGTCAAACTTCTCCACTTCAGACAAGTCTGGTTTATCGCTCATCTTGACTACAAAAAGAAATGAAGAAAGAAAAACCTTATCTGATAGAACTATTATTACACTAAGGAGTAACAGGTAATATCAATGTGTATTTTACCCTCAGATTTTTAACAAGAAAACAGAACACATCTCAGTAAAGTCATGTTTTTATTAGAATATATTGAATCCCACATCATCATTATCTCATTTCTGATAGGCGGTAAATGCCATTGGATCAGGATGCAACAGAAACCAAGATGGTCTAGAAATCCAGAACCAGTATGTCTGGCTCTTAAAATCACAGCGGAGGTAAAATGGAGGTGATAGAAACACAAGAGCAGATAGAGAGAGAAGAAAAATAATAAAGAATGGGTTTCATCAGTGAATTTGTAACAGGAGATGGCGCTATTTTATCACCTTCACTTTCTATTTAGTCACTTTAAGGGGAGGACTTTTTTTTTTTTTTTTTTTTGCACACAAAAAAAGATAGCATAAATTGCATTAATTTCTATCAATTTTATCTGTCCAAAGACAGTAGATTAGGGAGCTACAATAAAAGAAGAAGGGATTTAATCCAGTCATAACTAATTATGGGTCTCATAATATCTCCCTGTGTCACTGGTTTGTAAGTGCTGTAAGAAGGTACAGCTAATTAGGGTCAGACCCTAGACTTTAGCAGAATGAGATAAACCAAATAGGGTTGATTTTTATTTTATTTCACCATGTTTTCTCTGCAAAGGAAGAGGCAAGGAGATGAGGTGTCCTGTCACCATTCCAGCTTTGTTCCAGAGAGACTGGTGCGCAGAGCTCTCCTGGGCGTGTCTGACCCCACCCTGGTGGGGGTAATGCACATCTAGTGCTCAGAGTAGAATGGAGAGGCCCCAAGCAGCCGAAAGTCCCAAAATGCTTCCCTTTAGTAGATGTCACCCTAAGTCCCTCCCCTGACCACCAATTAGATGCCATCTCCAGAAGTGAGGAAACAGGGACGTCAAATAAATAATAACAGCCTCGGCTGGTGTGGCTCAGTGGATTGACCGCGAGCTGCGAAACAAAGGGTCGCCAGTTCAATTCTTAGTTAGGGCACATGCCTGGTTGTGGGCCATGTCCGCAGTTCCAGGTGCGTGAGAGGCAGCCACACATTGATGTTCCTCTCCCTCTCTTTCTCCTCCCTTCTCCTCTCTCTAAAAATAAATAAATAAAATATTTTTAAAAATACAGTAAATAATTAACAGCAGGACTGGGTGAATAGGCCAGTTTGTTGGCAGCAGTTTGCTTACATTTTAATTAACTACTACCGTTGTCGGGGGCCCAGACTCACTTATTGGCCTCAAGAGGGAATAAAGTGAAGGGCTAACCTCCAAAGGTCCATTCTGGACCGCACCCAAATTCCTTGCCTTTGAAGCCTCTGACCTGCAGCCACAGTAGACATCATGCTCTGAGGGGCTGCCCCCCTTGGGTCTTCTAGGGACCCATGCAGGAGAACTCGGCTTTGGGCTCAGAAGGTGGCGCCTCAGAAGAAAAAGGTGCGGACTCGCCAGGAGGCACAGCCAAAACACCACTCCCAACCCAGCCTCTCCAGTTCCTGAAGGCCCGACAGTCCCCACCGCACGGCCATCGTGCCCTCTTGTCCCCATAGTCGTGACTCTGGTGGAGCTTTATGTCCTCACCTGAAGGATGGAAGACCTGAAAAAAGGTACACAGCTGTGTGAGAACACTCCACCAAGGTTAGTCTTCCCGCATACAGCCTTGCAGGTTTAAGCAGCGGGGAAGGCGCCACCTCTTACCCCACCCCAGACTTTTACAATTGGCAGGAGGATCCTAGGCCCGCCTTTTCACCTCTTCTACCACTTTAGCCTTGCAGGCCTGAGTTCACTGTTTTCCCTCAAGATCTCACCCACTGAAACAGGGTTTTAATGTCATACAAGATCCACCTCCCCATTCCCGGCCCAAGCCCTGTCTGATTTGCCCAGGAATGGATCGCTGGCAGGCCTGTCCTGCATCTCTTGCTACTTCCTCTTCCCTTCTTCTTCCTAAGTTTACTCTTTCTTCCACTATAGTAGGGGCAAGCAGAAACTTCTTGCCCAGTTAACTTTGAATGTCTGGAACTCCGAGATGCAAGCTGAAAGAGACCTAGGCAGACTTGACTTTTTATAGTCATAGTGCTGCCAACGGATACAGCTCCAGGCCCTTTGTAGTCCCGAACAATAAATTGGACTTACTACACACACAAGGTTACGTATAACATGCAAGGTTTATTTTAAAAAGGTATGTCTCTAAATGAACAAAGTGAAGTGCAGTTAGCGTGATTAGCGTGATTTATAAAGGAAAGTACACTCCTGAGATGGAGCAGATCACCGCCTTTGCCAGCACCGTTGCTGACAAGGAAATGACCCTCTTCTTTCCAAGAGACGTGGGTTTTAAAGGGAGGGGTTTTCTGAAACCCTTTGTCTTGGCAGCAAATGAGCAAAGAGGTGAATTGCTTTGTTTCATTTCGTGGGCTTCTTACTGTGTATGCTTAACCTTAAAACAAAGGCTTGTGCGCAGGCGCCTTTCCCGCAATTCCCTTTGCCCTCTTGGGGTCAAACAGCAATGCTAATTCATTATAATAGCATGATAATTAAGTGGGGTGAAACAGGGGTTAACTACCGCTAAAGCTAGATCCACAGGCTTGATCTCTACCTCAGTGCTAAAAGGCCTTTCCTCACAATCAGGACGCTGGAGGCTGGCCAGCAGCAGCAGAGTTCCTCCATTGCTCTGCTGTGTCCTCCCTTAACTGGAGCCTAAGTATCCTGCCATGAACAAATAGTGGTTTGGAAGCAGTGCTGTGTTGTCTATTTTAATCTTTGGCCAGGTCATAGAGGAAGGTTCCTCATGGAGAAGGTGGACAGTTCAGTGTCATTCATCCCCACAGCTGGACATTTCTCTGATAGTGGTGCTCTCCTATGTAAAAGTCACACTTTCAATTTTCTCAGCCACTGGACATGGTGGTAGATCAGAGGAGAACCTATTGAGACTATTCTTTATATCCCCATCCCTAGTTCTTTGGTTGTCCCACAGGAGACACTAGATAAATACCTGTCTATAGACTGAAGTAATAAATGCATGATAGAGCAGAAATTCTGAACAGCAGCATCACCTAGTGTCTATGTTGAGGAAGAAAAGTGATGATCCAGTAATTACCTGAAAGGACTAAATCTTCAAGATCATTTTCTGAATAAATGGAAATAAGACCATGTCTTTAGCTTGCACCCGATGCTTTCCATTTGGTTCATGTACAATGGTAGAGTTCTGCATAGATCAGCAATCACTCCACAAGGATTTCTCAAGCCTTCCTCACCTCTCTCCATTCTCTTTTCGATACTCTTAGCATATTGTATTAATTTGATAGTTTTATATGTTGGAGAAACTTTTAAAAGAGAGAGACAGACTTATTTGACTACAGTATTCATTGAGTATATACAATGTCCCAGGCATTAAATATAATAAACCAGTTTTTCCACCACTCAAATTTGAATATTTTTACCTTTTGGGTGTATTTGCTTTGCCTTTTAAAAGGAATAAAACATTACAAAAATATTGAGTCATCCTTGGCCTTTGTCTCATGGCCACCCACCTTCCCACTTTCTCATGGACAATCTATTTTGAATGTGAAGTGGAGTTTCAAGCCCATTTTCCTATCACTGCAGATTTATGTGATCTCTGGTTCCAGAAGCAATATGGAGCATTGTGGGAACCAATACTCCAGGTGTAACACTGAATTTCTACATCACTTGGGGTGGACAGAAAAAAATCCCAGTCACCCACCATCCCTTCCCTAACCCAAACTTCAAATCCTACCACTATCTACTTTGAATTCATCAGAACCCATCCAATGATGGTATTTATCCCCATTTGTACCAGTCACCACAAGAACCCCGAGATCCACATGATACCCCTCAACACCTCACAATCTCCATATGACTGTTGACCACATCTCCTCTTCAGTTCACTTATTGCACCCCTCCCCTTCTCCTCAGACGCAATACTCCCTTGATAATTTCTCTACATCTTCAACCTCTTCTCTGACTGTGTCCTTCACTGTCTTTTTCCCTAACAGAAACCAGACTCTTCCCTGAGATTTCTGTGTTCAAGCCCACTCAAGAGAAGCAGGTGATTTTTCTCTCCCATGACCATTATAGCAGAGCCTTGAGTTTGGATAATGTCTTCCTAGTTTCTCATTCTTGCTTTTAGACCATTCCTCTCCCACCTCCCTGAAAACTTCAAGCTTTTGACAGCTTGTTACTAGTTCTCATTGTTTTTTGTCATCTACCAAACTACAGTTTTATCCCCTTATTTCTCAAAGATTTTAGCTCCTGGAATGTGGTCATTCTCAAAGGTAATAGCCCTGTCTTAATTCCTGGTGAGCTCAAAAATGATCCTTCTGATACACTGGCTTATTCAGTTCCTTGAATATTTTTCCTCCATGACACTGTCCTTGGCCCCATATCAGCTCACTCACAGGGCTATACTCTAAGCCTTGTCATAGCAATTATAACAGTCCTTCCATAATCTCAATTCAAACATTCCTCTCTATGACCATTGCCTCCTCTTTTTCCAGGTGACTACCTTTGGTAACCAGACTCCACTATCCTTCAACCTCATCAGATTCTCTAGTGCATTGGCTCTACCAGATTTTCCCCTCCTTCCCTAGCTCAAATTTTATGCTCAGTCTTTGTATTCACTCTTTTTAGATATACCTCCACACACATACACATTCCCTTTTGTTGCTTCCCTGGCAAACTCATAACTCTGGCTAAGTCCAAATACACCCCACAGCCTAAACTCACACAGCTAAACTTGGCTGGAGGAAAATACACAACCACATGACTAATTTCAGTTTAAATTCTATGACCATGAACCTCAATCAGGCCCTTAAAACTGCTGGGCAATAACTCTATGGTTCTCCTGTCCCTTAACTTTCTGACTCATTTTAAAGATTTCATTTATTTATTTTTAGAGAGAGGGGAAGGGAGAGAAAAATAGATAGAGAGCAACATCAATGAGTTGCCTCTTGCTTGGCCCGCAACCCAGGCTTGTGACCAGGAATTGAACCGGCAACCCTTTTGTCCACAGGCTGGCACTCAATCCACTGAGCCACACCAGCCAGGGCTATATTTTGCAAATTGTTTATGCATTCTTATTTTGTTGGTTTACAATAAGTATAACTGGAATAAAATTGAGAAGAAATACTTTTGATACACATGCAATTTGACTGATGGGTCCCATGTATAAAAGAAAGTATCCTATTAGGCAGATTTTCTAAATGTTAAGTACAATATACATACGAGGAGAGACCCCCTCCCCAAAAAGAATTATCTTCTGGAGGGTGGAGCCCTTGTAGTACAGGCTTCCCCCACTAGGTGAATGTTCTAGGGACCCATCTGTATCAGTGTATGAACTGACAATGTGAGAGGCTGTGTTCACCTTCAGTGAGCTTTTTTTTTTCTTTTTTTAAGACTCTTTCAATACTTTTGGCCATTTTATGATGGGTGATTTAGAGTGCATCTACCCACACTGCACTGAGTATTCAGCAGCTTTTGACCAAAAATGGCATGACCTCCATGCCCCACCCTCCCTATTTACCCCATCTTGCCCCAAGTGACTTTTTTTTTTTTTTTGTCCTCAAAGGGAAACATTTTGCTGATGTGGAAGAGATGAAACAAAAAATGTCTAAAGCACTAAAAGGCATCAAAATCGATGAGTTAAAAAACCTTTTGAGCAGTGGAAAAAACATCTCAATACATGTATTGTAGCAAATGGAGAGTACTTTGAAGGGGACTTAAATTTAAACATGTAAGAATAAATGCACATTTTTTAATAAATAAATTCCAGGTTTTTTGGGTCCTCTCTTGTACAAAAAAATTAACATATCTTAAGTGTACATCTTGATGAATGTTCACACAATAAGACAATCATATAACCAGCCTCCAGATCAAAACAAAACATGACCATTACCCCCAGAAGCCTCCATTGTGCCCCCTCTCAGAGACTATGCCCAAGAATGGTAACCCCCTCACCCAACAATTACTTTTGCTTCTTTAGTAATTTAAGTAAATGGAATCATCCAATATATGCTCCCATGTCTAGCTTCTTTTACTCAACATTAGGTTTGTGAGATTTATAACAACACATACATGTTGTCATGTGTATTTGTAGTTTGTTCTTCTTTCTGTACCACATTTCAATGTATGAGTATACCACAAAGATTAAATAAGAATCATTTTACTGTTGATGGACATTTGGGATTTTTTTTCCAATTTGGCACTATTACAAACAGTACTGTTGTGAGTGTATTTATATATGTTTTTTAGTGAACATATATATGCATTTTTCTTGGGCATATACCATGAAGTAGAATTGCTGGTCATAAGACATACATATGTTCAGCTTCAGTAGATGTAGACAAGTGATTTTCTAAAAAGTTTGTACCAATCATTGCTTGTCCTTTGACCATAACTTTGTTTCTTATGTTTTTTTTATATTTACATTTTTTATTGTTGTTCTATTACAGTTGCCCCAAATTTCCCCATTTGCTTTCCACTGCCTCAAAGACCCCTTGCTCCCACTTCCACAGTCAATGCCCACCCAGTTGTCCATGTCCATGGCTCATTTATACATGTTCCTTGACTAGACACTTCCCCTTCTTTCTCCCCTTTTCCTCTGGTCACCTCCCCCATCCCCTCTGGTCACTGTAAGTCTGTTCCTTATTTCCAAGCCTCTGGTTCTTTTACTAATTTGTTTTGTTCATTAGGTTCTTCTTATAGGTGAAGTCATATGGTATTTGTCTTTTACCACCTGGGTTATTTCACTTAGCATAATACTCTCCAGATCCATTCATGCTGTCACAAAAGGTAGGAGTTCCTTCTTTCTTTCTGCTGCATAGTATTTCATTGTGTAAATGTACCAGTTTTTTGATCCATTTATTTACTGATGGGCACTTAGGCTGTTTCCAGCACTTGGCTATTGTAAATAACACTTTTATGAACATAGGGGTGTATAGGTTCTTTTGAATTGGTGTTTCAGGGTTCTTAGGGTATAATCACAGTAGTGGAATTGCTGGATCAAAAAGCAGTTCCATTTTTAGTTTTCTGAGGAAATTCCATACTGTTTTCCACAGTGGTTGCACCAGTCTGCATTCTTACCAAAAGTGTACTAGGGTTCCCTTTTCTCCACATCCTCTCCAGCACTTTTTATTTGTTGATTGGTTAATGAAGGCCATTCTGACTGGTGTGAGGTGATATCTCATTGTGATTTTAATTTTCATCTCTCTGATGGCTAGTGATATTCAGCATCCTTTCTATCCTTGTGGGCCCTCTGTATGTCCTCCTTTGAGAAGTGTCTGTGCAGGTCTTTTGCCCATTTTTTAATTGGGATATCTGAAAATTTACTGCCTATGTTTTTCTCTAGGACTTCTATGGTGTCATGACTTACATTTAAGTCTTTTATCCATCTTGAGTTTATTCTAGTGTATGGTGTAAGATGGTGGTCTAGTTTCATTTTTTTTTTTTTTTTGCATGTACCCGGCCAGATCTCCCAACACCATTTGTTGAAGAAGGTATTTTTACTCCATTATATTCTCCTTCCCCTTTGTCAAATATTAATTGACCATAGAGACCTGGGTTTATTTCTTGGCTCTTATTCTGTTCCATTAATCTATGTGTCTGTTCTTAGGTCAGTACTAGAGTGTTTTGATTACAGTGACCTTGTAACATAGTTTGATATCAGGTATTGTGACCCCTCCTACTTTGTTCTGCTTTCTCAAGATTGCTGAGGTTATTTGGGGTTGTTATTGGGTTCCATATAAATTTTTGAAATATTTATTCTAATTCTGTGAAATATGTTCTTGTTATTTTAATAGAGATTGCATTAAATTTATAGATAGCTTTGGGTAGTATGGACATTTTAATGATGATAATTCTTCCAATCCGTAAACACAGTATATGCTTCCATTTATTTGTATCTTCCCTAATGTCTTTCTTCAGTGTCCTGTAGTTTTCTGAGTACAGATCATTTACCTCCTTGGTTAAGTTTATTCCTAGGTACTTTATTTTTCTTGTTGTTATAGTAAATGGGATTTTTCCCCCCTAGTTTCTGTTTCTGATAGTTCGGTGTTGGTATACAAATAATGCCTTCAATTTCTGCATATTGATTTTATATCCTACTATTTTGCCAAATTCACTTACTAGGTCAAGTTTTTTTTTTTTTTTTTTTTTGGTGGAGCCTATAGAGTTTTTTATGTACACTGTCATGCCATCTGCAAATAGTGATAGTTTTACTTTCTCTTTTACAATTTGGATGCCTTTTGTTTTCCTTATCTGATCACTGTGGCTAGAACTTCCAATAACATGTTGAATAGAAGTGGTGAAAGTGTACATCCTTGTCTTGTTCCTGATCTTAGGGGGAAAGCTTTTAGCTTTTGCGAGTTGAGTATGATGTTGGCTTCAGGTTTCTCTTATATGGCCTTTATTATGTTGAGATATGCTCCCTCTATTCCACTTTGCTGAGTAGTTTGATCATAAATGGTGCGTATTTTATCATTTTTAGCATCTATTGATATGATCATGTGATTTTTATTTTTCATTTTGTTTATGTGGTGTATTGTGTTTTTTGATTTGTGAATATTATACCAACCTTGCATCCCTGGAATGAACTCCACTTCATCATGGTGTATGATCTTTTTAATGTATTGCTGGATCCAGTTTGTCAATATTTTGTTGAGGATTTTAGCATCTATGTTCATCAGTGATATTAGCCCGTGGTTTTCTTTCTTTGTTGTGTCTTTATCTGGCTTGGAATTAGGATAATATTGGCCTTATAGAAAGAGATTGGGAGTCTTCCCACTTTTTGAATTTTTTGGAATAGTTTGAGAAGGAAAGAAGTTAGTTCTTCCCTAAATGTTTGGTAAAATTTCCCTGTGAAGCCATCCGGTCCAAGTATTTTGTGTGCTGTTTTTTTTTTTTTTTAAATTACTGCTTCAATTTCACTAGTTGTTATCAGTCTACTCAAGCTTTCTGCTTTTTCTTGATTCAGTTTTGGAAGATTATGTGTTCTAGAAATTTGTCTATTTTGCCCATGTTGTGAAATTTCTTGGCATGTAGTTGTTCATAGTAATTTCTGAAAATCCTTTGTATTTCTGTGTTATTAGTTGTAATTTCTCCTCTTTTGTTTGTCATTTTATTTATCAGGGTCGTCTCTCTTTCTTTCTTGATGAGTCTCAGTTAAAGGCTTGTCAATTTTGTTTATATTTTCAAAGAACCAGCTCTTCGATTTATTGATTCTTTTAATTCTTGTTTTAATTTCTATAATATGTCAGTTAACTCTGCTATGATCTTGATTATTTCCTTCCTTGTACTTGTTCTTGGATCTTTTCATTCTTGTTCCCCTAGTTATTGTAGATATAGCAGTAGGTTGTTTATTTGAAATTTTTGTACTTAAAAAAAATAATTTATTTATTTATTTACTTATTTTTAGAGACAGGGGAAAGGAGAAAGAGAGGAAGAAAAACATCACTGTGTGTTTGCCTCTCACTCACGCCCCCAACTGGGGACCTGATGTGCAACTTAGTCATGTACCCTGACTGGGAATCGAACCAGTGACACTTGGTTCGCAGGCTGACGCTCAATCCACTGAGCCACAGCAGCCAGGGGTGAAATTTTTTTACTTTTTTAAAGGTAGGTCTATAATACGATGACCTTCCCTCTGAGGACTAGCTTAGCTGTGTCCCATAGTTTTGGGGATATTGTGTGTTCATTTTCATTTGTTTCCAGAAACTTTTTATTCTTCTTTCATCTCATTGTTAACCCACTCATAATCTAATAGCATGTTATTCAATCTCCATGAATTTGAATGTTTTTGAGGTTTTTTCGCCTTAAGATTGGTTTCTAGTCTCAAGCCATTGTGATCCAAGAAAATGCTTGATATAATTTCAATTTTCTTGAATTTGTTGAGGCCTGGTTTGTGTCATACCATGTGGTCTATCTTTCAGAATGATCCATGTGCATTTGAAAAGAATGTATATTTTGCTTCTTTGGGGTAAAAGGTTCTGTATATATCAATTAAGTCCATTTAGTCTAGAGTGTGGCTCAGTGTCACAATATCCTTGTTGTTTATTTGCTTGGAATATCTATCGATTGTTGACAATGATGTGTTAAAATCCCATACTATGAGTGTGTTGCTGTCAATCTCTTTCTTGAGCTCCTACAAGATTTCCCTTATATATTTGGGTGCTCCTATTTTGGCTCCTTATATGTTTACAAGGATTATAGCTTCTTGATGGATTCTTAAGTATTATTATGAAGTGTCCTTCTCTGTCTCTTTTTATGCCCTTTATTTTGAAGTATATTTTGTCTAATGCCCTGGCTGGTTTAGCTCAGTGGATTGAGCGTCGGCCTGCGAGCTAAGTGTCGCTGGTTCGATCTTCCAGTCAGGGTACATCAGAGAAGGAAAACTCTGACTCCAAAAAACCTCCGCTGCCTTGCGGCATACCTCTTCAGGGGAAAGGCTAAGGGAGTAAACCCCGACAGAAAATCCGGAGCCGGAGTCCCTAAGGCGGTTTGACGTTGTAGTCAACACCGGCAACTCCTGCGGCGCACCTGAACCCAAGCTGTATCGACTCCGTCTTTCCCTTGGACCCTTCAGCTGCGAAGAGAGGGGGGGTCTGCTGCATGGGCAACAGCAGACCCTCCATATTACCCTGCCCAGGCTCTGTAGCTTCAGCGTCATCACAAGATGTCGATTCAACACGGGAGGAGACAGATACCATGTCACTCCCGAGTCGGACTGCACAGCCATTCTCGGCGGTGCAGATAGACTCTTAAGAAGCTACACCATCGTCTCTCGAGACGGACGGCTGCCGATTTTGTCTAAGCATTGCTATCCAGCCTTTTTTTTCATGTCCAGTTGCTTGGAGTATTTTTCTCCATCCCTTCACTTTCAGACTACATATATCTCTTTTTCTGAGGTGGGTCTCTTGTAGAAAACATATATTCAGGTCATGTTCTCTTATCCATTCAGCTACCCTATGTCTTTTAATTGGAGAATTTAATGCACTTACATTTAAGGTTATTACCAATACATACTTACTCATTGCCATTTTTCCTTTTGTACCTCTGCCCCCCCCCATATTATTAAAACAGTCCATTTAACATCACTTTAAATGCTGGTTCGGTGGAGATGTATTCTTTTAGCTTTCTTTTTTTTCCCCTGGGAAACTCCTTATTCGCCTTCTATGTTAAATGAGAGCATTTCTTAGTAGAGCAGTCTTAGTTGCAGGCCTTTGCTGTTCATTACTTGGAATAATTCATGCTAATCCCTTCTGGCTTGTAGTGTTTCCATTGCAAAATCTGCTGATAGCCTTATCAGAGCTCCCTTGTATGTTAGCAGCTGCTTCTCCCTTGCTGCCTTTAAGATTCTCTTTGAATTTTGCCATTTTATTTATGATATGTCTTGGAGTGGGCCTCTGTGTTGATTTTGATTGGGACCTTCTGTGCTTCCTGGACTTGCATGACTTTTTCTCTCATCAAGTTAAGAAAGTTTTCTGTCATTACTTTTTCAAAAAGATTTTCTATCCCTTGTTCCTCTTCTTCTCCTTTTGGTATCTCTATGATATAGATATTATTCTGTTTTCATGTTGCCCTGCAGATCCCTTAACCCCTCATCATTCTTGTTAAGTCTTTTAAAAATTTTGTTGCTCTGTCTGGGAATTTTTTTTTACCTTGTCCTCCAGATCGATGATCCAATCCTCTGTTTCATCTAGCCTGCTTTTAATTCCTTTTACTGTGTCCTTAATTTTAGAATTTGTATTCTTTATTTCCTCCCGGCTCTTACTGATAGTTTCTATGTCCTTTTTCATGCTGGTGTATTTCACAGTAAATTCCCCGCAGCTTTCCTGGAGTTCTTTGTAGTTCTTACTGAGCGCCTTGAGCATCCTTATAAGCATTATTTTGACTTCAGTGTCTGATAGTTTGCATGGCTCTATTTAATTCAGCACTCTTTCTGGGGATTTTCCTTTCCTTTGATTGGGGGTTGTTTCTGTGTCTCTCCATTTCTGTTGACTGTTCTTGTTTCTGCGTCTTAGATTAATCTGCTTTGCCTATCTGTCTTTATGGTATGACTTTCTGTGGAAGGAGACCTGTGGGACTCAGTGGTGCAGTCTCCTAGATCACTTGAGCTTGGTGCTCTTGAGATGTCCTTTATGCTGTTTATGTGGGCTCTCTGGCTGTAATTAGGTTTTGGTTGTTGTTGGGTCATTCTTTGGTGAGTCTTTCCCTCCAGCTGGCTGAGAGTCACTTTGCCCACTATGTCTTGTATGCTATTGTACAAGTGCTTCAAGAACAAAAACAAACAGTCCAAGAAAGAGACCCATGCCTGCAAAAATAACCTCCACCCACAATCACCCTATCAATGGCATATGAGCCAGTATTAATAAAGGTGTAAAGAAAGTAAGGCTATTATATGAAAGGAAAAATAAATACGAGATGACTAACTGAAAGAAAAATTATTTTGAGAGGGTAGAGCGAGGATCAATAATAAGAGTAAGGAATAGGAACAAAGCAATGAGAGAAAAAAAGTAAATTTATACAGTAAATTTTAAAAGGTAGGGAAGAAGGAGGAATGAAGTAAGAGAAGAGAAGCATGTAGTATTAGGTTTAAACAGAAATATATAGATATATGGAGGGAGAGAGAGAGAACAAAAATTAGAAAAGAAAATTAGGTATCAAATTGGAGGAAAAGATCCACTACAGTGCTATCGACAGCCAATGAACAAAGATTAATATATGTGGGATGGGAATAAGAGGAAAAAAAGAAATAAAATCTTAAGAGATATCTAGAAGAAAGGGAAGTGATTTTGAGGTGATAGAGGGAGAAGAAATACTAAGAGTGAGGAATGAAAAGTAGGCTAAGATGGGAAAAAATACGATTAAAAAAAAGAAAGAAAGAAATGGCAGGAGGAAAGCAGAATGGAGTAGGAGAGGGGAACAGTAAAATTCGAGATCTGAATTACAAAAATAATGAAGATCTAGGAATAAAATTGAAGAAATGCAACAACTACCACCATATCCACAACCAATGAGCAAAAATTGATAAAGATGGGGAGAAAATAAGGGTATTTTAAGAACAAGAAAAAAAATGTGAGATGAATGATGACAAGAAAAATGGTTTTGAGAGACTGGAGAGGGGAGAAAGAGTAAAAGTGCAAAATGGAAACAAGTCGTAGCAAGAGAGAAAATAGAATTTAAAACAAAAATAAGAAGAGGAAATAAGAAGGCAAAATGGAGTAAGAGAAGGGAAGAGTGAAATATGAGATTTGAAATAAAGTATAATATAATAACTAGTGACCCAATAGGCACAGATTTGAAGGACAAGAAATGGATATTAAAAAGTTGTGCAGGCCCTGGCTGGTGTGGCTCAGTGGACTGAGGGCTGGCCTGCAAACCAAAGAGTTGCTGGTTCAATTCCCAGTCAGGGCACATGCATGGGTTGCTGGCCAGGTCCCCAGTTGGGGGTGTGCAAGAGGCAACCACACATTGATGTTTCCCTCTCCTTCTCCTTCCCTTCCCCTCTCTCTAAAAATAAATAAATAAAATATTTAAAAAATATTTTAACAGGCTGTGCTGCAGAGACAATAACACAAAGCATGAAGAAGACTATGGTGGAATTCATCTCATTATCATCTGGTTTTTACCACTGTCTTCTCTTTCTGTATCTGCCACTGGTGTTGTCAGATCGTGTCCCAGCCTGGACCTAGGCAGCCTGTTTGAGACTACCAGTGATCCACAGTCTGTAGCTGTCTCCTTCAGTTGTTAGTCACTCTGTAATCAGCAGTCAGGCTGAAGCTCCACATAGTGAGGCAGAGTAATTCCTGTGGGCGGGGCCATTGGTTCTCCTTAGGTTGATGCCACTTGGAGAGGAGTGCTTTGCCCAAGAAAGATAGCTCCATCAGTATGGGGAATCAGTTAGCACAGGAATCCCATCTGCTGTTCCCTCAGTTCTCTCCCTAAAGCCACTTTCCCCAGACTTTCCTCAAGTGTCTTGTGTCCACTCTGCCCTCCCTCTGCTGGACCCAAGGGTAAGTGGCTGCAAATGAAATTTTATGCATTGGCCACTTTTCACAACTGGATGTTATCTGGGTTCCTTTCTGGCTCTGATGCTGTAGGCTGGGGATGCAAGCTTGGGGTTTAGACCCCACACTTCTTGGGGAGAATCCCTCAGGCACTGACATTTCCCTCTGGAACTTCAGCTGCCACCCATGGGAGCCTAGCCAGTCCTCTCAAGTCTTCTATGAACCCCATACCAGCCATGTTGTTGTTGAAGTGGTTTCTTCTATTTGCCTGTGGTTATCAGAGAAGGAAAACTCTGATTCCAAAAAACCTCCGCTGCCTTGCAGCATACCTCTTCAGGGGAAAGGCTAAGGGAGTAAACCCTGACAGAAAATCTGGAGCCGGAGTCCCTAAGGCGGTTTGACGTTGTAGTCAACACCGGCAACTCCTGCGGCGCACCTGAAGCCAAGCTGTATTGACTCCGTCTTTCCCTTGGATCCTTCAGCTGCGAAGAGAGGGGGGGTCTGCTGCATGGGCAACAGCAGACCCTCCATATCACCCTGCCCAGGCTCTGTAGCTTCAGCTTCACTGGAGAGGACACTCCAGTGTCATCGCAAGATGTCGATTCAACACGGGAGGAGACAGATACCGTGTCACTCCCGAGTCGGACTGCACAGCCATTCTCAGCGGTGCAGATAGACTCTTAAGAAGCTACACCATCATCTCTCGAGACGGACGGCTGCCGAACGAACGAACGATAAGGCTTCTCTCCAGCTATTGTTCAGTTGGTTATTCCAGATGATTCCTCCACAATTTAGTTGTAATTCCAGATTGGTCCTGAGAGAAGGTTAGTGTAGTTTCCACTTACTCCTCTACCATCTTGGATCTCTGTTTCTTATGTCTTTTATTACATAATTTTCATGGAACCAGCTGTATCAATTTTGTCGTTCAAAACTGTGTTTTGGATTTTGTTCAGGAAATTCTCCTCTACTCTGAGGACGTTGTGATTTTTTTTCTGTATTTCTAATTGGTTTTAATTTTTGACTGTTTCCTTCTGGTCTTTTACACATATAGACTTCCTTTTTTATAAGGAATGGATTTAGAGTTTTTTCTGTAAAGAAGACCAATTTTCAATCATACTTATTAAATTATCAATCCTTTCTTCGCCCCTTTGCAGTGTCACATCTTTCATATACCCATTTCCCATATATGTCTTTTCCAATATTGTAATCGATTTGTCAAGTTTCACACACACAAAAAATGGGCCTGCTAATATTTTGATTGGAATGTTTTTAGATTTATGAATTCATTTGATAAGAATTGCTAACTTACTGACATGAAGTCTTCCCATGCATGTATACAGTATTTTGGGGAGAGACAGTCCACCATGGGTCCTGAACATCTTTGCATGTTCTCTTTATGCCAAAAATGCAAGTTCTGAGGAATATTTACATTTACCTGAGCATTTTCTCATGGTCATGTTTGCAATGAGCAACCCTGAGGGATAAGGAAACATCTCCCCATAGGAAAAGTACAGGCTTGCTTCTGTTTT
Source organism: Furipterus horrens (assembly GCF_987537825.1). Classification (NCBI taxonomy): domain Eukaryota; kingdom Metazoa; phylum Chordata; class Mammalia; order Chiroptera; family Furipteridae; genus Furipterus; species Furipterus horrens. Next base: position 56,618,820 of record NW_028327187.1, on the reverse strand, counting down.
CTATAAAAGCAGTGAAACCTCACTGTCACTGTTCCTCTCCTAGAACACAATCCACTATGTGTGCAGACATCCATCATGGGTCCTTTATATTGCCCTTGTGAGATGTGCAAGGCATTGGAAAAAGGCATAAACCAACATGAAACTGATTATTGCTTTTGCTGTGAATAATACGTCTGATGCCAGAATCAATGAAACTACAGCACTCTTGTGTTAGCTTTATATAGCATAAAATCCCAGACTCTGTGCAGTTCTTGACAGATATATTTCTCCACTTTTAGATATTTTTAAAAATTTCCTTTAGTACAATTTTGCACTTTTATGTATAGTGGCTTATACATCTTTGTTAGCTATCTTTTAGTTGCCTTATAGATTTTGGGGTTACTGTGAATGAGTTATTTTTTCTATTGCAATTTCTAATTGGTTGTTGAATTCTACATCCTTTTTACATATCGCAAGTGTAGCTACTCATATGGAATAATATATTGTTTCCCTCAGTAAATTGTTGGCTTCTCTTGCAAACAGAAACCATGCCTTATTCATGTCTGTATTCTTTCAAGGAAGCATTTAATTAAGGTTTACTGAACACCTAATATGTATTAGTTTCTAAATAAGGAATGATAGATATATAATCATAAATAAAATAGTGTGCCTGTTCTCCAGGAATTTACAAATTGTGAATAAGACAGACACATCCACCAAATATTGCCATGAGCATAGTAGTATTATGCATGATAGCAGATACAAGTGTACATAAACAATGTACTATGGAAGTAGGGGCAATTCATTTTGACTTGGAGGATTCTGGAAGTTCTCATACAATAAGTAGTGCTTGAATTGAGCTTCAAAACATAATCAGGATACAGGGTGGTACAGATTAAAAAGGGAGGAAGGGAGATGACTTCTCATTCCATGTCTGGCATTCAAAGCTTTCCACAATTTAGCCCCAAGCTACCTTTCTAAATCAAGCTGTTAAGTCTTCCAGAAAATAAAAATTAGTCTCTTATCTATTAATCATCTTCCAAATTCATAATGTTTTAGATCCCACCATGTTGCTTTGCACTATAGCACAATGATTAAAATCAAAAGAGCTAGCCCTGGTTGGTGTGGCTCAGAGGATTGAGTGCTGGCCTATGAACCAAAAGGTCACTGGTTCAATTCCCAGTCAGGGCACATGTCTGGGTTGTGGGCAAGGTCTCCAGTTGGAGCTGTGTGAAAAGCAACCAATCAATGTATTTCTCGCACATTGATGTTTCTCTCCCTCTCTTTCTCCCTCCCTTTTCATCTCTCTAAAAATAAATTTAAAAATCTTTTTAAAAAACCCAAAAGATATAGAAGCAGACAAATTTGTATTCTGGCTCAGGTTCTACAACCATGAGATCTTGGGCAAATGAAAATTAATAATAGCACTTATCTCATAGGGTTGTGTGATAAATTAGATAATTCTTATAAAGCTTTGGTTTTGTACCTGGCACAAGGCATGCACTTAATAAATATTAACTATTATGAATGGTAACTACTTTATCTATCTCTCTGGTATTAATTCTCAAGTCAATTATAAAACACATTGTATATCCACTATGTATAATAGATTGTATTAGGTATCATGGGGAACACAAGATAAATAAGACACTATTTATGCCCCCAGTAATATGTCAGGTAGAGAAAATAAAATATGTACACAAATAATAATAAAACATTGCCCTGGCTGGTTTAGCTCAGTGGATTGAGCGTCGGTCTGCGAGCTAAGTGTCGCTGGTTCGATCTTCCAGTCAGGGTACATCAGAGAAGGAAAACTCTGACCCCAAAAAACCTCCGCTGCCTTGCGGCATACCTCTTCAGGGGAAAGGCTAAGGGAGTAAACCCCGACAGAAAATCCGGAGCCGGAGTCCCTAAGGCGGTTTGACGTTGTAGTCAACACCGGCAACTCCTGCGGCGCACCTGAAGCCAAGCTGTATTGACTCCGTCTTTCCCTTGGATCCTTCAGCTGCGAAGAGAGGGGGGGTCTGCTGCATGGGCAACAGCAGACCGCCATTCTCGGCGGTGCAGATAGACTCTTAAGAAGCTACACCATCGTCTCTTGAGACGGACGGCTGCCGACGATGAATAATAAAACAAGGCAGATTAAAAGATATGGATTCTTTCTCTGGCCCTCCATGGCATGAGGAAGTTGGACCACATGATTACCCAAGACTATTTCCAAATCTAACATTATAATTCTATGACTTCTATCATTGTAACTACTACATCAAGATCAATAAGTTTCAGGAAAAAGTAGAAAAGAGGTTAAACCTATTTCTACCTGGGAGAGTTGGGGATGCCTGCATTGAGGAAATGACATTTGAATTGTGTTATAATAGATGGCTGTCATTTGGTGAGGGAAGAAATGGGAGCAATGGAATTCCACAAAGAAGGGAAAATAAGAATGAAAGGAACTGTAGGGCATACTCAGGGAATACCTAAAAGTCTAATAAAGTTGGAGCATCAGGATTCGTAATGGTTAAGTAGGGAAAAAATAGGGTAGAAATGTTAAACTAGTGTCAAATCATAGATAAACTAGAATGTCACGTTGAGCACTTTGGATTTTATCCTGTAAGCTGTTCACATTATAAGGTGGTAAAGAGACCTCTTACAAAGAGTTGACAGTTGTTCAGGTTTAAAATAACTAGGAACTAAACAATGGCTACATGTCTAACAGAAAAGAAAGGACAGAAATCTTTCAATTTTTTTCATATATTAACTTGTGTATACTGTTGAATAATTTTTAATCAAATGTTTCTTGAGGCCAGTGATCATTCATTCAATATTCATTGAGCACTTAATATATGTGAGATGCTCTTCCAGGCCCCGGAAATACAATGGTGAATGAGAAAGTCAAGATCCCTATATGTTAGAATTCCATTTGAAAGTATTGAAAAAATGATGTCACTGGAAGTGAGAAGACTATGGACAGGTTGGTAGAGGGACTAAGGAGTTCCATCTTTGACATATAACATTTGGGATTTGTTGCAGACCTCCGACCAGCAGGGTCCACGGTGTTGTGGATGAAATGAATAAATGGCATGGACTGCAAGAATCCTGTGGAGAAAAGGGGACAAAACTGGTCATTTTCTAGAGGAGAAAGCGCAGTTTGCCCCTGCCTTGACAGGCTTTTACTAATTATTTATGTGGATTACATCCAACAAAGTTATGAATCATTGTGCCAATTATTGCCTTATATGATTATTATTTTTACATAACAGAGAAAATAATGTCACACCTGCATGGATGATAAGGATAACTTGTCTAGCCACATCCTGTTCTTGAAAATTAGCCCAGAATAGGCCCTAAGAAACTGCTTCAAGGTTACACACTGAACATCTGTTTTTCTCAGCTCAGGATGAGGGGGTCCTTTAGCAGAAAGCAAGCTTTCAAGCTATTACAGAAACACAGGCCTGGTTCCCCACAGGAAAACCAGTGTGTGGAGTGGGCTCTATGTGCTGCCATGCTCCCAGTGGTTTTCCAAATCTGGGGCTGAGCTATATTTGCCACCACCAAGCACCCCGGCTTCCCATAGGGATTCCTATAAGAAATCTCAGTGAAGATGTCAAGTAAGCAGTTGGATACAAGTATCGAGCTTTTTCGTGCTCCATCCCACAGTTCCTCTCAATTAACATGTTATGGCTACACAGGCGAGATTGAACACTCTGAAGTAGTGTATAAAGTAAGCAAAGGATTTTAATGATTGCTGGCAAGTCGGGCAGACCCTGAGCTGGTCTCTGACATGCTCTGATGTCCTGGGATTTTTTAAGCAGGGGCTTATATACTGGCAATGCCTCTTTGTTTCTTCTTTGGCAGGAAACAGCCTTAGGAAGAGGGGGACTGGGCAGGACTGTAGGAATGTCTTGGCAGTAACAGGAACAGAAATTCGCAAGGCTATAAGGTTACCTCTGGCGGCAGCATAGCTCCCCAGTCAGGGACGAATTCTTTGCAAAGCAATTTATCTTCAAAGGGCTAGATATTCTGTAAAGTATAACTTTCACAAATGTTATAAACCAGACACAAGCAAATGGAAGGTGATAGAGGCTGAGGTCCTTTTAGTTTGTAAATCACCAATTGCTACAATACTTCTCCTTACATTCCTCTCTCCAAGGCTTTTTAGCAAGTCCTTGCTACTTCTTACAAAGAACATCTGAAGCCCCTACATATTTACATATTTAGAAGACCTTTGAAACTTTTTACAGGGAATATTTGGTGCCCCTACAAACATACTAATTTGTGTGTGTATTTTTTACTTTTTGAGAACTTAATGAATTATTGGCACCTTTATAGATATTAGTATATAATGTCAATCAATATATATTATATTGAATATGTCAATATGAGGGATCTCCACATAAAAACTGATATATTAACACAAGATTATATTCTCTCTTAAAACAAAAAAAGCATTACCTATAAAAAACCATTATACTCCTATTACTGAGACTCCTCTTTACTTTTAGCAATTTAAAAAAATCTCAGAAACTGATAAAAAATTCAATAGAAGATATGTTAGACACTATGAAAAATATTATGAAACTTAGAGAAACATTAAACTTTAAAATCTCAACCATTATTTTTGTTTGAGTCAAAACTAAATAGTTACTTTTGAGAAAATTAAAACCTCAATAATAGTTTTTGTAGAAAATAAAATTTCAGGATTTATATATTTTTAGATATTGATAAAAGTAGTTAAAAAAACTCTTTAAGAACAGGAATGAAGTAGGAAACAGTTTTCTTATCAGATATCAAGAATTATTAGAAAGCTACAGTAATTAAGGCAATGTCACTGGCACAAGATTAGACAAATAGATCAATGGAGTGGAACAGAGAGGTCACAAATATCCCCAAGAATATATGAACTCCTAATATTTTACAGAGTTGGCATTGTGAATGAGAGGGGGAAAGAGAGATTTTAAACAAATGATATGGGGCAACTGGGTATTTGTATGGAAAAAATAAAACTGGGTGTCTATTCTTACTCTACACAAAAATTAACTACAAAAATATTAAAAAGCTAAGTGTAAAGGATAAAACTATGAAAATTTTAATTGTTAATATAAGGGACTATCTTTATGATGTTGGGATAGAGAAGGATTTATTTGACTGTATTATAATTAAGAACTGTTTATGGCAAAAAAATCTATCAATTACATTATCAATAATAAGAGATAAATTGGGGAAAGATATATGCAACATATGTAAAGGACAAAGGACTACAGTTAAATACACATACCTCTTACAAATCAATTTGAAAAAAGCTCACTACCCAATAGAAAAAAGTTGGCAAATGTCATGAATAAATACTTCACAAAACAAGACATCCTCAATGTCCAATAAGCATATTAAAAGATGCTCAACATCATTAGTAATCAGGAAAACCAAATTATGAGAGGCCGTATTACACCCACTAGATGAACAAAAATTTTAAAGTCTGTTGGCCAGCAGGTGGAGCAATGGGAACCATTAAACACTGCTACTCAGGGTGTAAATTGCATCACCATTAGAAAAAGTTTGGAATCATCTAGTAACGTTGAAAGTGCCAATACCCTATAAACCATACATTCCACTCTTCGGTAAATATCCTAGAGATGCCTGTGTACACTACCAAGAATATTCATGGCAGCACTGTTTTTTAACAGTCAAAAATAGGAAACAACCAGAAGGTCCCTCAAAGTTATCATGGATAAATTGTGGTATTTTATTATACTATTCATACAATGAAATATACAACAATATGCCACTACGTACCTATCGGAATGTTCAAAATTTGGAACATTTGAAACTCTGACAACAGCAAATGCTGACAAGGATGTGGAGCAGTAGGATCTCTCATTCACTGTTGACGGGAATGCAAAATGGTACAGCCAGCCACTTTGGAAGACATTTGGGCAATTTCTTTAAAAAACTAAACATATGCTTACTATATGATCCAGCAATTTTGTTCTTTGGTATTATCCAAAGGGGTTGAAAACATGTCTACACAAAAATCTGCACACTAATGTTAATAACAGCTTTACTCATAACTGTCAATACTTGGAAGCCACTCAGATGTCCTTTAGTAGATGAATGGATAATAGTGATACACCCATTTATTCAGCGCTTAAAATAAAGGAGCTATCAAACTATAAAAAGACAAGAAGGAATCTTAAGTGTATATTACTAAGTGAAAGAAGCCAATCTGAAAAGGCTACATACTGTTTGATTTCAACTATAAGACATTCTGTTAAATGTAAACTATGGAGACAGCAAAATAATCAGTGGTTGCCAGAAGTTGGAGATGAATGAACAGGTAGAACACAGAGGATTTGGTGGAGCAGTAAAACCGCTCTGTATGATACTATAATGGTGGATATATGTCGTTATTAATTTGTCCATACCCATAGAAATTACACTGCAAGTGAACCCTAATGTAAACTATGGACTTTGAGTGATAATTGTTCAAAATGCACTACTCTGATGAGAAATGTTGATAATGGGGGAGGCTATGTATATGTGGGGGTAGAGAATGTATAGGAAGCTTCTTTAGCTTCCTCTCAAATTTGCTGTGAACCTAAAACTGCTCTAAGAAACAAATACTTTTTAAATTAACGTCATGATTGAACAAACTACAACTACTTGCAATAACATGAATTAACCTCACAAATAATGTGAAGTGAAAGAATACAGTCACACTTTCAAGTATATACAGTTTAAATATCTGTATAACAAAACTGTGTTGTTTAGGGATGCTTACTTATATGGAAGATAAACCTATAAAGAAAAGTAAATAAATGATATCACAATAGTCAGGATGGGGATTACCTCTAGGATGGTGGAGGAATGTCATTACTTGGGGTTGGAGGGCATGGAGAGTAAGGGGATGAAGGTTACTAAAGTGTTCTACTTCTTAATCTGGATATTCCTTACATGGCTGATAGCTTTATAAATGTTCTTTCAATTGCCAGCTCTCTTCTGAATGTTTCTCCTTTCTTAATGAAATGGAAAGCAAGGTCACCAACTGGGATTGAGGATGAGAAAAGAGTTGCTGAAGATTTGATGAGAAGGAAAATGATATGAAAGAAACAGACAAGTGGGAGAATGAACAGAGTAGAGAAATATAGTATTTATTTAATTTTATTCTTATAAAAATTTTTCACAATTTCCTGACTTGTTATGCTTTTTCTATTATATATATGAGGTAACATTATTTTATTAACTTAAATATACTACATTATATGCAGTTATCCTAAACATGTAGTTAAATTAATGTTGCAAAATAAATTTTAAAGCAAAATTAAGTCTTAATAAACCATATAACTATGATAACACTTTTAATGCATTAGTCATTTATTATTTCACCTTGCATTTTAGAAAAGCTGGTGTTGTTTATATTAAGACAAAAATACAGACTTTATACAGGGAATTTTATTATTATTTTTTAATTTTACTTTTATTTTTAGAGAGAGGGAAAGTGAGGGAGAAATAGAGAGAGAGAAACATTGATGTGAGAGAGAAACATTGATTGGTTGCCTTATGCACATGCCCTGACCAGGGGCTGAAACTGCAACCCAGGAATGTGCCATCTAACTGCCACCATTTTGCTTTGCAGGATGAAACCCAACCAACTAAGCCACATTGGTCAGGGCAGGGAATTTTATTATTTTCTTTCAACTTTTCATACAAAGTAGCTTTATTGTTAAATTTTATATTTTATGAGTTTTAAAGATATCAGTATTTATTACTTCCTTATTTTATTGATCTCAACTTCAAAAGCCACTTTAAATTTCAGAAAATATAACCACATTAACATCACCAAGTTAAATATTGACATTTAAAATAACTAGAAACTATTGTATTCTTTAAAAAAAATAATTTATGTATTTATTTGTTTGCTTGTTTATTTATTTATTTTTAGAGAGAGGGGAAAGGAGAAAGAGAGGGAGAGAAACATCATTGTGTGGTTGCTTCTTACTTGTGCCCCCAACTGGGGACCTGCCGTATAACCTAGTAATGCGCCCTGACTGGGAATTGAACCAGCAACACTTGGTTTGCAGGCCGGTACTCAATCCACTGAGCCACAGCAGCCAGGGCTGAAACTATTGTATTCTTATACTTTACTCAGATTTAAATGAAAAAGTTGATAGGTTTATATAATTTTATCAGATTTCCTGTTTTTATATTAACCAGTTTGTAAATATCAATTATTTAAATTATTGTAACTATAATACGTGAAGATATGAAACTTGAAGGTATAATACTGAAGGTATGGAACATGTTTATACTGTAGTGCCATACCTTCAAGTATTAACATACCTAAAGTAAATTTAAAGTTTTTAGCACTGGCTGGTGTGGCTCAGTGGACTGAGTGCTGGCCTGTGAACCAAAGGGTCACTGGTTTGATTTCTAGTCAGGGCACATGCCTGGGTTGCAGGCCAGTTCCCCAGTTAGGGGTATGCAAGAGGCAACCACACATTGATGTTTCTCTCCTTCTCTTTCTCCTTCCCTTCCCTCTCTCTAAAAATAAATAAATAAAATATTTTTAAAAAGTCTTTATAGTCAAATATAGTAAATTGAAAGAATTACCACCAATGTAGGTTTAAAATACGCCATGAGATTTCATTTTTTAATATTCTATAATAACTGCGCCATTGTCATAGAGATAAGTTTTTTAAAGGACTGGAATCTACAAACATTGAATCTAGGAATACTACAATTGCCAACTCTCAGATACTTCAGGAAAAATATTGTGAGTGTGTGTAGATAGAGAAGGAATTTTCAAATAATAAAACAACTGTTAATATTAACAGTAGCTAAATTTGGGTAAAGGGTATTTGGGTGTTATTTATACTTTAGTTATGCTGATAAATTTTCTATAAGTTTGAAATTATTTCTAAATGTTATAATGAAGAAAGGGACATAAATTGGCAATGATGTAAGTGGAAATTGACAGCGTACTTTGAAATTAATGCATCTCTTGCATAAAAATGTGGGAGAATACAGTAGTTTATCCTCTTTAGCTTAAAAACCAAAGTCATAGCTAACTTATGAATATTTTTGTAAATAATATTTTCTTTCTTCTGTGCTAGCCCTGAAATATGACCAGATGCTGTCTTATTTTTCCTTCCCTTGTGAAGACTCTGTGTCCTCCGTCCTTGAATCCACAAGCAGAATACTGCTGCACCCCATCTAAGTCTGCATGGGATCAAACATGGGAACTCATCTGCAGCTATTCTGGACCAGCCACTTTCTGTTGACTTGCTGGCAAATGCTGTCTGCTCTCTTATCACCTATAGTGTTATCTTTAATTTCCGTGATATGCAGTCAGGAATTCTCACTACAAAGATCTACAATCAGGTCATTACAAATGACAAATTCCATTCAGTAAAGATGTGCAAGTGGAGGTCATTTTCATATCTATAAGAGGAAAACTACAACATGTTATCTTGGAAATCATCAAAATTCCAGTTTAAAAGAATGGGACAATTAAACAATATGTTTCTTTTGGTGAAATTTCAGTTCCTACAGTGTTGCTAATAGCAAACATGCCATCAATAACACAAACTGGTCAAATGTTCCAATTGAAAGTCATTTTATTATCATTATTATCATCAGCAGCATCATTATCATTAGCACAAAACTAAATCCATTAATAAAAGAAAACAAAATTACACCCTAAATGCATGTGTCTTACTGTCAGTGAGTTATTAACATTATCTTCATGTACAACAGACAGCACCCTGAAGATAATGGCCATATCACAGCATTATAATCAATTCAATAATTCAACTAACATTAATGAGCACCTAAGCACAATAGAAGATTTTAAAATGTGTACAAGAATCCTTGCTTTTAAGGAGTTGTGCAGTCTAGTAGGAGGCATTGAAGAACACCAAAAACACAGGGAGGGCCACATGAGATCAGTGACATAATGGAATCAGTGCCATGTATGAAATGTTATCACAAGAGATTATCATCACATTCAGTTATGGGAAATCAGGAGAGGATCCACAGTGAAGGTGGCATCTAAGCTGGGCTTTGAGGTTCTGGAAGGATTTCAGCAGATTGGCATATGGAGAAGAGGCACTGGAGGCGAAGAGAATTAAGTATGGGTGAGAGCACAGCCACGGGAAAGTTCGTGGCATTCTGGGGGAGAAAACAATAGTTCAGTTTGGCTGGTATGTGAAACCTATGTAAATGGGAGTGGTGTAATAAAATGCTGAAGGTTATATGAATACCATATTTTGAATGGCCCTGAACTACACGCTAAGATTTCTTCTGATTGTTAATTTATGTCACAGTAACTACCTGGTATATATCTACAGCAATAAAATATGCAATGATCTGTGAAGTAACATGCTCATTTCACTTCCAAGTTTCTTAGGGAAACTACAGTGGTTTCTAGGCAACGTCATTGTTTTGCTATCAAAAATGTCCCAGCAGATAAACCCAAGTAATCTATAGTAACTTTTTCTATTTTACATGCAACTGCATCTCTTCCCTCAAAGTCTATTCTTTCTATCCATCCAGGGACTGCAGCTCTACCCACTCTCATCTTCAGCCCACCAATTCTTTTGGCACCTACTCAGTTAAAGCAAATCTAGTTTAGGATTTCCACCTACAACTGCTATTCTAAAGCTAGGACCCACACCTGTGAGAAGTGAGAGTAGTGGTGGTAGGTGTAGCAAAAAATATCATGAAAATGTTGCCATCTGAGAAGTACTATGTAATCCCCATCATCAAGAGTCAAGCTTAGTTCTTTGAAATTGGAGTTTCTGGTCCTCCATTCAGTTTGGGGCAGAGGACAACTGGAAGGGTCTCAAAACTCACAGTGCCTAATTAAAATTCTTTTATAGTTTTCTCTTATCATCAAAAAATTCCTTAAGTAATGACATTTCATCTGGGTTACATTATTTCAAGGCCTTCTTGGTGTGAGGCTATTGATGCTGTGGATAGGCAGGAGTGACTTGCTCTTTCTGACCAAGGAAGCTAGCTGGGCTTTGTTTGTGCCCAACAAGCTGGTAGTTGGGAATCTCCCCAGTGCACTGACAGTTCAAAGATGCTAAAGAATGACTGTATTAGGTAATTAAGCCAAAGAAGTAAGCTATTTAGGCCAACCTGAGAAGGCTTAGAATAACAACATTGCCATGGCCATGCTTCCTGCAGCTAGTCAGTCTTTCAGCTCTTTCCTGGAATGAGACTTCCTCTGAAGGAAGTCATGGATAGCAGTAGTGAGGCCCCATGTTACACTCGACCTTAGGATGACGAGGGAGCCTCCACGGTAGATCAGGAACACCTTTTGGCCCCGAGAGTCCCACATGTCCCGGGCAGAGGCCCAAAGGCTGGGCATGCTCTGCCAGCCAATATGGGACTGCATATTGGCAACCAGCACAATGAGAGGATAGAGAACTAGACATGTGATCGTTCCATTGACACTCCCAGAAACCAAGGCAGGAACCCAGTGGGGTAGGCCTTGCTTTGCCAAGCCTTCCTGGATAGGGTCCTTGAAGGAGAAATATAGAGCACTCCCCAGGCTGTTCCTGAGAAGAACAGGCCAGAAACCACGATAGTAGCCCAGCGACAGCCGCTCCCAAAGCCCATAAGAGTTGAATTCTTTGAGAATGCTGAAGGTGGTAGGGAAGCGAGCTTGCTTGCGACCATCCTGGAGCACATTTTGCACTCTTTCAAAGGGGCTGAGTGCCACAGCCTCCACAACACCAGACATGAGCCCTGCAGCCCAGCGGTGTCCCAGGGAGTGTGGCCCATCAGGGAAGAGAGAGCACAGCAGGCTATCATAAGTCCCAAATAGTAAAGTCCCTTGCAACGTCTTGGAGAGAAGAGGTGGGTAGATTCCCCGGTAGAAGTACTGGGGGCCTTCATGCCAAAGCTGTCGCAGAGCCTCCGACACTGCCACAGCATGAATCTGTTGCCGGAACACAACCTTGTATATAGGAAAGGTCAGAAAAGTAGACATAAAATTGGAAATGGCCCCAAGCGCATAGGCCTGGGAGTGCCAGCTTTTCTTTCCAGGAGTCTCTGATTGTGTCCACTGCTGAAGCTCATTCCCGGAAGAGTGGTTCTGTTCCCCCATGCTGGAGACAACTGGGTGCAGATGGAAGAAACTGGCAAGAGTTGTTGGGGGAGAGGTTAGGCTGACCATTGTATCTGTTGGTGAGCATTTTCGCTGTTTAGTTAGAAAGAGAGCCCCAAGAAACTCTGTTTAAGGAAATAAGCCTATCTTTAGGCCAGTTCTGAGACATAAGCACACTCTTAAGAAAAAAAATAGCCCTGGCTGATGTGGCTCAGTGGATTGAGTGCTGGCTTGCGAACCAAAGGGTGCCGGTTTGATTCCCAGCCAGGGCACATGCCTGGGTTGCAGGCCAGGTCCCCAGTTGGGGGTGTGCGAGAGGCAACCACACATTGATATTTCTCTCCCTCTTTCTCCCTCCTTTCCCCTCTCTATAAGAATAAATAAATAATTTTTTTTAATTTAAGAAAGAATCATTAAAACAAAAGCATTTAGTTTTTCTGGACAGATCAGAGTTACCTCTACAGTGTTTGGCTGACACAGCAAGTATTCTAATATTCAAAGAAGGTTTAAGATTGAAAAAAATAAAATTGGAGAAGGAGGGTTCCAAAACCTGTTGCATTCAACTTCTACTAAATGAAAATTCACATTTGATAAATTGCTAGAATAAGTTGTTATTCGCTTTCTGAAAAGTAGTACTATCTTGTTGAGGCAGAAAGGCATTCAAAAGTTATAGTCCTGTACTTTCTCTAAAAGTTGGTAGAAATTTGGGGAGCAAGGAGTCTCCCTCTACTCTCTTTCTGTAGATTCTTGCCAATGTTGTAGCTATTTCATGGCAACAAACTGCTCCCTCTCCAGAATAAGGAACAGAGAGAAGAACTGTTCCTAGAAATTCAGTGCCAAAAGGCTCCGCACCTGGCGATTTCCAAGCCTAACTTTGTACACATGACAGAGCAGAGGTTCTCAACCTTGATGCTATTGACATTTTAGGCCAGATAATTCTTTGTTCTAGTGCCTGTCCTCTGCATCATACAATATTTAGCAGTATCCTGGCCTCTACTTGCTGGATGCCAGTAGCACCAGTTGTGACCTACCCAGCTATGACAACCAAAAATATCTCCAGACATTGCCATATGTCTCAGGGAGAGGGCAGACAAAATTGCCTCTGGTTCAGAACCATTATACTAAAGAGAAGCAGTACTGAAGAAGAAATGAATGCTTAGTGCAGATCTGAGAACCTGAGGGAGTTTGTTAGGAAGGAAACAGGGGCTCTGCTGGGCTGAGAGGACAGGGTATGTATGCTGCAGTGGGAGATGGTATGTGGAGGAAAGAAAGAATAGATGTATGTTGGGGGAAAGAGCAGGTGACCAGGCTGGGGACTCACATCTAGATTGATAGGAAGTCTGGAAGGAACTGCAGACCCAGAAGATTCACACAGAACCCTGGACTGTGTGGTCCTGAGGGGAGGGAGGTGTTGGAACTCTAATTATGCTAGCAGTTGATGGCCTGCTTACTAGGGACAAAGGGTTACCCTAGGCTGAGGCCCAGAGGGAGGGGGAGAAGCCAGGCACTGCAAGAAGCCCACTGCAGCCTTCCCTGGGCAGCTGTACCCAGAACCTGCCTTGAAGGGTTCCTCCCTATAGAATCAACCCATCATCTCTTTTCTGGCATCTTGTTCCAGTTCCATCCATGATCCCAAAATCTCATCATACAACCCTCACCCTAAGCCACATGCTAACACCATCCCTTGGTTGAGGGGGAGGGAAGACTCAGCCTCTTCTGCTGTGTCATCACCCACTCCACATTCCCTGTTTGCTTTAAGCCTTACTTCCTCACCCTCATGACCAGAAGGAAACTAAGAGGGCCCTTCTGCCTGGGACTCTTGAGCTAAGAACTTACCAGGAGCAAAGGATCAAGAGGCTGACTTCTTGCATCCCTTTGGGGCACTCCTGGGGCCCTGGAAGTGACCTCAATCTCTCCAGAGCCAAAGGGGCCCCCTCCCTTGTCACCAGGCAGGAGAAAACTCCACTCAGGCTCCCAAAGCCCCAGAATTCCCCAGCTGTCCTCCTAGGGGAATTCTTCCCTATCTTTTACCTGCAGGTAAGTAAAGATGGGTGGTGAGGGAAATGTCTGTCCCTTCTTTTATAGCAGGAAGAAAACTGAGCTAGGATTTGCCAGACCAGGATTCTAAGTGCTAGTCTGTTATCAACTTCCTGTGTGACATTTGGAAATTCATTTACATCTTGGAGCCTCCTCCATCTGAGTTATAAAATGAACAAACAGGGTGAAATGCTCTCTAAGCATCCTCATACTGTGCATGTCAGGGAGTGACATGGAAATATTTGGGCAAATATTTGATAGAGGAATTAATTGTACTTTTTCATCCCTGCTTTTTCTGCCTTTTTGTCAATCATTTTCATGGATTAAAGGTGAATAATTTAAAAATATTTTACCTTAAACATTTAATTAGTCATTTGATAAATCTATTTTTTCCTATGTAATGGGGGAGGGTAGAGTCCACTTTTCTCTGTTAAGATGTTAGTCTTTGGGGGCAGACAGACCTGAGACTGAGTTCTGCCTCCACACTTACTTAGTTGTGTAACCTTGCAAGACATTTCACTCAGTCTAGGTTCCTTCAGCTACAAAACAGGGACAATAGGTCTCCTTCAGAATGTTGGTGCAAAGATTAATAAAATCAAATGAAATAAAGTGGTTGAGCATCCATAGCATGGGGGCCTCAGTAAACTGGGGTGAGGGCTGAATGGGGAGGGTTGGAGGGATTGAGCAAAAAAGAAAAAAAGAGAGAGAAAAAATGCACAGACAGCAGTGTGGTGATTGCAAGGGCGGTAGGGGTGGGGAAATGGAGGGATTGAGCAAAAAAGAAAAAATAGTTTAAATATTTTTCATTCAAAAAGTTTTATAAAAAAGATGCTTCCTGACTTCACATCTGTCTCCACAGAGCAAATGTTCCTGCAGAACACTCTCAGGCCAGCCAAAACTAAGTGACATGGTATAATGGAACCAATCCCATGTCCATTGGGAGGCAGGAAAGACTTTTCTTCTGTGAATGGCAAGGTTTATTACACAATCCCAGACAGCCTGGCCCCTTAAGATGAGCTTCAAACTCAAGACCACAGGATGGGCCTGGAGTCAGCTGTTATCTCCTATACTCTAGATGTGCCTCCTGTATTTACAGCCTAGTAAAGTGAACCCAGGAGGTTCCAGACTCCCCTGGCCAGTCTATCCCAGATGATACAGGCTGTGTAATCATCCCAGGATCCAGCCCCACATTTGTCCATTCATTCAGGGCATACCTGAGCAGTCCTTTTGTTAGCCCACAAACATGTATTGATCATCTACTAAATCACGGTGGGTAAATCACTATGGAGGTGGAGGTAAATAGAACTTGGTGCCTGCCCTCAAGAGCTTGGGAATCTAGTGGGGGAGATAGGTTAACAGTGAGCTAACCTATACTGGAAGGCAAAATAAACTGTGTAACAAGGTCAGAGCAGAAAGACAAGAGCAATGCATTCCACCTGTGACAGGGAGCAGCCAAAATTTTTCTCCAAGCAGGGCATCTCTGACATGATCCTTAACCAATGAGCAGACTCTAATTAGGTGGAGGAGTGAAAGCAGGCATTCTAAGCTGAGGAAGAGGCCTAAGGCACAGTGGCCTAAAAGCATGAATGGTGCATGGCACTGGATGCAAGCTGTGGGAAGGAAAGAGAAATGTGGCTGATGAGAGGAGCCACTTTAGAATGAGGGCCAGTATGTGTTTTCCCCACTGCAGTGCATGGTGGCCTACAGACATAGGCTCTGGAGTCCAATAGCTCTGGGTTTGAATTCTGCAGTGCCACTTCCTAGCTTTTTGACCTTGGCCAAGTCTCTTCACCTCTCTGTGCCTCAGTATCCTTATCTGTAAAGTGACTGTCATGAAGGCTGCTTGAGATGAAGTATATAAAATACTTAGCATGGTACCTATTATTCAAATTGCTCTATAAGTTACATTAGTAGTTTCACTTTTAAAAAAATGAGATCCCAGGAATAAAGATTACAACTACATTGTTTTAAAGGCTGAAATCAGTCTAATGCACTGGGTTATCTGCAGAGTCCATTTTCAATTATTTATTTGAAAGACAGCAAAGAATATGTCGTTCCTGGCTTTTGGAGCCTAAATGCCCTGGGCTGGAGTCCCAGTACTTCTACTAACCAGTTGTGTGACCTTATTCAACTTAACCTCTCTGAAACTCAGTTTCTGGATCTGCAAAATGGGATCAACAGGGTTGCTGAGAAGCTTAAAAGAGATAACAGATGGAAAGTTCCTGGCACAGAGGAGGCAAGCAGCCACAGGCAACAATTATTGCTTCAACTGAAAGCTCTTATCTCCCAAACCTTCTGGCTTTTAAGGTTCCTTTGTGGAAATTGGAAAATGTGGTCATATTAGAGCCATAAATTGGAACACACTCCCACACAAGGCCAGAGATAAAGAATGCTCTGTACCCAACTGGAGTCAGATTAGCAAATCCTCCTCCCAGCCTTGCACAAAGGGACCGCACTTTGTTCTAATGGCCTGATCCAGGCACCTTTACATAATCCATTCCTTTAACTATTTTTTTGTTGGAGTTCTAAGATCTACTCTTTGCCCTATTTGATCCACCGCAGTAAGTCCAACTGCAGATCATCTAATTTGGTGAGGAAGCCAATTTAAACAGAGAATAGTCTCCTGAGACCCTGGGTTACATGTCATGGGATTGGGGAGCAGAAGCAAGAGTCTAAAGGAAACCCAAGAGCAACTGTGCATCACCCCTGACAATGTGAGGTGAACCTTCTACTCCCCCCCCCCACACCTGTTCCAACCACAAGAGAAAGTCCACGGTCTTCAGATGGAAGGTTCTTCATCTCCAAATCTTAATTGTTTACTTCAAGGAACTCAAAGTATTGGGGTTGTAAATAAGAAGGCAGAAAGGAGCAGGTGAAGTACCTCAGCAGACTGAAGATGAACCAACTCAGCATTCCAAGGGCATCAGATTCTTCATTTACTTTCAAGCATCAGGAGTCTAGAACAAGACCCACAGTGGGCCTGCTAGCCACAGTTGACATAAGGGAAGTAAAGACCTGCTCTTCAAGAGCCAGAAGTAATGGAAAATGGAGCAGGTTTCCCAGCCCCTGGCTTCATGACCCATTCACTCTGGGCAGTCCTACATGCTGTTTCCATGGAGTTTCTCCTTCTCTGGGGTCAGTGATGGCAAACACAGCAAAGGATAGGTCCCCTCAAGAGCTCACAGAAGGGCAACCTAACAACCTGTCTTGAAGCCAGGAAATGAAAGAACTCTATCAGTGGCAGAGAGCTGTGGTTGGGGGTTAGGTCAAATTGTGTTGAGAACACACTTATTTTTCAAGTTCAAGTTGAAAGAGGAAGCTGTTACAAAGAAAGACTGTAGAGGAGTGGTTCTGAGCCCCCCGACTCGTTTGAAAATCTACCAAGCTGTGAACTCAGAAAGACACACAGAGTCGAAATTCTTTGCCAATAGCTTTAGGAAGAACCTTCCCTGGAGTTGCATCTCATGACAGATATGCTGTGGTCAGGTACATTGGCAGTGGCCAACTCACTTATTACCATCAGCATGATGTGGTGTTTTTGACAGTGGTTCATAAACCTCTATAACCCAGAATTCGTAATGGCACCATTTAAAAATATAAATCACACTCCACACCCTGGTTCTAGTAAACCCAAATGCTCCAGAGGTGGGTCTCAGAAATCTGCATTTCTCACAAACTCTCCAAAATGATTTTGAAACAGCCAGACTTGGCCTATACTTTGGTTAATAGTATGGGTTCTGGCACCACATCTGGTCCAAATTTTGGCTTCATCTTTTAACTTCAGGCATCATTTAACCTCTGAGTCTTATCTCCTTCTGGGTTCATAGGCTGTAGAAATAGTTTTACTTTTATAAATAAAGTGGCAGCTTGTTGTAGTATAAAAAACGTGTAAAACTAGAGAAAGTGTCTCTGTTTCCTCTTAGGTACAATAAATATGGAAAAAGTTGCCCACAACTTCCCCCACCACCACTCTCCCTACTGCCTCTTCATTCCCTCCCTCTGCACTACCAGCTTGCCAAGACTGCTGTTGATAAGGTTTGAGACCACCAATGTAAAAAGGCTCTCTAGGCAGCTCAGTCGGGCAAGTATCATTTGAAGAACAACAGACTTGGGTGCAAAATAGGATGCTGATAGTTATTTGCTGTGTGATTCCAGGCAAGATACCTAACCTCTGTGTCTGTTTCCTTATCTGTAAAATGGAGATAGTAATCCTTGCTCACTAATTCTATATAATTCCAAATGGGCCCTTCCATCTCCATTTTGGCTCTTCTCCACTAACCCTCAGTCTGAGAGGAGAGAGGGGTATTTACAAGAGGCAGCCTTTGAAATCAGACATGACTTGAGCAGGAGCTCTACATTTCCTAACTGTATGGCCTGGGCGCTTAAGTCCCCTGTCTGTTAAATGGGCATGCTGCTGTCTCCTTCTCAAGGCTGCTGAGAAGAGTCAATGAATGTTCATGCAAGCACACTTGCACGCAGAAAGCGATCAGTAAATGTTTTCCCCCTCCCCCTTATACAAATGTGAGGAACTGTTATTGTTCACTTGATTTCTATCCTACCTCGTGTTTAAGGAATCCAGGCGCAAAGCGCGAAGGAAAGTGAGGTAGGGGGTGAGAGGGAGAAGGGAAGCGAGGGGAGAAGCAGCAAACTCACGAGTAAAATACAAATCAGCCGGTTCCGTGCGTCCGAGCTGCACCTGACACCGCGCTGGCTCCCGCGCCTGTGTATCGCAGCCCCCGCCCGGTGGCTCCCCACCTTATGCTAGCAATGGCCTCGGGAACCGAGGCTGCGCGGGGAGGCCGCCTCCGCGCCCCACTGATTGGCTGAGCCTCCCGGCTCATCACACTCTTTTGTCTCAATGGGCAAAGGCTGAAAGAAGCCGAGGCTGTTGGGAAGGCCCAGCGTGTAGGCAGGGGCGGATAGGGCTGCTGTGGGAATCGTGCGGCCTCCACTCAGCTCCCTCTTTCTGGGCGGCAGGGAGGAGCAGCTTTTTCTAGCATCCCCAAGTCGCTTAGCGGCCGGGGAGGCATCATCCTCCCCACCCTCTTCCCCGCCCCAGGCCCTCGGAGACCCCAAGGCAGCAACCACTGCGGTCCACGCGGGACCATCCGCTTTCTCTCTGCCGAGTACAGATAAAGAAAGAGGGTGCGGCTGCCCAGTTCGGAGAGAGACCCAAAGGGAAGCCCCATCAGGACTGGGCGGCTCCATGTTTGGTGAATCGAAAACTGCGAGCCAGGGGAAGAGCTCTCTCTCCCCGCAGCTCGGCTACGCTGAGGGAGGAGGTGGGGTGCCAGTGAATGCTGCCTAGTGGGTAGGATTTGCCTGGATTGAGAAGGAGGCATCTGTTGGTGGGGGGGGGGTGAGGGGCGGGGGAAGAATCGTTAGCTATCTGCCTTTAACCTCTTTGCATCTCATCATTTCCTGGGGAGGAATATGTAGGTGCCTGTGTCCAACTCCTATTCCCTTTCTTGGTGGCAGCCCATCGTAGCCGAATGAGAACTTGAACGCTGTGCAGCTGATTGCAGAGCTGGTAGGCCGACTATTTCCTTGGGGAACTGTAACGGAGGGGTCGCTTTGTCTTGTATTCATAACAGGGGAGAGGGAATTTTCCATCTGGCTACAGAGGAGGTTGGAGGGGGAGACCAGGATGAGGGAATGAAGCAGCTTCTGACTCTCCTCTTCCCTGCCTTGCCCTCTGTGATGATGCAGTGTTGATGGCCTGAGGGCTGGAGTAGTCAGCCTCCGTTGGTTAAAGGTTGATCTACCCTGTTACCGAATTTTCACACACACTGAGGGCGCCTGTTGCAGAGACTGGATGTGAAATAAAAGCATGCACTTGTTTTGGAGCCCAGGTAAGAATCTGAAAAATAGCGGGCAAACTTTGAGAAGGGGCTATAGTTGAAACCTGAGATCAAGAGCTTAATGGACATCTTATTACCACAAACCTGTGAAACTTAGGCCATTGTATTCTATTTTGAGAGCCCAGTTCAGATCCATACATTATTTTACCTGAAATTAGAAGCTACAGTTTGCTCACCTTCCTCCCTTCTGGAGAACTGGCAGAAAGGGATGGATGTGGCTCTGAAAAGCATCCTTGCTAGCAAGGGATACCTTCTAGCTCCATAAGGTTGTAATCAACAAGTTTCCTGCAGGGTAATTTTAGGGCGGTGGGCAAATATAAAATGTACTGCAGGGCATTCAGGAAAGTTGAGAAAGTTTACAGCGAACTGCCCCTGAGGTCTACTACCTTGTTGACATCCCCCCACCTTTTCTTTACAGTTCCTACTGAGGGACAAGTGTTACAGAAACAGGGGTGTCCAAAAACCCCCAGAGCTTGCGGCTGGGGGATGGGGAGAAGGAAGCAGCTTTCAGGATGCCTTCAAATGTTTGAGGCTAGGGGCTAGTGTCTTTGTTATGCAAAATGGCTTTAATGCATCCAAGGCCTCAGGTAGATGGGAGGGGGCTTGGACCCTGGGATGGTATGGAAAAGGCACACAGAGCCTGCCTGAGGTTCTGTGAATGGTCAGAACTGGTTGCCACACCCACTTCATCACAGGACGCAGTCAGGGATTTAAAAATAAGTGGCAGACATTTTAGCCAGGCTGACCATGCGAATTTAACAACTGACAATGCAGTTTTAAGGAAAGGACGTAACTTGCTGCTTTGAAAAAAAGGAACGTTCTCCATGTGGATTACAAAGGACTAACCATGCAGTTTACAAGGAGGCTAAGAATCCACAAGGTTCTGGATTAAAAGCTTGTGGACCCCATAACACAGACGATGTCTCCCCAATTAGAATTGAATGATTGGCAATTACTGGTAAAGTTTTACTGTGTTTAGAAAGTAGGGAAACGGCATCTCTAACTTTCTAAAACTAGCCTGGTTTGGTAGGGGTGTAACAGAACCCCTGGGCTGCTCCAATTGAAACAGAACCCACAGGCTGTTTCATTAGGGGCCTGATTGCCCACTGCCAGAATTATAACTCTCAATACCAGAGTTTGGTGAAAAGAAAAAAGAATTGTTTATTTGCACATAGTTCTGCCTCCCCCTCCCAGACCTGGCCAGTCTTAGGAAAGTCAGAAACACCGTTTCCCTACTTCCTAGACACAGTTCAGCTTTACCAGTAGCTGCCAATCACTCAAATCTGATTGGGGAGGTCCTTTCTGTGCTGTGGTGCCCTTCAGCTCTCAATGCAGAACCGCCTGGATACTCAGCCTCCTTGTAAACTGTCTTCTTCCTGTAAAACCACATGGATCTCCTCTCCTTTTGTGAGAAACACTCACAATAAAAACTGGGACACAGGACTTGAACAGTAAAGTGAGGCCTTTATTCACGAGTCTGCAGAGCCAGGCGCACCCTCACAGCCAGGAGAATGTGCGCACCAAGTAGACAAAGGAAACTGGTTTTATAGTCTTAGCTTCCCCACCCTGAAATTGCCACCCTAAAGTGATTATCTTCTCCACCCTAAAATTGCCACCCTAAAGTGATTATCTCTCTTGCCCTAAAGTGAGAGCGATTAGCTTCCCCGCCCTAATGCAATTAGCTCCCCCTCCCCTCTCCTTCTTCCCCGTTTCTCCATTACTGGTTACTTCGGAGTTACAATCTAACACGGTTATCTAAATGCCCCTTCTGTGGTTTGTAGATATGCCAGTGCTGTCAGCTCCCTTCTCATAGATCCTCTAATTACATTTGCCCTTTGTTACTAATGACTTTTTACTGGTTTGGGAGTCACTATGTCCTTATTTCTAACAATTCCCCCCTGTCTTTTTTTGGAAAATTGACTACTCAAACCGTTCTATTTATCCCTTCAAATCTAAGGAGGATTTCTCGACTTTCTTCCTCATAGTTAGGATCCCCTTTGGTCTCTCGGAGGAGGAGATTATGAAAAGTTGCTGGCATCTGTTTAGTTAGTGCAGTCTCAATTAGCCTTTGAACCAAACCTCTGACGCATGGAATAATACAGCAGCCTAAAGCTGTTAGGACACCTGCTACCACTATGAGGGATACCAGAGCTGATGAGATCATTCCTTTCCAGTTGCCAAACCAGTTTTCTAACCATCCTGTTATGGGATTGTCAATACCTGAGTTTTCCACCAGCTCATCTGCTAAGGTAGTTAGTCCCTGCAGGGCCTTAGTGATAGATCCATCAGGGGCTGTATTATTAGGGATAAAGGTGCAACACTGCCCCCAAGCATTACACATACACCTCCCTTTTCTGCCAACATCATATCCAGTGCCATCCTGTTCTCCCAAGCCACTCAACTGGTGGCATCTAATTGTTGAGCGATTCCTTCTATAGTATTTCTAGTATAATTGATAAACCTCTGTTGGTTATAATAAATATAGTTTATCTAATCAACAGAAGAGCACTGACTCAAACCCTGCTGCTATCTGATTTCTAGCTTTAAACTCATTTGGAACTCCTCTGGGGACTCCAATGGTGTCACTATAGATATGAGGATTATAGGATTCACCAGGCGCCACTGACATTTTTTTTTTCTTAACGGGCAGTTCTGGTTGGTTTTGGAAATGCTAGGGTAAATGGGATAGCCAATTGAACAGGGCACAGGTTCCACTCCACCTGTGAGGTAGGATTTTCCAGAGACTCCTCTGCCCACAATACCACCAGACATCTTTTCTGGGGATTTGGAGGGGAATATAGTTGCCAGCCCCACTGTGAAGGTGGCTCACATTTCTGGTATGAGTGCATGTTAGGAGTTCTTCCGCAGGGGTACCCGAATTCGCTTCCTACCTAGAGAGGCAAGAAGAGTAATTCATGGTCCCCACTGAGTATGAAGGGAGGGATTGAGTCCCATTACTCCTTATAGAGGGAAAGAGGAGAGACAAGCTTCTGCAAGTCTCGTTTCCCCATGCATTCTTATCCTAGTAGAGAGTGAGCATACAGGCCATTCCCGAGGGGTCAGAGTCCCAGCCTAGTGGAAATGGTACAACCTGTACCTGGGGTCTCCCTGTGGTACAAGCATAACAGTTGCTTTTATTCAGGGATTTAACGGTAAATTTGACCCATTCTACCCAAGCATTTGCGTCTCCATACCCAGTCTCTATCTTTAAGGTTTGTCTGAGATCTAATACCTTAAAAACTTTTCCCTTGGCTGGATTATTCTGGGGTCTTTTCTGAGGAGTTTCTGAGGTCTAGCTGGGAGAAGTTAGATTTTCTAGGGAAGGAGGAGTTGTCACTAATTGAAGACCTAGCCACCCTACTGGATCTATGCCAGATACAACCGGTCCTAAGCCATAAACTCTGGCAGCCACATGGGGTTCCTGACTTAAGGCCTGTGGCTGGTTAAGTGTTAGAAGAGGGTTGCACTGGAGAGGCTGGCAGTTTGGGGGAGGAGCTTCTTTGCTTAAAGTTATTTTAGGCAAAAGAGACCAGTTTTAAAATGAAGCCCATTGACCAACCCATACTTCACCAACCGAACCACTTAGTTCAGCCAAACTGTTGAATCTCAGGAGGCAGCAATGCAGATGGGCTTCTTAAGTGCGGCTTGTATGTACAGACAACTACTCAGGAAATGAGATCATAGGCTTATGCCCTATGAAAACAGAAAGACACACACATGTTAATTCACACAACACAATTCACAAACCAGTCTTTAAATTTGCAAGACTGTCTTATTGGGAGGACATCCAGTTGCAAGGCATTTGATATTCTTCTTGCCTGTAAATTAAGCATTATTGAAACTGTCACAGACGTGGTTTAACTTTCGAATGAAAACAAACTTTTAATTAAAATAAACTTTATAGACACAGTTAGCTGCACTAGTTTATAGTCTACCACTGAGCATTGTGATTTTCCTCAAATCACGATTTTTCTCCTTAAGATTACCCTCCTTGTTATTAAAGGGACTGCATTAAGTCCAGTGTTAATTTAGCCTGTTCATTTGCATAAATATAACAAGAGCAGCCATTGATAGCATAAATCTTTTAAGTCTGCTTAGCTGGAACTTACACAAGGAACCTTCAGGATTACCTTTAGTCTGCCCTCTGGGCACAGAAGCTGAGCCACACACCTGCCATCTGGCCTTGCCTGTAAAACCCATGCTTTTTACAAGTTCTTCAAGCTTTCCATTGTCCCTTAAGTTTCCTCCTAGCCATTTATCAGGGAAGCAACCTTCGTTTCTTCCCTAGAAAGATTGCCATGGACCGCACAACCAACCAAGATGCTAGGCCTTTCCCTTATCGGCTTTCATTAGCCTAGGCATGCCTCCTTCAGGCATGACATTCCAGTCAAAGCCTCGGCTGACATTACCACCATTAGCAACTGGTCTTATTAGTTTTATGCAAAGGAACCTTATGTCACTTCTTACTTCTTTACAATGCCAAATACTGGAGGGTTCCGGTAGGGAGAAAAATATAAAGGCGTGAAGGAAAATCCTTGTCCTTCAAAACTGCATTTCCATGCATTATACCTTCTATTACTAAAACCATACAATTTCTTCTCAAAACCTTCATAAATTTCTAACAAATTTTTCATTTACATGCTTTACACTTCTTTTGGTTCCCTTTCTTTCATGTGAAGTTTTAAAATTTCCCTGGGAAACCTCAATTTTTCCTTTCAGAGCATAAACAGAACACAAGCAGCTGAGGTTTCCTTTTCCCAAGTTTAAAGCTTCCATAACTTTCCCTTTTATTATTACAACTTTTCTTAGACCTTCTGCAGCATTCACAAACTTTCCAAATACCCTTTACTGCTTTAGATTTAACCATAACATGCTTCCAATCCTTGTTCTTTTCCACACGGTGAAGGACTGTACTCAAACTCAGTATCTGGCAGCTAAAAGTTCCTAGATTTGCAGAGATATTCTGCAGCTTTTTGAAGTTCCTGCTTCTCCTCCTCTCTTCTAACATACACTTTCTGAGCTTTCCTACGGAGTTTTTCAGTTGCTTTAATTGGCCCATTCATTTACTTTTTGCAATTTCTTACAAATATTTGGCCAGTTTCTGTTACAATGGTGACTTTTAAGAGTCCCTGTCCTACAGCACTCTCTGGATTTAGACCAGAATACTTCCTCATTTTGTCCCTGAGCTTCTGCAGTGATCAGATGGATCTGTATTTCGAATGCCTTGGAGACATTCTGTGCACGGGGAATGGACTCCTTGATTCCCCCGATGACAAGGCTCCTAAGGTCTCTCATCTGAGCCCTAGCCTCCAGCCTGTTATCCCAATCAGGGTCTATACCGGGAAACTTCTGTTAGGCCGGGACAATTTCCTGACTGGGGTGGGGGTGGGGAATGTTCCCTTTCCCATATCCTCATAGCAGCTCGTCTGATCACTCCCTTCTCTTCCCCACTGAAGATATCTAGTATAGACATTAATTCTGTGCATGTGTATATGCTGGGTCCAGGGAACTGATCTAATTATTCCGCCAGTCCAAGGGGGTCCTTTACCAACCGCTTCATATTGCGCTTGAAGTTTCTAACTTCAGTGCTTGTTGAAGGAGCATTTCACACATCCAATAATGTCCTGGGCCCATGGAGACCTCCCTAAGGGGAAACCGGCTGCTCTGAGGGAACAGGGAAGTTCTTCGGGTCTTGCTTACATTGTTTCAATTCCTTTCTTAATTTAGATAAGTTGCCACCAGCGCCTTAGGTTTCATGGGGGCGGATACTGGTGGGGTATCTGCTAGGTGTTCCTGGCCTCTTCCGTCTGTACTGTCCGTCCACGGTGCCTCTGCCCAGTTGGCTGCCGGCTGGCCAGGGCTATAAGGCAGTGGGAGACAGGACAGAGGGTCCCAGGCCTTATCTTTTTCTTTTTTACAGGGAAGAGACCTGCGGATCTGCTGGTAGGTGGTGATCAGCAGAGAGCATATTCCCTCTCTTCCTTAAAAGCTGATGCCTGGCCCTGGCTGTTGTGGCCCAGTGGACCAAGCACCAGCCCGCGAACCAAGTGTCACTGGTTCAACTCTCAATCAGGGCACACGACCAGGCCACATGCCAGGTCCCCAATTGGGGGCACGAGCGAGAGGCAACCACACAGCGATGCCCCTCTCTTTTCTCTCCAAAAACAAACAAACAATCCAAAAAAGCTGAACACACATATAAGACCAGGGCTTTACAAACCCAACATTCATCAGACCCAAATTGGGGCTAGAAGACAGATTTCTCCTAAATGGGTTCCTTTAGCCAAAGGAAACAACAATAATTTACCATTGTCTGTTTTTTCTTACTTTTCGTCAGGGGATCCTCTCCCTAATGCTCTAACATTCTTCCTAATGGACTGTTTGATGGGATGTTTGTGGGGCTTTCCTTGGCCCCACCCCTAGGCCTGGAATTTCTATTTCCCATCCTCAGCTGATTCCCGTGGCTGAATCCGGTTGTGTTCTCAACCTCCTTCACCAGAGATCTATTGAGAACGGACCCAGCGGAGAGGCACTCCACACTCGCTTACTTGCACACAGACCGAGATGCTTCGTTCGTCTCCGGCCGCTTCCCTCACAGGACAATGGACCCAGCGGAGGGGCACTCCAACCGTTTCCTCACAGGACAACAGACCCAGTGGAGAGGCACTCCGGCCGTTTCCTCACAGGACAACGGACCCAGCGGAGGGGCACTCTGGCTGTTTCCTTCATGGGACAATGGACCCAGCGAAGGGGCACTCCGGCCGCTTCCCTCACGGGAGAACGGACCCAGCGGAGGGGCACTCCGGCCATTTCCCTCATGGGAGAATGGACCCAGCGGAGGTGCACTCCAGCCGTCTCCCTCACGGGATAGCGGATCCAGCGGAGAGGCACTCCACACTCGTACCAGCCACACACACAACTCGTACCAGCCATACACAACTCGTACCAGCCACATGCACAATCAGCTTCCTGAGGATGCCCAACCACCAAGGCAGTACTTAAGTCCAATTTTCCTACCTTGGCCCGTGCACAAGGTTGCCTGGTTGCCGCAGTGTTTGCTTTTGTTTCCCCCTGCATCGATCCACTGCTGTCCCAACAAGAAGTCTCGGGTCGTTTCCGGACACTGAAGTGGGTGGGCCTTGGGTCAAGCGGGCCACCCAAAAGCAGGTAGGACATGTCTCCCCGCCTTGGCTCAGAGACCCTTCCCTTACACAGGCGGAGGATCCCAGATGAGCCCCCAAATTGTGAGAAACGCTCACAATAAAAACTGGGACACAGGACTTGAGCAGTAAAGCGAGGCCTTTATTCACGAGTCTGCAGAGCCGGGTGCACCCTCACAGCCAGGAGAATGTGCGCACCAAGTAGACAAAGGAAACTGGTTTTATAGTCTTAGCTTCCCCACCCTGAAATTGCCACCCTAAAGTGATTATCTTCTCCACCCTAAAATTGCCACCCTAAAGTGATTATCTCTCTTGCCCTAAAGTGAGAGCGATTAGCTTCCCCGCCCTAATGCAATTAGCTCCCCCTCCCCTCTCCTTCTTCCCCATTTCTCCATTACTGGTTACTTCGGAGTTACAATCTAACATGGTTATCTAAATGCCCCTTCTGTGGTTTGTAGATATGCCAGTGCTGTCAGCTCCCTTCTCAGAGATCCTCTAATTACATTTGCCCTTAAGTCCCTCTAATTGCATTTGCTCTTTGTTACTAATGACTTTTTACTGGTTTGGGAGTCACTATGTCCTTATTTTTAACATTCTCAAAACCGCATGATGAGAGCTTCTTCTTTAAGCAGCCTGGAGACCCCTTCTCCCCCAAGCCACATGGAGGGGAGCACACCAGAGCCAGGGCCAGAGAGAGAGAGAGAGAGAGCCAGAGAGCGAGCCAGCCCCAGAGCCCCAGCTAAAATGTCCACAGCTGCTTCTCTCTCCCTGACTGCGTCCTCTCACGCAGTGGGTGTTGCAAGCAGTACTGATCATTCACAGAACCCTACGTAGGCTCTGTAGGCTTCTTCCATACCATCCCACAGTCCAAGATCCCTCCCATCTTCCTGAGCCTTGGAAGTAAAGCGGATCTTTGCAACAATGTTTTCGGCCACTAGCTCCAGGCATGCAAGGGCATCCTGAAAGCTGCTTCCTTTTCCCTATCTCCCAGCTGCAAACTCTGGGGTTTGTTTTTGGACTCCCCTGTTTCTGTAACAGGGAGAGGCAAGGATATGTGTTTATGGATGTTTTAAAGAACAGAAGATTTAACAGCAGAAATCTGTAAATAATTAAATCTATATAACTATTAAATAAACAATTCTTTTTCTTTTCACTAAACTCTGGTATTGAGAGTTGTAATTCTGGCAGCGGGCAATCGGGCCCCTAACTAAAGAGCCCATGGGTTCTGTTTCAATTGGAGTAGCCCAGGGGTTCTGTAACACAAGGAAGGCAGAGCCCAGTGTGAGAAACGCTCACAATAAAAACTGGGACACAGGACTTGAGCAGTAAAGCAAGGCATTTATTCACGAATCTGCAGAGCCTGGGGCACCCTCACAGCCAGGAGAATGTGCGCACCAAGTAGACAAAGAAACCTGGTTTCATAGTCTTAGCTTCCCCACCCTGAAATTGCCACCCTAAAGTGATTAGCTTCCTCGCCCTAAAGTGAGAGTGATTAGCTTCCCCGCCCTAACGCAATTAGCTCCCCCTGCCCTCTCCTTCTTCCCTGTTTCTCCATTACTGGTTACTCTGGAGTTACAGACTCTTAAGAAGCTACACCATCGTCTCTTGAGGCTCTGTAGCTTCAGCTTCACTGGAGAGTATACCGTGTCACTCCCGAGTCGGACTGCACAACCATTCTCGGCGGTGCAGATAGACTCTTAAGAAGCTACACCATCGTCTCTCGAGACGGACGGCTGCCGACAACGACGACGACAATCTAACATGGTTATCTAAATGTCCATATTGTGATTTGTAGATATGCAGTGCTGTCAACTCCCCTCTCAGAGACCCTTTAATTACATTTGCCCTTTGTTATTGCTGATTTTGTACTGGTTTGGGAGTCACTATGTCCTTGTTTCCTACACCAGGAATGTTGCTTTGGGGATTCCTCCTGCAGATTGGGCTTTTCTGAAAAGCCTGAGCATCTTGTTATATACAGATGATCATTGATCATTCTGTCATGGCTAGCATCATTGCACCTGTGGGCAATAGCTGGTGGCAGAACACACCCTTGTTTACTTGGGTCCATTCCTTGTTGGGGTCCCTGGAAAGCAGTCCTTGATCCTTTAAGGGTCAACATGGCAGATGGAAACAAGAAGCTGTTTTCCAAGAGGGGAAGAAACCTTTGAAAACTGGCTTAATCCAAGTCAATAGGGTCCTGCCAGATTGGAATATGTCTAGGGAGGAAAAGCTCAAGTGCCTGATGAAAACCCTTAGGAGCCCTGCTCTGGAGGTTATGCATTTGCTCCAGGCAGCCAACCTCAGCCTGAGTGTAACACATTTCTTGCAGGCAATGAAATTGGTGTCTGGGGAGGGTGAAAGCAGTGTGACTGTCTCATAGTTTCCCCCTCCCAGAGCTTTTTGGTACCCCCTTCTCAGACTCCTTTGCTGAATCTTCTTTCTCTTCCTGATCCTTCCATAATAGAAAGAAAAATTAAAATCACCACAACACAACTCTGATTTATTGAAAGCGTATTTATGTGCCAGGTACCCTTTAAATGAATTCTCATAGCAATCCCATAAGATAGTTATTACTCTTATTTTCTAAATTACTATTAACTACTATTTACTTGCCACATATTTCAGGTGAGTAAAGAGGCTGGAAAATTCTAACTAGGACCAGGCAGCTAAGTCAGTCGTGGAGCCAGGGATGAGACACTTGGCCAGCTGACTCCAAAGCATATGCTCCTTGCTTGGGTTAGCTCTCAGGTACAGAGCATACTATGATGTAGGTCTTAGGTTCAGTAAGAGCCTCAAAAACCCCCACCCAATAAGTTGATTAGCAGGAAGTAAAAACCACAAACAATGACTATTGAGCAGTCCAGTGAAAAGTTCCTCAAATCTTGCAAAGCACCAGTAGGAGGTAGGAAATTTTTTACTCCCTTATTCTATTCTCCCCAGCAACATGCCCAATAAATCACCAAGTACCTTCTCCCGAACAACATACCCAACAGAACACCAAGTGCCTCGTTGTTCCCACCATTGTTCACACCGTTACCCCCAGACTCAACCCACTGTTCCTGCCGTTACCCCCAGACCAAACCAATCACTAGGCACCCCAATACCCTGTTCCAGTCATCCTCTATCCCTCCCTTTAAAACCTTGTCAGCCTGTATGCCAGCTGCTGTTCTCTCCTTTGAGACAGCCCGGCAGGTTCCTCTTAATAAATCTTGCATCTCAGCTTCCTTGGTTTCGGTTTTTACTATTTCTAACAGTAGGTACTATCACTATTTGCACATGATGCATGATCTGCACATGATTCATGAGGACACAGATCTACACACATGAAGTGATTAGTCAAATCCTAAGAGCAAGTAACTTGCATGTCACACACAAAGGTGAAGTGGTTTTTTTTTTTTTTTTAATTAATTACTTATTTATTTGTTTACTTATTTTATTTTTAGAGAGAGGGGAAAGGAGAAAGGGAGAGAAACATCTCTGTGTGGTTGCCTCTCACTCGCGCCCCCAACTGGGGACCTGACCTGCAACCTAGTAATGTGCCCTGGCTGGGAATCGAACCAGCGACACTTAGCTCGCAGGCCGACACTCAATTCACTGAGCCACAGCAGCCAGGGCTTAAGGGTGAAGTTTTTAAGGAACACCTGTTTGACCAAAAACAGGCTTTTTCTAACCTTCCCTTTTCTTTCCCTCTGGGTTTCATCTCACCCACCTGCTGCCTGGCAATCACCCCCCTCTACCCCCCCGCCCCCCTGCCTTCAGTTGCATTATCCTATTCCATTGGAACACTAAGTTGTTTCCTGCCTTTGCTTTAGGTGCAAATGGTTGTGAATTTATCACATGCAAGAGGAGACAACAGCACAAGTCAGTGGGGAAGGGATCAATTGCTAATTAGTGGTGCTAGGGAAACTCTAGTATCTGACTAGAAAAAAGATGTTTACTTTGTCCCATGACACTGAACATGAATTCCAAATTAGTTTGAGAGTTAAGTGGTGTGTGTACTAATTCTTTATTAATACATTTTGTTCTTATAAAAGTAATAAAAAGTTAAAAAACAATCTCTTTTATAATTGCAAGAAAGCAAATATTTATTAAATCTCTGTGATGCAGAGAGATCTGATCAGATCACTGGAGAGGAGTAGGGAGGGGCCTTAGGAGGAGGTTTCCCAAGGCAATGGTAAGCAGTCTATTAAAGGACTGGCTGAGAAGCAGAACACCTCCGGTGCAAATGGAATTATGGGCTAGAAATTTTGAAATAAAAGAGGGCACAGCCTGACTCTGGGCCTCTGTCTCACAGGCTCTTTCTCTTCTTACTCAAGGATGCCTGGATGATTGTGCTGCAGCTGCCTGCTTTTCCCAAACAATGGTAATTTGGATGGATTTTAGATGGGAGAAGAAACTCTGGGTATAGCCTAAGATTGGGCTGGCCTGGAAGAGGGTGGCAGGGTTATTCTTTGGGTGTTCTAGAGGGGACGAAATCCAAGGCAGAAGCCTGCCATTTTCCCATTGTGTAGCTTTTGTATCTTATGTTGTTTTAGTTTGTAAACTAACCCTATAGAAATAAGATAATTAAAAACTAACATGAGGAATTATGGGAGAACTCAGGTGTTAAAAGAGTTTAGCCTTAATGGATACGCTTAAGTGACTAATGCGTGTGGAAAATTGTTATTCCAAAATGGTGTAGTTTTTACATAAAAACTCTTCATCACCAAACCTTTGGCTCTGGAATTTTACCTAGAGGGTGGTGACGGGCAGCGGGACCCCAATTGCACTTCAGTAACAGCAATGGCAACTCTGGTGGGGTCCTAGCTGCCTGTGGCTGGTCCACCCCAAGAGAGGGACTGTGGGGTTCCCCAGTCTCTGGGAATTTTTCTGCACATCTCATCGAGGCATCAGTTGCCTAAATATACCTGGCTGCTGAAAAGAAAATGGGTTCAGAAAAAGGTCAAAAAACAAGGTTCGGGTAAGGACTGCTTTGGGGAAGCCATGTGTACAGACCACAGTTTGTGAGATTGGTTGGCAGATTTGCTTGTGAGTACTTTTTGGAATAATGGAGTCCTGGATACCAGTTTTGTTTATATGTTCTCAGGTTTCTTGGACTTTTCTGGTTATAGATTTTGGCCTGTAAATCTGGTCTAATAAGGGTGATTCTGCGCTGGCTCCTAGAGGGATCCCACTGGGTATGGTTTTGGCAGACTGGAGGTATTGATTTATTATTGAAATATTGTGTGGCTTGTGTATGTTTTGGATTGTGGGGGAAGGTAGTCTGTGCATGGTTCCCTAGGTTATTGTACCATCGACAGTTAGACAGATGGGATGAAATTACTGGCATGTCAATGTATTTATGTCATTGTTTAATAGGGTTTTGCTAGGGACAAGGAAGCTCTTGACGGTACAGAGAAGGGAGGAGGCTTCAAAACCTCTTCCCTATAGTAAAACACAGGAAGAAAAGGAGGATGAGGAGATAAACCTCATCAATGTTCTGAACCCAGGGGACCCAGTGTTGGTGGCAGGAGGAGCTTCCTCAACACCACCCCTTCACCATCTACCCTTAAAGTAGAGACCACGGGGGCAATGGCTCCACTACTATATGATAAGGGATGAGTATCCCCCTCAAAGTCCCATCAAGGCACCTAATTTGGCTAGGGAGCCTCCCTTTCTGGAGCAAGGCTTTTCCCTTTGAGGCAATATCCTATAAGTGGAGTACATCATTAAGGCCAGCCTGCTAACTACTATTGGGCTGATACTCCATTCTCCACCTCAGACTTACTGAATTCAAAGAATTCCAACCCCTCATGCAGAGATGATCCTCAGAGAATGGCAGATCTTATCGCTTCCATTTTTGCCACTTAACATCCAACTCAGGCAGATGTACTGGCTGTCTTAAATATTCTGCTAACTGCCAGTGAGAGATGGCTAGTTATAAACAGTGCTAATGAAGAGGTGTAACATCTCCACCAAGAGACTCCTGGTGGAACCCCCAACCCAGCTGGGGCAATTCTCTTGACAGCCTAATTGGAACCCAAATGGTGAGGGCCTAACCTTCCTGGAACATCACAGAAAGCATATACTGGAAGGGCTTAGGAAAGGAGTGCCCAAACAAAAGAGCCTGAATAACATGCTGTTCAACAAAGGCTGAATGAGGGCCCTTCTGAATTTTTAGAATCTTATCAGGCCTACAGGAAGCACACTGATGCTGACCAAGAGGCACCAGAAAATGTGAGGATGATGAATATGACCTTTATTGGGCAAAGTGCCCCGGATATTAGAAGGAAATTCCAGAAATTAGATGCAGCATTAGGAATGAATCCCTCTCAGCTGGTGGACATAGCCTTTAAAGTGTAGTACCCTGGAAGTAAGGAAAGTAAAGCAGGCCACAATGTTCTTAGAAACAGAGTCGAGGCCAAAGGAGGAAGCAGAACCCTAAAGGAAGGAAGAAAGGCCCACTATGTGCCAATCAGTGTGCCTATTGCAAGGAGGAGGGCCATTGGAGAAGGGAACACCCAAAACTTAAAAAAAAAAAAGGAAACATAGGATAGATTAGGTTTGAATTTACTAGAATTTTGTATAAATGAAATCACATGGTATCTATTCTCTTGTGCCTCACTTATTTGGTCAGGAAAATATTTTTTTGAGATTTATTCATGTCATTGTATCAATTGTATGAATGTAAGACAAGCCAGTAATCTGGAACAAGTGGAATGGGGAAACTAAATAGATTGTTAAATGGCCAAGCAGTTTACAGCCATCTAACAAACTGCAAAATCCTACCCTCTCTAAACCAAGGACACTTAAAGAGTAAATGGTTGACACTTCTTCTCCTCAACCAGAGGGTAAATAACTTAAAACACCCTACTCGGGGAATCAGATAGCTGAAATATAATTAGTGCCATTTGTACTAACCATACCCAAAGACAGATGAAAGACCTGGAAGACCTGGAAGACTCAAGATCCTGAATGGCAGCTACCTGAACAGTGGACTGGTCCCTATGATGTCCTGTTGACAATACATTCTTCCCTAAAGTTGGTGGGAGTCTAGCTCTGGATTCACCACACAGGGATAAAACGGGCACCTCCTGAGGAGGATGCAGACCCTAAGGCTGTGGTTGATAAAGAAAGAGAAACCTGGAGCTGTACTCCAGGACGTGATTTGAAATTCCTCTTCTGGAAAAGGATAGTGAACCTCAATACAGGGTGACGTTTCTTTTACTTTACTTATGTGCTTGGAAAGCTGTGGTCTCTTAGCTGCCAGATACTGAGTTAGAATATTGTCGTTCCCAGTGGGAGAAAAAAACAAGAGTTGAAAGTGAGTTATGGCTAAATATGAATGACTAAAGGTATTTAGAATTGTTGTGAACATTTTATACCTGGAGGAAAGGAAACCTCACTTGGGTATAATTATTCTTTGGTTGCTTGGTTTCTTTGCTTGTTTTCTGGTCTTATTGAGACTTGGTTTGAACTCTGTAAATCAGGAATCCTTTGTCTCTGCTGTTTGGCCACTGGGACCTAGAAGAGGTCATCTGTGAAGGCAGCTGGAGAGAATGCCTTTGCCTTTTGGAACCTAGGAAGGATCTTTTGGTGCCAGTGGAATCTGGCTTGGGGCAAGAAAGCATGTCTGTCATAAGACCACGTGGTTAGAGCTCATGTCTCTGCCAAGAGACTAGTGGCTACACCAGTATTGAGAGAGTGCCTCCACCAGTGGGCTTTGGGCCATTTGGGACCCGAGACAGGTTGTCTGTGGGACTGGTTAGTGGGACCAGGGGGAAATGAGGTAAGATTGTAAGGCTCCCTTCTTCTTTTGGAACTCTGTCTTTGCTTTGTATTTTGCTTCATTTCTGTTCTGGGAAAAAAAATTGAGGTTTCCCAGGAAAAGTTAAAACTTGATTGACATCAAGTGGGACAGGAATAAATGGAAGGGTATAAGGCATGGAGATGCAATTTTGGTGGATATTAGAAGAACAAGGATTTTCCTTCATGCTTTGTATTTTTCTCCCTACCTGATCCATCCAGAATTTGCCACTCTGAAGATGGCATAGCTTCTTTGCATAAACCAATAAGACCAGTTTCCAATGGTGGTTTTGTTAACCAAGACTTTGACTAGAATATCATGCCTGAAGGAAGCATGCCTGAACTCTGGTTGTTACCAGAAAGCCTTGAGAAACTGAGATTGAATTTCAAAGCTAACGAAAGCCCACTGGAGAAATTGACTCGTACCAGGTCTGGTCATGTGGTTCATGGAAGTCTTTCCAGGGAAGAACAAAGGTTGATTTTCTGAAAGATGGAAAGTAGGAACCTTAAGACACAACAGGAACATCAAAGACTTGAGGAAGGTAGGTACTGCAGGAAAAGCCAGATGGCAGGAGTGTGGCTTGGCTTCTGTGCCTTAAAGGGCAGACTAAGTTTCAATTTAAAGGTTCCTCGTGTGAGTTCCAGCAAAGCAGACTTAAGAATCTTATGTGATCGATTGTTGCTCTTGTTGTGTTTATGCAAATGAACAGGCAAAAGTTAAAACTGGACTTAATTTAGTCCCTTTGAAGACAATGAGATTGATCTTAAGGAGAAAAGTTGTTACAAGGAAAATCACAATGCTGAGGGGTGGACATTGGTCTAGTGCAGCTGTCTTCAAACTTTGTTTTCACTTGGAAGTTGAACTGGGTTTGTGACATAATCAGAAATTTGTCAAATTGTCCTTGGTTTTCATTCCAGCAAAGGCTGTGCAACTGGATGTCTTCTCAAAGCAACTGGATATCTTCTCAAAAAACAGTCTTGCAGACTCAGAGACTAGTTTGTGATTTGTTGTGTGAATTACCCTGTATTGTAGTGGCCAGAAGACCCCCTAGCCACACCCTAATCAGCTTTTCCTTTAACCTAAATTTTTCTCTGAGCTCTCTTGTACAATTTCCTGCAGTAAGCTGAACCTGGGATTGCACAACGAACAAGCTCAGGCCAGGCGAAATCAACTTCCTGGAGAGTGCCAACCACATCTCCTAACTGCTGCAGACTTGATGACTTGCTCAGACCCCTGCCTCAGCCCTTCCCCTTTCCCCCTTTTTAATCCATGAGTATAAAAACCCAATTTAGACCCCAGACCTGAGTCAGTGCATGTTAGGAGACTTATTGATAAGGCTCTGCCCGACCACCGGCTCTCAATAAACCTCTTGCTTACCCTATCCACTGTCTCTGAGTGGTCCATTCTCGCTATCTGCCATAACATTTTTGGAGGCCCCAGCCAGATATCCCAATCCGGGGTACAGTGCCATCTTTGGCGGACCCCCTGGGAACTCAGTGGACCCCGTGCAGTCCTCCGAATGGCAACGAGACTGTGGACACATGCCCTGACTTTGTTGAGCATCCCTCGTGTCTTCGTGGGTTGTACAGGGCCACGGTTTCCTCTGGCGGCCCAGTACAGGGCAAAGCAACAGTAGACATCCAGTCTCGACAGACAGGTGAGTAAGGGCATGGGGATAGGTGTCTTTTGAGGACACCTATCATCAGTGGGCAAGGTGCCCCTTGGCACCTGGACGCAGGGTCGAGTTTAGGTCCTCCGTAGTGGAACTCTGATTGGTCTGACATAGGCCATACAATTACTGAGCTCTTAGGAATTTGGATTTTCCTGATCACCTGTCAGTTGACACAGGACATCTTAGGGTGTAAGTCCGGACCAGGGAGGAAATGTGTTAACCTCTGTGTGTGTGTGTGTGTGTGTCAGTGAAAGTGGGACGCCAGTTGGCTTGCCTCCAGTGCTCCAGTCTGTGGCTCCACGGGCCTGTGCCTGTGGAGTCCGAGTGGGCCCCAACCTATGATTCCTTAGTCTGTCATACAGCATAACAGCTGGATCTAACCTGAAATTTGCTTGGGCAGCCTTAGCTAAGACAGACTCAAGTCCTCATGAGAGGAGAGGCTAGGCGGGCATCAGTGTGGCTTCCTCTGTGAAGCACCCTTCCTTTGTCTGTCTGTGCCGAGAGGGGGGTCTGTGATGTCCTTGAGTGGTTTTTAGGCATCCTTGGTTCAGGTCCTTTGTATTGTCAGAAACCATACTTTTGGTCAGAATGGGAGGCAGTCAGAGTAAGACAAAAGCTACAGTCTTGGACTGCATGTTAAAGAATTTCTCTAAGGGTTTTAATCATCGGGGAGAGGGTGATGGCCAGTGAACCCAGGCACCTTAAGGACCCTATGTGAATTGGACTGGCCAACTTTTAGGGTCGGATGGCCCTCAGAGGGAACTCTGGATATACCCACCATTAACCGAGTCCGGCGGGTGATTTTTGGAAACCCTGGGCACCCAGATCAGAGTGATTATATCCTTAGGTGGCTCAAACTTGCAGAGGCGCCTCCCTCTTGACTCCGACAGTGTGCCAGGTCCAAGACCCATTGCGTTCTCCTAACCCGAAAAACTCACAGTAAGAATCAGTCTCCTCAACCGGCTCCCCTGCCCTTGGCCCCTGATGATGATGAGCACCTCCTTCAGCCTCCCTCTTACGCCACCAATGCAGGTGAGAAGGGGGAACAACCTTCCCAGCCTTCCCCTACTGTCCCAGATTCAACTCAGGACGTTCCTTCCCATCTCAGACCCAGGAAGCGCATTTGGGACCCAGCCAGGGGTCCGTCCTGGTGAGGCCCAACCAACAGTCCCCACCCTCCCATTGCGGGAGGTTAACCCTGGCCCAGGTGATCTGAGAACCACCTTTGTGTATGTCCCCTTCACTATTAGTGACCTCTATAATTGGAGAGCTCAAAATCCCCTTTTCTCGGAGAAACCCCGTGCTCTCACTGGTCTCTTTGAATCTAACTGTCAGTCCCATCGCCCAACCTGGGACGACTGTCAGCAACTTTTCCTGACCCTTTTTTCAGTGGAGGAAAGGGAACTGATTCTGAAGGCTGCTAGGGAGGATGTGAGAGCCTGAGCTGTAGGGATTAAACAGGAAAAGGAGGCAGCAGTTAGGGAAGTTCTGCCTGATCTTCCCCGTGATTGGGATCCAAATACTCATGCTGGGATAGATGCCCACCGGGCTCATCACCAGGCCCTTCTCCAGGGCATGATCAAGACAGCCAAAAAGCCCACCAATGTGAATAAAGTTTCAGAGGTCCGCCAGGGCCCAATGGAGAGTCCCAGTGCATTCCTTGAATGCCTCAAAGAGGCATATCACATGTATTCGCCTTTTGACCCTGAGGCCCCCCAAGAATGCCCACCTCCAATACAACCTTTGTCACCCAGGCTGCTGTTGATATCCAGAGGAAATTACAGAAGTTAGAGGGATGGGGGGGGTGGGGCATGAATATGGCCCAGCTCCTCGAAGTCACAACCAAGGTCTACCTCAATCGAGATGAGGCTGGTAAAAAGAGAGAGATCGCAAAGGAGAAGAGACAGGCTCGGATGCTTGCTGCTGCTTTCTGAGAAGCCTCAGACTCGCAGTTGCCCCATGCCCAGAAGAAGAACAAAGGCAAGGAAAAGGGAAACTGACCAGTGTGCATATTGTAAGGAAAAGGGACATTGGAAAAATGAGTGCCCAAAGCGAAGGAAAAAGCCCTCCTCAAAGGTCATGGCTGCAGCAGATATAGACTCAGACTGAAGGGGCCGGGCCTCCCTCTTTCTAGGCCCTCAGGAGCCTATGGTAACTCTAAATATTGGGGGCCACCCTATGACTTTCCTAGTTGATAGAGGGGCAGAACTTTCAGTGGTCACCTCTCCAGTCAGACCTATTACTACAGAACGTACCAAGGTACAAGGGGCCACTGGGAGTGTAGCTGAGTACTCTTACTGTGCCTCCTGCAAGGTGCAGTTAGGGGAAGCCACCACCACTCACTTGTTCCTGCTTGTCCCTGATTGCCCCTTTCCCTTGCTCGGATGAGACCTCCTCCAAAAGCTCAGAGCTCACATTTCCTTCTTTCAGGAGGGCGCCGAGCTGCAAGGTGCCCTCGGATGGTTTTAGCAGTCACCCTCCCCATCGAGGAAGAGTATCGTCTCCTCGAGTCACCCACACAACTCACTGCAATAATCTATTCCAGAAGACTTAGTACAAGCCTTTCCCAGGGTATGGGTAGAAAACAATCCGCCTGGTCTAGCTGCCCATATACCACCTCTTATGGTCCAGTTACAGAGCAATGCCATGCCTGTTCATGTCCAGCAATATCCAATCTCCTGGGAAGCGCAGCTAGGGATTAAGCCCATGTAGACTGACTGCTCTGAGAAGGAATCAGAGTGTCAGTTGGCTTGGAACACTCCCTTTCTGTGAGCTCGGAAGCCAGGGACTAATGATTACAGGCCAGTGCAGGACCTGAGGGGGTGAATGCAGTGGTTGAGACCATTCACCCTACAGTGCCAAACCCGTATACCCTCTTAAGCCTGCTGCCACCTGACAGAATGTGGTATACTACTCTAGATCTAAAGGATGCCTTCTTCTGCATGCCATTTCATCCCCAGTCTCAAAATATCTTTGCCTTCGAATGGGAAAATCCAGAGACAAATCGTAAGCAACAGCTTACGTGGACTTGGTTGCCCCAGGGGTTCAAGAACTCCCCTACACTGTTCGAGGAGGCTCTAGAACAGGACCTCAGCCCCTTTTCAGAGGCTAATCCTCATCTAACCCTCCTTCAATATGTAGATGATTTATTACTGGCTGCACAGTCTGAGAAAAACTGCAGAGGAGGAACAGCCAGTTTATTAGCCTTACTCCAAGAAAAGGACTATTGGATCACGCAGCGCAAGGCCCAAATATGTCAGCAAAAAGTAAAGTTCCTCGGATTTATACTTTCTGAGGGTATCAGAAGGCTGTCGGCAGAAAGGAAGGTGGTCATTACGCAGATTCCAACTCCTACAACAAAGAAGGAAGTCCATGAATTTTTAGGACTGGCTGGATTTTGCCGTCTATGGATCCCCAACTTTGCAGCTATTGCTAAGCCCCTAGACGAGGCAACTTGAAATCATAGCTCCCCATTGGAATGGGGAGAAAAGGAAGAGACAGCTTTCCAGAAATTAAAGGAAGAATTTGATGCTGGAAATCAAGGTTCCTAAACTGAGGCATGTTCTCACGCCTCTCAGTCCAGGTGTTCTATGACCCGAGCTGGCACCGACAGTCTTTGACTGATCAGGCCTCAGGGTTTCAAGATATTCTGTGACTTAAAAGGAATCTTGCTGAGTACTCCATCTTCCCTGATGTTGACAAGGAAACCAAACAAAGCCGAGCACAGGTAGTGCTGGTAGTGCTTAACCTTGCGTGCTTTCTGTTAATGTTTAAGGAACAGCGTGGCCGTTCCCACAGTCTTAAAAGAATAGATGATTGAATTCCTATTTTTTGTTTTTGATAGAAATCATTCTTTATAGTTTATATATTAACCTCCTCTTGTTTTAATCCCAAGTCAGTAATTGTATATTATAATCAATATTGGAATGTGCCCGTGAGCTCATCCTTTACTCTCCCTATTGATTTCTATACGTGTAAAACTCAGTAAAAGGAGAGGTCTTTGCGCCGCTCGCTGCTGACCTGCCAGAGCATGCAGCAGCCCTCCAACTGACTCATTCTCCTTGCTGGAATTGCTTCTGCGCCCTTGACCACGACTCATTCTCCTTGCTGGAATTGCTTCCGCGCTCTCGACCACATTTAATACAACAAGAATTAACCCAGGCCCCGGCCTTAGCTCTACCAGACATAACAAAGCCCTTTAATCTTTATGTCCATGAAAAGAAAGAAGTGGCAAGAGGGGTCCTCACCCAGATGTTAGGCGCCTGGAGGAGACCGGTTGCATACCTTTCTAAAAGGCTGGATGCCATTTCCCAGGGATGGCCTGCATGTCTCCTGGCAATAGCAGCAACTGCTCTGCTTGTCAATGAGGCTGTTAAGCTCACCTTAGGGCAGGACCTTATGGTAAGCGTCCCTCATGCAGTAGAAACTCTGCTTTTGGGAACAGGGGGCAAGTGGCTTACAGGTAGTCACCTCACACATTATCAAGCCACCCTGCTTAAAGACCCTCAGCTGTGCTTGCAGGCTGTATGAGCTCTAAACCCGGCCTCTCTGCTCCCGGTCGAGGAAGGAACTCCAGAACATGACTGTGAGGAAACAATAGACCAGATATGTGTCTCTCGGCCTGGCCTACAAGATGTCCCACTGCAGGACCCCAATGAGGTCCTGTTCACTGACGGAAGCAACTTTATCAAGGATGGCATCTGCTATGCAGGAGCAGCGGTAGTCACCAAGGACAGAATAGTTCGAGCAGAGCCTTTGCCCCAAGGATGGTCGGCCCAACGTGCTGAATTAGTCACCCTCACCTGGGCTCTAGAAGGGGCAGCAAACAAGAGTCACAATCTATACAGACTCCCGCTATGCCTTTGCAATGCTGCATGTCCACAGAGCCATTTACGAAGAAAGAGGGTTACTAACCTCAGAGGGAAAAGCTATTAAGAATGCTGAAGAAATTTTAACCCTCTTGCAAGCTGTGTGGAAACAGCACAGGTAGCAGTAGTCCACTGCAAGAGCCACCAGAAGGGGAACAGTGACCCAGAGGTTGGAAACCGGCTGGCATATCAGGCTGCCAAGGAGGCAACCTTAAAGGGGAAACAACAGGTTCCTATGGGCCCCAAATCCCTGTACTAGTAATTGCCTCTGAACCACCACACTACTCCCAAGCTGGGTCCAGGCTGAGGGGGCTCATGAGAAGGATGGTTGGCTAATCCTCCCGGATGGAAAGATTTTTGTTCCAAATCCTGTCGGTCTTCAGCTTGCTGTTGAACTGCACCAAACTTCCCATTTTGGTAAATGGGCCCTAGCTGCTTCACTGGGCAAGGAATATTATATCCCAAACCTATGGGCTATCT
Source organism: Furipterus horrens (assembly GCF_987537825.1). Classification (NCBI taxonomy): domain Eukaryota; kingdom Metazoa; phylum Chordata; class Mammalia; order Chiroptera; family Furipteridae; genus Furipterus; species Furipterus horrens. The sequence continues at coordinate 56,576,868 of NW_028327187.1, read as the reverse complement.
GTTCCTCCACTGCTAATCACTGTAAGTTATGCCTGAAAAACAACCCCAAGGCAGGCAAGTCCCAGCCTCTAGCAATCTGCCGGCAAGGCTCATCCTTGTTTGTAGACATAGAGGTGGATTTTACAGAAGTCAGTCCAGCACCAGGAGGCTACAAGTATCTCTTAGTCCTGGTTTGCACTTACTTGGGGTGGACTGAAGTGGTCCCGACCCACACAGAGAAGGCCCGAGAAGTAGCAAAGACTTTTAAACTTGGTCATCCCTCACTATGGCATGCCCCTTAGCATTGGCTCTGACAATGGCCCAGCTTTCATAGCGGAGATTGTTCAGGCAGTAGCTCAGGCGCTCCACATTAAATGGAACCTTCACGCAGCCTATCAACCTCAGAGTGCATGAATGGAGTGCATGAATCGGACTCTTAAATGAACTATCTGTAAATTTCATCAAGAGACTGGGGCTCCATGGACAGAACTCTTGCTCCTCGCATTGTTCCAGGCCAGATGTACTCCTTATTCAGATGGGCTGACTCCATTTGAAATTATGTATGGAAAACCACCCCTGCTCATACCTCGAATTGAGAACTTACAAGTTAAAGGGGAATTATCCTTAGTCAGACAATTGCGGGCACTCCAGAAAACCCTGGCAGCCGTTCAGAAACAGGTCCTAGAACACCACCCTATCCCCATAGTCACACCCATGCATCCCCATAATCCAGGGGATCAAGTGTTAGTCAAAGTGTGGAAAAGACAGCCCTTAGGGCCTATGTGGGAGGGACCATTCACTGTTGTCCTTACTACTCCCACAGCTTTAAAGGTGTCAGGTATCACAGCGTGGGTACATCACTCTTGAGTAAAAACCTATTCCCTTCCAGACCCAGGACGCTTGCCAGAGGGCCTTGACTCAGGCCCTGCAGAGGAACCCAGCCCAGGGCAGCCTCCCTGCTCACCACCACGACTTAAATCTCAATGACTCAGAAGTGCCCCATAGAGTACCTAATCATAGCAAACATTGCTATTGTTCTCTTTGCTTTACTGCTAGGTGCTGTAGCCCCGGACAACTTCCAGGGGAGAATAGTCATTGGCTTTCTATACATTTGTGTATGTACACTCCTTGAATTAATTCATTGTTTTCTATAAAGGGCCAGGTGGCTGTCATGGATCCCAAGAAGAAGTTTGCCAGCTTCCTCCTCTCCTTCACCCTTCCCGCTGTCATTGAGGCCCACCACTACTATTTAGTCTGTATCGAACTGATTTGGGCCAGTAGCTCAGTTCGGCATGGTGGAATTCCACTGCAGCTAGATATGGGAAAGCTCTTCCCTCCTTCTGCAACTAAATATCTAGATTATGCTAGAAGACTTTATCTTTGCTCCCTTAAGGCACCCAGTGAACATTGCTTGGACATTGCTCAGTACTACTGCCCCTATTGGGACTGTGAAGATATTGGCTTTTATGCCAGAAATCAATTCTGGAAAAATAATCAAAGATTCCTCCAACTGACCCAGACGTCTGAGGTCAGCTATTACCTGACTATTACAAATTCATCAGATCCTCAGTGGAGGGGCACTGGACATATCTGGGGTCACCGCATTTTCCATGCTAGGTATGGTGCTGGTCCTGATCCAGGCACTTTCATTACCATTCGGGCTCAAGCCCCGCTCATGTGGTATCGCCTCCCCCAGTTTCCCAGACTACAAAACCAAGAATATGAAGCTCCAGAAGCAAGGTCTGGGACACAACTATGGGGAACAGCTCCAAGACCATTCCCCCTGTCACCAACCTGAACCTCCCACCAAAGAAGCCAGCTCCTATCTAAGAAGGAGTCTCCCAGACTTTCTGGGATAGTAGCAGCAACCCACAAAGCCCTTAATGTGAGTCAACCTGAAATAGCCGCTGATTGGTGGTTATGCTTCCAGCCGAGACCACCCTTCTACATGGCAGTAGGATCGCCAGTTGTCCCAACCATCACCCAGTGTAAAGAAGTTAACACTATCCCACTCATCCTAATTGAGGACATCTTTGGAAATGGGACTTGTTTTGAAGGCCTGGCCACAAAGACTGCCCAAGGGACTTTGGCTGTTGCGGCTTGTTCTCAAACAATCCAATTCCCTGGTGGCTATCTTCAGGCCCCAAGTGGGACTAGGTTTGTCTGTCCTACCAGCATCACTTCCTGCCTGTTCAAGAGTGACCTGATTGATGGACCCTGCATATTAGCCCAAATTGTTCCCCGAGTTACTGTTTATAATGGGCAAGAAGGCAGCCTACTCCTTCACCCCCCTGAGATGTCGTGAGTACGAAGGGCTGTGCCCATCCTCCCCATCTTGGCTGGCGTTGCCTTAGCTGGATCCCTTGCTACAGGGACAGCAGGCCTCATGACTAGCCAAATGGAACTTGCAGCCCTCTCCTCCGCAGTTGATCAGAACCTATTAGCTTTACATGAAACTCTTGAGGAGCTGACAGATCAGCTACAGTCCCTTGCTGAAGTAGTCCTCCAGAACAGGAGAGGGTTAGGTCTCCTTCTCATGAAGCAAGGGGGGTTATGTACAGCCTTAGGGGAAGATTGCTGTTTCTATGCTAATTTCACAGGTGTCATTAAAAGTACCTTACAGACCATCAAGAATCATATAGAACAAAGGAAGTATGACTGTCAGAAGACATCTTCCTGGTATCAGAATATATTCAATTGGAGCCCCTGGTTAACTATCCTAGTAACAGGTCTCATGGAACCCCTGGTCCTTCTCCTCCTTGCAGTCACCATTCTTCCCTGCACCCTGTGTACCATTGTCAGGCGCTTGAGAGCTGCCATAACAGATATACAGCTCCTTGTTCTGACCACAAGGGACAGGGGCAAAGGGGATTATGTTACTTTAGTCCCTTAGTCTGCCCAATAAATTAGACTAGGGCCTAGAGGGGGGAACATGTAGTGGCCAACAGACCCCCTAGCCACCCCCTAGTCAGCTTTGCCTTTAACCTGGATTTTTCTCTGAGCTCTCTTGTACAGTTTCCTGCAGTAAGCTGAACCTGGGACTGCACAACCAACTTACTGGAGAGTGCTGACCACATCTCCTGACTGCTGCAGACTTGCTGACTTGCTCAGACCCCTGCCTCAGCCCTTCCCCTTTTTCCCTTTTTAATCCATGAGTATAAAAACCCAATTTAGACCCCAGACCCGAGTCGGTGCATGTCAGGAGACTTATTGATAAGGCTCCACCCAACTGCCAGCTCTCAATAAACCTCTTGCTTACCCTATCCACTGTCTCCGAGTGGTCCATTGTCGCTGTCTGCCGTAACAGTATGTTCTTACTTTTGTTTTCATAGAGTGTATACCTATGATCTCATTACCTGGCTGGTTGTTTACAATCCAAAAATGTATAAAATGTAATACAGCATAGTTATTATAAAGCAAAAAAAGAGATAGAATATTGCCAGAACTCCTGAAATCACAACCTGTTTCCTCTAAAGGAAAATGATGACAGTTATGACTTCTACTTGCTTACTTTTCTTTAGAGCTTTACCACTCAAATATGAATTCCCAACATTATTGCTTCCCTTCTGAATTTTCTATATATAGGACAACAGTACATGTATCCTTCTATGTCTGGTTCATTTCCCTTACAATTATATTTCTGTAGTTCACCTTTGTTGCATATAACATTAGTTCATCATTTTCAGCATTGAGGTACAGCATTCCATTCTATGAATTTAAGAGAACAGACTAACAGCTGTCAGAGGGGAGGGGTTTGGGGGCTGGGTGAGAAGGATGAAGGGATTAAGCAAAGAAAAAACAAAAGAAAGGCTCATTGTGGGGTCAATACATGGCCCTTCCCCCTCCCATGACTTAGGGCTAGTCAGACGGCCCCTGTCCAGAAGGAATGTGTATTATTTTGTTTAAATATATTTTATTGATTATGTTGCTACAGTATCACAATTTTTCCCCCTTTGCTCCCCTCTGCTCAGTAACCCCTTCCCTCCAACAATCCCACCCTCCTCAGTTCATGTCCATGGGTTGTGCATGTAAGTTCTTTGGCTTCACCCTTTCCTATATTATTCATAACAACCCTGTGTCTATTTTGTACCAACCAATTATGCTTCTTAATCCCTACAGCATTTCCTCATTTCTCCCCCTTCCCCCTCCCAGCTGATAACCCTCCAAATGATCCCCATACCTATGATTCCTTCCTATTCTGGTTTGCTTAGTTGGATTTTGTTTCTATTTTTTAGATTCAGTTGTTCATAGTTGTGAGTTTATTGTCATTTCAATGTTCATAGTTTTGATCTTCTTTTTATTAATTAAGTCCCTTTGAAATTTAATATAATAGTTTGGTGATGATGAGTTCCTTAAGTTGTACCTTGTCTGGGAAGCACTTTATCTGACCTGCCATTATAAATGATAGCTTTGTTGGATAGAGTAATCTTGGTTGTAAGTCCTTGCTTTTCATCACTTATAATACTTCTTGCCAGTCCCTTCTTGCCTGCAAAGTTTCTTTTGAGAAATCAGCTGAAAGTCTTATAGGCACCCCTTTGTTGATAGCTCTCTGCTTTTTCTTGCTGCTTTTAAGATTCTCTCTTTATCTTTAACCTTTGGCATTTTAATTATGATGTGTCTTAGTGTGGTCCTTTTTGGGTCTAGCTTCTTTGGGACTCTCTGTGTTTCCTGGACTTGTATTGTCTATTTCCTTCGCCAAATTTGGGGAGTTTTCCGTCATTATTTTCTCACATAAGTTTTCAATTTCTTGCTCTTCCTCTTCTCCTTCTGGCACCTCTATGGTTCGGACATTGGCATGTTCCTAAGCCTCTCCTCATTTTTTTTCAATTCTTGTTTCCTCATTTTGTACTGGCTGACTGTTTTCTTCCTTATGTTCCAAATCATTGATTTGAACCCCAGTTTTCTTCCTTTTACCACTGGTTTTGTGTGGATTTTCCTTTGTTTCACTTAGCTTAGACTTCACTTCTTCTCTTATGTGTTTGCCATACTTAAGGATATCTGTCAAGTCTGTGAGCATCTTTATCACCAGTGTTTTGAATTCTGCAACTGTTAGGTTGGCTATCTCCTCATCGTTTAGTTCTCCCACTAGAACCTTGATCCGTTCCCCCTTTTGGGCCATACTTTTCTGTCTCCTCAAATTGACAGGCTCCTGTGTTTGTTTGCCTCCGTGTCTTAGGTAGAACTGTCGCTCCTGTTACGTTTAAGGGGTGGAGCCTTAAGGATTCGTCAGTACAGGGTGACCAGTTTCACCATGTTGTGGTGGTGCTGTATGTCAGGGAGGGGTCTGAGAGAGAACAATGCCACTTGCTCAGCACTCGCCCCTTTTCCGGGCACTTCTCCCACTTCTGTATGGGACTGGCATCTATCTAGCTGTTGTCCTGGTCATTGTTCCCAGAGTGGGTGGGTCTGCAGATGTTCTAGGACCACGGGGGCCATTTAAATAAGCAGACTCTGCTGAGAGACCAGCAGTTTCTTACTCTGCCCCAACTCCCATGGGTATGCACAGTCAGAAGCAATGAGGCTTGATTTTCCAGGGCGCTTCGACCATGAGCTGTGTGGTCTGGCCAGGAGCTGGGAACACTCCCCAGGTGTCTCTCCCGACTTTTTAAAACATGTGACTGTGTTTTCCGCCGGCCTGCTGTTGCCGCCACCACACCGCGTCCTCTCTGCCCCCGCTCCGCCCCTCCTACCTGTCTGGATGAGTATTTCTTCTTTATATCTTTGTTTGTTGAATTTCCATGCAGCTCGATTTTCTGGAACTTCTGGTTGTCTCTAGTTTTTTTTTTTGTTTTTTTTTTTAAATTATTTATTTATTTGTTTATTTTTAGAGAGAGGGGAAAGGAGAAAGAGAGGGAAAGAAACATCACTGTGTGGTTGCCTCTCACTTGAACCCCCAACTGGGGGCCTGACGTGCAACCCAGTCATGTGCCCTGACTGGGCATCGAACCAGCGACACTCGGCTCGCAGGCCGACGCTCAATCCACTGAGCCACACCAGCCAGGGCTGGTTGTCTCTAGTTTTGAGGTAGTTGTAGTCCTTCTTAGTTGTGGAGGGAGACGCAGCATGTCTGTCTACACCTCCATCTTGACTGGAAGTGGAATGTGTATTGTTTTATAAATGGATTTTAATTCTCTTCTTATCACATTTTTGGAGTGCCTTCCTGTCCTGTGACTGTTTCTTGACCTTTTCTTTACTCTGAGAGGTAATTTAGTTTAAAGATTTTATTTATTTTTAGAGAGAGGGGAAGGGAGGGAGAAGGAGGGAGAGAAACTTCAATGTGCATGAGATACATTGATTGGTTGCCTCTCGCACACCCCCAAATGGGGACCTGGCCTGCAACCCAGGTATGTGTTCTGATTGGGAATCAAATGAGGGAAATTTTGGTTCGCTGGCTGGCACTCAATCCACTGAGCCACAGCAGCCAGGCCATGTAGTTTAGAGTCATGCATAGGACATGTGCCTCCTTTATCTTGAACCCTTTAAAACAAATCTCAGACACAGGGGAATGCGGCCTCTCTTGCACTGACCCACTGCCATTGGCGCATTCACCTGTAATGTGAGTAATAAATGACATGTCCACAACTGCTAGTCCACTGGGTGTTTTTTTTGTTTGTTTGTTTGTTATTTTGTTTTTGTTTTTTGGAATATCATGGACACTTAAGCAGCTCTCGTTTGCGGCTCTTGAGCTACACTCATGGACACAGACAACAGTATGGTAATTGCTAGGGGGAAAGGGAGTTGGGGGAGGTAGAAGCAGGTCAAGGGGGGATAAATGGTGATGGAAGGAGGCTTGACTTGGAGTGGTAAACACACAATACAATATACAGATGAGGTGTTATAGAATTATACACCTGAAACCTATATATGGTAATTTTATTAACCAATGTCACACCAATAAATTCAAAAATTTTTTAAAATAAATTATTGCACTGCCCAGGTAGTTCAGCTGGATAGAACATTGTCCTAATTTGCCAAGGCTGTGTGTTCAATTCCCTGTCAGGGCACATACAAGAATCAACCGATGAATCCATAAATAAGTGGAACAAAAAATCAATGTTTCTCTCTCCCTTCCTCTCCCTCTAAAATCAATCAATACATAAATTAAAAAAATAAATAAATCATTTATCTATTCCACTGCTTATGGACATTTGAGTTGTTACCAGTTTGGTGCAATTATGAAAAATGTCATTATAAACATCTTTTTTTGCCTCTTGGTGTCCATATGCACACATAGGGTATGTATGTAGGAATGAAATTGCTATCTTATAGAAAATGTGTATTTGCAACTTTACTAGATACTACCAAACTCTCTACTAAAGTTGTACCAGTTGCCACTTTTGCCATTAGGATTTAAGAGTTCCTGTTGCTCCACATCCTCATAAACACTTGGTATTGTGAATAAAGCTTTATAACTTTCGCTTAAGGTTTTACACATTTTATTAAATTTAGTTCAAGTTACAGTTATCTCCCATTTTTGAGAGTTTATGTTGTACCACTTTGCTTTTATGGAACACCTACATTAGTACCTGTTTTCATTAAGTGAAAGAAATAAAAAATACAAAGGGGATTTTTGGTTTTATGAAAAAAGAAAAAAAGAAAATAGAGTTCAGCATTTGTTTTGCAGCCAGCCCTTATAAAAGCAGAGCAGCAAGAGGGGCACTGCCAAGTCCCTTCCAAGGAGCTACACTTAGCATCTCAGCCCCAATCCCTCATAACTTTGAACTGTCTGTTAGCATCTGTGCTTTACCTTAGTTTATTTTGTGCATCCATTAGCAAAATGTGTCCTAAGGCATTAGAAGAGCCTAAGAAAACTTGTTGGAAATAATATATGCCAAAATACTTTCTGAGAATTCTCAGTGAGTATGGTGCTATCAAAATTGTTATTCTAAAAAACAACAACAACAACAACAACTGGTAAGGGTGTTACACTCATTATAAAACTGGATGTAATTAAGCATATTTGTTATCATTTGGTAGACTATTTTTTGTGTCTAGGATTGCTCAAAAAATGTTCAAAGAAATTAATGGTAATAGCTTCCCTTTATATCATTTCAGCTTGGGAAATGTAAGTAGGAATTCTCTACTTTCAGATAACAGGGGAAACCTGTATTTCATTTTATATGCTGTTGTAAATGTAATATTTGTTTAAATTTCATTTAAATGCTCACTGATGGTATATAGAAATATAATTGAGCTTTTGATATTGATTTTGTATATTGATTTTGCTAATCTCTCTTAATAATTGTAAATTTTTATCTGCAGGTTCTTTGAGATTTTCTGCATATACAACCATATTATCTGCAAATACTATCATAAGCTTTATTTCTTCTTTTCCATTCCATATTCATTTCATTTTCTTGCCTTTCTACACTGGCTAGGACCTAGAGTACAAGAAGTGGTCAGGGGTCATTCTTATCTTATTCCTGAACTCAAGGGGACCACTTTCAACAATTCAACAATAAATATGATGCCTGCTACAGATTTTTGGTATACCATTTATCACATTAAAGATGTTTCCTTATATTCCTAATTTACTAAAAATTTTAAAAATCTTCAATGGATATTAAATTTTACTGACTACTTTTTCTTTATCTATTAAGATGATCACAAGTTTTTTCTTTTATCTATTAATATGTTCAATTACATTGTTTTGTTTTCTAATAAAACAACCAGTCATACCTAGGATAAACCTCATTTGATCCTGATTTATTATAATTGTTATATATTGCTGTGTTCAACTTGTGAATATTTTGTTTAGGAAATTTGTATCTGTCCATAAGAAATATTAGCCTGTTATTTTCCTTTCTTGTAATGTCCTTGTAATATTTTGGTATCAAGGATTTGTTAGCCTCATAAAACTGGCTCAGAAGTACCTCTTTTTTTCTATTCTCCTTTGGTTTTCACCATTTATTAATGAGACTAAGGTCACAGGTATTTCAATAGATTATTTTTCATATCTGCATTATATCCAATTATTTGCTTATTTCCGTGATGTTTTGAACCAAATACCTTACAGATCCTTGTTTCTGATGTTTCACTATTATAAACCTACTAAGAAGAGCATTCTCATTCACATACAGGTTTGTACATGTGACCAATTATTTCATGAGGATGCATTCCTAGAAGGAGAGTTGCTGAATGAAGGACTATGTTCCACAGGAACTGGAGGGGGAGGTAGCCCATAACATGACCTACTTTGGTAACATTGGCTCACATTGATGGCCTTTCCTTATTTCTTAATGTACCTCTAATACTGTACTCTTAAACTCTGAGCTGGTAGTAACCTTAATATGTTATATTTAAAAGTTGATTTAGCTCCAAGAAATCACCAAATTACTTAAATTTTCAAATTATTTGAGTTTTGTTAGCTTTTTAAATGGAACTTTTCAAATACACAAAAAAGTACAGAGAATGGTATAATAAACCTCCATGTTCCCATTACCCAGCTTCAAGAACTATCAACATTTTACATATCTTGTTTCACCTACAATCCCCCATACTTTTTTAGTGGGGTGTTTTTAAAGCAATTTTCTATATATCATATCAAATGGTATGATTCTTTTGTGCCGCATCCATAGTTATATCTCCCCTTTTTCATTTCAAATATTTTTATAGGGGTAAAATTCATATAACATTCAATTTACCATTTTAACCATTTTAAAGTGTACAATTTAGTGGCATTTGGAACACACTCAATTTTTTATTTGTGAATTTCTCTATTCTAGATCAATTTTCCCAGAAGTTTACTAGTGTTTTGGACAAATTTATATTGGTTTAGCCTACTTTTCTATTGGTTTTATTTTATTTTTTTGTCTTCTACTACATTAATTTCTACTAATCTTTATTAGATCCTCCCTTCTACTTTACCTAAATTATTATACTGGACATTTGCTGTGTATTATTTTATGTCTTTCTTCATTTTAAATATACACACATTGGCTTTAAATTTGTTTGTGAGTACTGTTTGAGGTGCATTATACAAGCTTGGCTGAAAGGCAGATTTTTCATTATCATTCAGTTTTATATGTTTTATTGTTTATTTCCAGGAGATGCAGGCACTTAAGATCAATGGTAGAATTTAGTCTCAAGAAGGACACAGGTTTCTGTAAACTTCCAGACCCAGAGCCCCAACCACTCTAGTTTCGGCCTAGTTGAATACTACATCTGGAAGTACTCAACTAAAAAAAGGCTGACCTTACTCACTTGTTCTGGAATGAGACTACTGTACTCGTAATATAACCCTTCTTTGGCTACCCTAAATACACCTTTAATGAGGATACAACTACCCTCAATAACATTGATGAAAAGGGAGGTAATCATAAGTTTAGTTTTAAGCAGAACATTTTGCTATAGTTTATCAACTAGGCCATGTTCCTCAAACCAGGTTTTGGGAGTTAGGCACTGGCTGAGTTCTTTGAGAAGTGATATTGTGATTCCAATCTGAATACTGCACTTTGTATAGAAGTGTCCATTCACTTCTAAATATTGGAAACAAGTATCTATAAGGAGGTTGGTTCAGTAAATTCTGGTTATAAGCAAATAAGGATGCCAGCCTGTTAAACCAAGCATACTGTTGTCCAGGGACAGCCAACTGACCTGGAGTCTGCAAGGTCCTTCCCCATGTGGGAAGGCCACCCTCCCCTCCACACCCCCACACTTATTAGGGATTTCTGGACCAAGGGTAGGTAGGACGACGACCATGCACAGCTTAAAGCAACTAGAGGAGCACAAGACATTTGCCCATAGTCCTTTATAAGATTATAAAGGGTCTTAAGTCTGAGAGGGGGGATTGTTATTTTTTATTCTTATAAAAATTAATTAATTAATTAATTAATTAATTTTTAAAAAGAATAATATAGGAAAGGGTGAAACCAAAGAACTTGTATGCATGACCCATGGGCATGGACTGGGGGGGGGCGATTGCTGGGAGAGGGCGGCTGCTGGGCAGAAGGGAGCAAAGGGGAAAAATTGGAACTATTGTAACAATATAATTAATAAAATATACTTTAAAATTTTAATTAATTTTATTGTTGTTCAATTACAGTTGTCCCAATTTTTCCCCCATTGTTCTCCCCTGCCCTACCCCCAGGCTCCCACAGTCAGTCCCCACCCTGTTCTCTGTGTCCATGGGTGCTTTATACTTGTTCCTTGACTAGATTCTTCCCCTTCTTCCCCCCCTCCCCCAACCCCCGGTCACTGTCAGTCTGTTCCTTGTTGTCATGTCTCTGGTTCTATTTTGCTGGTTTGTTTTGTTCATTAAGTTCCACTTATAGGTGAGATCATATAGTATTTGTCTTTCACCACCTGGCTTATTTCACTCTCCATTTCCATTGTAAAGTCTTTAAAAGAGTGCCTGATGAATTGTGTCATGTCAAAATACCATTGTAACTGCACCAAAAGCTTGTCTCTAATATCTCTGAACATCCTTTTAGATTAATTACCTAACCAACCCCCTCAGCCCTTTCACAGGGAACTCCATTGAACTCAGTAGCTTTAGGCTACTTTACCGGTATGATGGGGGAGAGAATAAAATCCTTTAAAAGCTAACCAAATAATTCCTCTCAGAACAGGAATTGTCTTTGCATTAGTAACACACCTGCAGGGACGCTTGCTTAGCTGGGGGTGGTGGTGAATGAGGTTCTCTGGACCTGGCTGAGATGTCCTGGGTCTACAGGAAGATAGCAACTAAACTTCTCTGCAGGAGGAACTCAGTGGATGGGGGCTGCTAAGCCAAGGAGTCAGGAAGCCCAAGAACCAGGCTGGAGGCTGAATGGAAGAGTTCTTTAAGTGAAACTATCCTGAGATTCTTTTATGTAATTTGCTAATTAAAAAAAATTGGTTGGCCTTTGAAAAATGATTTTAACATTGTTCAATGTAACATAGGCTCAATTAAAATGAAACAGCTAAACTTCTGGCCAAGATGGAGGCCTAGACTGACATGCTCAATCTCCCTCCACAACTAAGAAGGACTACAACTACTGCAAAACTAGAAATAACCAGAAGTTCCAGAAAACAAAGCTACATGGAAGTCCATTGTATGAAGTTATAAACAAGTGGTGCTCATCTGGATGGATAGGAGGGGTGAAGTTGGGGCAGAAAGGTCAAGCTGGGCTGGCGGTGGCAGCTGTGGTGATGGGCAGTGGGACATTGGTAAGCACAGACACCCATATTTAAGGGGAGGCAAGAAGCATCTTGGGAGCACCCCTGGCTACAGACCAAATCCATCAGCTCGCAATTCCAATGCTGGAGAAGGCAGACCCCCATTGCCTCAGACTGTGAGGCCCAGAGAGCGTGGGGATGGAGGAGGAGGCTCCCGGTCTCTCAGCAGAGAGTGAATGGCAGGAATCCATTTTTGACCCCTGCCCCCACACAAAGTGCCACAGTGTGGTGGGAAGGGTCACCCAGTAGTGACGAGTGCATGGGGCTCTGCCCCCTATAGCGTAGGAGGTGTGACAGCCCTGCCCAAGAAGGAAAAGTATACAAAAACTGTCAGGGTGGCAGGGATCATGATAGAGATCCCAATCATGCAGCTGACCAGACAGCAAATATATGATTTATCGGACCAGCAGATATAAAATCTTTCTGAGGCTCAGTTCAGAGCTATAGTTATAAGACAGCATACAGAACTAACAGCGGATCTTAAACAAGACGGGGAAGGAATGAAGGCTAGTCCTGCTGAAATGAACAAAAACACATACAAAACAAGTGGTGAGAGAAGGAAAACCCGGGATCAAATCAGCAAATCAGAACATAAGGAAGGAACAAACAGTCAACCAGTGCAGAGAGAGGAAACAAAAAGTGAGGAAAATGAGGACAGGCTCAGAAACCTCTGGGACAGCTATAAGCGGGCCAACATCCGAATCATAGGATTGTCAGAAAGTGAAGAAGAAGAACTAGAAATTGAAAAAGTATGTGAGAAAATAATGAAGCAGAACTTCCCTAACTTGGGGAAGAAAATAGACTTACAGGTCCAGGAAGCACAGAGAGTCTCAAATCAACTGGACCCAGGGGAGAACCACACCAAGACACATTATAATCAAAATGTCAAAAATTAAGGGTAAAGAGATAATCTTAAAAGCAGCAAGACAGAAGAAGAGAATTATGAACAAAGAGGTCCCAATAAGACTATCAGGTGATTTCTCAAAGGAGACTGCATGCAAGAAGGGACTGGCGAGGAATATTCACAGTAATGAGAAGCAAAAACCTACAGCCACGATTACTCTACCCAGCAAAGCTGTCATTCAGAATAGAAGGGCAGAGAAAGTGCTTCCGGGACAAAGTAAAACTGAAGGAGTTCATTAGATCCAAACCACTGTTAGGTGAGATGTTAAAGGGACTTGTTTAGGAGCAAGAGTATCAAAACTATGAACATTAAAATGAAAACTGTATCACAACAACCAACAACAGGAGCTAGGGAATCAAAACAAAGACAAACTAAGTAGGCAACGAGAGTGGAAAAATAATTATAGGTATGGAGAACATATTGGGGGAGGTCAGCAGGGAGGTGGAAGAGTGGAAAGGGAGGGAGATGGTACAAGAATTAAGAAGGATAGTAGGAGGAAGTGGAGTAGATAGGAAGATGTTGAGAAGAACTATATGCACAGCCAATGGGCATGGACTAAAGGGGGGCAACTGAGAGAGTGGGGGTCACTGAGTAGAGGGAAACAAAGGGAAAGAAATTGGGACAACTGTAACAGCATAATCAATAAAACATACTTAAAAAATGAAACATCTTAGAAGTACAGAAGGGGCCAAAGTGAAAGTAAAAGTCTCCCCAACTCCCCACAGTTCAGTCTGGTGTGTGTTCTTCCAGATCTGCTTTTACACAAACACAAACACAAACATATATGTTCTCGTTCTTTTTCTACGAAATTCAGGCCATGGCAGACACTTGGTCCTGACATTCTCTTTCATGTCTGCTATGTTGGGGGGGGCGGTTTCCTCCACTGTCCCAAGCCTTCAGCAAGATCCTGCTACCTGCCTTGTGCTGGCAGGTCTTTGGACCAGCTCCTTGATTTCTAGCAACAGTTTCTCTTAGTAAAAAAAATGAAAGTACAGTTTTAACTCACTACATTTATATAATAACTTTAATGTAGCCATTGCTTATGGTACCCCACTCTGTCAGACAGTCTTCTTGGAGCTTTACTTGAATTCTTATGTCACTTCCTCACAACAACTCCTTCAAAGTCAGTCTCACTATTATCGCATGTGGGTTCACAGATAAGGATTCAAGGGGCCCGAAAGTGAAAGAGAGGAACATTAAGAAGGAAAGTAAACATGTCAGAGGCAGAACTCAGATCTTTAATGTCTCTTTAAATCTTTGCAATGACTTTGACTATAACAAGTGAGGTAACTGAGGCTGTGGAGTTAACAGCAAGATTGAAGCCCCTGAGAGTACACTGGTCCTCTCATTTTATAGGTATATCTTTTCCTGTAAAACCCTGATGAAAGCAAGCATGCAAGCAAAGATTTAAATAAATGGAGAGATATGCAGTATTTATTGATTAGAAGATTCAATAGAGTAGAAATATCAATTCTCCCCAAAGTGATCTCTAGATTTAACAAAATTACTATCAAAATTCCAGGAACATTTTTTCATAGTTATAGACAAGTTTATTCTAAAATTTAACTGGAAAAGCAAAGTACCTAATAACTAAATCAATTTTGAAAAAGAAGGAAAAATGGGGGAGTCATTCTATCCAATGATAAGACTTATAAACAGTAAATTGAGACAGTGTAATTTGAGGAATGATAGGCATGGATTAGAGGAAACAAAGAACCCAGAAACAGACCAACCCAAATATATCCAACATTTTTGACAAAGGTATAAAAAAATTCAATAGTAAAACAGCTTTTTCAAAAAAATGGTGCTTGAACAATTAAACAGCCATAGGTATGCAGAAAGAAAGGAAGGAAGAAAGGAGAGAAAGAAAGAAAGAAACTTCAACCTGAACTCATACCAGAGAAAAATCTTAACTGAAAATGAATCATAGACTTAAGTGTAAAATGTAAAACTATGAAACTTTTAGCAGAAAATGAATTTTTTTAAAGATTTTATTTATTTTTAGAGAGATGGGAAGGGAGGGAGAGAGGGAGAGAAACATCAATGTGTAGTTGCCTCTTGCATGCCCCTGACCGGGGACCTGGCCCGCAACCCAGGCATGTGCCTAGATGGGGACTCAAACTGGTGATGCTTTGGTTCACAGGCTGGTGCTCAGTCCGGTGAGCCACACCAGCCAGGCCCAAAAGAGAAATCTTTGGAACTAGACCTTGTCAAAAATTCCTATACAAGACATCAAAAACTATGGCATCCATAATAGAAAAGTATTATAAATTGGACTTTACCAAAATTAAAAACTTGTACTATAAGAGACCCTGTTAAAATGGTGAAAAGACAAGCTGGAAACTGGCAGAAAATATATGTACACCACATATCAAACTAAGGATTGGTATCTAGAATATATAAAGAAATCTTAGAACTCAGTGCTAAAAACTAAAAAATCCAATTAGTAAATGAGCAAAAGACCTGACTAGAATTTCCTAAAAAGGATATACAGAAAGCAAAGCAGCACATGAAAAGGTGTTCAACATCATTAGCCATTAGGGAAATGCAAATTAAAACCATAATAAACTGCTCTGGCTGGTGTGGCTCAGTGGATTGAGTGACGACCTGCGAATCGAAAGGTCACTGGTTTGATTCCCAATCAGGGCACATACATGGGTTGCAGGCCAGGTCCCCAGTTGGTGGTACACGTAGAGGCAGCCATAAATTGATGTTTCTCTCCCTCTCTTTCTCCCTCCCTTCCCCTCTCTCTAAATATAAAATAAATTTAAATTTAATAAAAACATAATAAACTACCAGCATACACCAATTAGAACTGCCAAAATAAAAAATAGTAATACCAAATATTGACAAAGATGCGGGAAATGGTATCTTTCATACAATGCTGCTGGGAATGTAAAATGCTAAGGCTCTGGAAACCATTCTGGCAGTTTCTTATAAAATTAAACGTATACTTTCATACAAGGGGGGACCCAAAACACCTGGAATTTATTTATAAAACATTTTATTTACTCTTACATGTTTAAACTTCAGGCCCCTTCAAAGTACTCTCCATTCGATGCAATACAACTATTGAGACTTCTTTTCCGCTGCTCAAAACAGTTTTGAACTTGGTTTTGTTGCCTTTTAGTGCTCCTGCCATTTTTGTTTCACCTCTTCCACATAGGCAAAATGTTTCCCTTAGAGAATTTTTTTCATCCAGGGAAACAAACAAAAAAAGTCACCTAAGTCAAGACCTGTTAAAGAGGGAGGGTGGGGCACAGAGGTCATGCTGTTTTTGGTCAAAAACTGCTGAATACTCAGCGAGGTGTGGACAGGTGTGCTCATAAATCACCCACAATGAAATGGGCAAACACGCTGAAAGAGTCTTCAAAAAAATTCAGTGAAGCCAAACGCAGCCTCACAACAATACCAGCTGGTACATTGATACAGATGGGTTCCTAGAACATTCCCCTAGCAGGGGAAGCCTGTATTACAAGGGGTTCACACTCCAGAAGACAGCTTGAGGTTTTTTGGGGTCCCCCCTTTATATTACCCCTGTAAGGACACCCTTGGACATTTATCCTAGAGAAATGAAAAGATCTTCATACTAAAACCTGTATGTGATATTCATAGAAGCTTTATTCATAATAGCAAAACCATAAAACAACCCAATCATCTTTCAATTACTGATTTGATAAGCTCAAGTTCATCCATCCAATGGACTATTACTAAACAGTAAAAAGGAGCAAATTATTGATAACACATTGCAAATGGATGAACCACAAAGGCATTTCTCTTAGTGAATAAAGTCAATCCCAAAAGGTTACATACTGAAATATTTACAAAGAAAAGTTTAGGATGTCAGCAATTTGTATTAAAATACTCCAACACATATGACTCCCATATATGGTCTCAATAAAGTCACCATAATCAGTGAAGTAGCAAATACTGAGCCATTGCTCATAGTGGAAATACAGAGTGAGGTTCTTGCAAACTCCTGGTCACATTCCTGTCAACCAATCAATATATAACCTTGTTTCACTGTGTTTCTGTTTAGACACCTTATTTTATATAAAAATAATGCATTATATGCAGTATTTCTTTACAATAAAAGACTGAGAAGGATTTAACATTTTCTTGATTCTGAGTAACATAACATTACATTTTTTGGCTCTCAGCCTTGCAACAATGTTACATATTATGCTTTTTAAAATTCAGTTGTTATCTCAAATCCACAAAATTAGATGCTTTTCTATATTTTCCATAGTGTCATCACACATGACAGATATTACTTTAGCACTTTCTGGAGTGGCATCACATATAAATCAGCAAATTTTCTCTTCCTTTTTCTGGATGTACTATATTCCTAATTCAATAAACCGAAGTCACAACCAATAACTCTATAACTCATGCCTGAATGAAGCTTATCTAACACAAGAATTTTCTCTGGTAAAGCACATCACAGCCTTTTTCCTGTGTCAGTTACTGACCCCTGCTCACTCCTTATATTCAATTTCTTCTCCACTCAATGTTTTTCCATTATTTTAAGTGACTTCAGGTTCCATATTTTTATTCATCCAACACCCCAGCCTCTCATTCCCTTGATCATCTTATCTCCAATGACCTTCTTCCATGGTCATACCTTGAACTTTGTAATCACCTAGAATTCTTTACCCTTGAAACAATGAACTTTAGTCTAATAGTTTCTCTCCAGCTCATTCTCTTTTTCTCACTGTACCAATTTTTAAACCTTATCAAGACCTCCTTGATCCCTCCACTTTTCTTCCAGCATGGCTTCATATTTCCTTATTAGGTCTACATCTTGTAGTCAATCGCTTCAACCTCTCTGATCAATATTCTCATAAAAACTTGTCACCAAGGCAACTCTGAATCCACCCAAACATTATCAAACTCAAGGAGTTCACAGCTTGAGGTACTTTATTCAAGAATGAGACATGGCTGTCATTAGGTAGTTTTATTCACTTACAGCAAGTAAAGGACATAGTGGATTCACATCCAAAGCTCTGTCTCCTCAGAGGCTTAGCCATTGCTTTTATACCCTATTTGGTTAATTACATGTTGATTTTTCCCCAGATCTTGTTAATTACAAGTAAATGTCTTCTTTGCAGTTGGCTAAACTTATCTGTTAAGGTTCTGGTCAAGCTCATCTGGTTACAGCTAGCTGTGTCTGCAAAACATTGTACTACATTTTAACATTTAGCAAGAATAGCATTTAATAAGAACTTCCCAGACCTTGAGACTTGCCCTATCTAATAATTCCTCCTGATATTTTTCACTCATTCTCAAGGGAATGAGGATGAGAGTACGTAATACTTCTGTAATTGCTTCCTGCTGAACATGGATGGAGTACATCTTTAAGTTAGAGGAGAGAAATTCTCTGGCAACCTGACTTATGAAAGTCTTAGGATCCCCTAGATTCTGGGATTCCTGAGAACATGAATGACATAACGGTTTGTGGTCAGACAGGGGTTCAGAGGAGAACTGTAGATCTGGTTCCTTGTTCCCACTGGCTGGTATAGCTGGCTTCACTCAAGGGTGATGTATCCAGGAAGCTATATCTTATAGTTTAAAAACGGAATGATTTTTCTAATAATACCAAATGAGAACCTGTACATACAGGGTTCAGTTGGTCTTACAGGGATCCTGATATCCAGGTTTTTAAATACGTATACCCAGTTCCCTGGATTAATGGGTGTAACTTACTATCTGTTGGTGTGGGTAAAATAAGATTAACATGTTTATTTAAGTTTTCAGTTACCTTTTCTAATTGTATACCAAAAATTAGAAGTAAGATTATAGCTGTGAGGGGTCCTAGGAATGGGAGAAACCAAGTTATGTTAGGGAGGGCTGATTTTACTGAGTTCCTGGCTAATCCCTAAATTGCCCCATGACTGAAACCACTCCAGGACTTTTAAGTCCTATTCCTTTTTCTCCTTATAAGTCAGTGAGATACTAGCCTTGATTGGGGTGCTTCAACAAAAACAGAAACAGTATTCTACATTGAGATTCCTTAGGCCTAGTTCAAAAGTTATTTTGCCCTTTTTTTTAACATTACGCGTAAGACAGCTCCAGTTCCACTTTAAAGTGACTCCATTTATATTACTATTTATATTTTCCCTCTTTCGACCAAGATCTTTCCTTGAAAGAATTGCTGATCCATTATCAGAAAGTAGCATCAATCATTAATTTACTTAAACTAAGTGACAAAGATTTTGCAAATACAGAAAGGCAAATAGCTGTGAAAGCTTAAACCTTAATTTTAGTGACAACCAAAAGACTAATTTGTGAATCACTTTACAACCTCTAGAAATATAGTTTCTTTGATTGGCAAATATATTTCATAATCTTTAGAAATATGTACTTCCTTAATATAGCATAAAATATTTTTATTAACAGATCCAGATATCTTTAGTTTCTCTATATTTAAAAGCCAAAATTAGCCCTGGCTGGTGTGGCTCGGTTGAAGTGTCATCCTGTACACCAAAAGACTGAGGTTTGATTCCCAGTTAGGGCAGATACTTAGGTTGCCAGTTCGATCCCCAGTTCAGGAGCATGTGGGAGGCAACCAACAGATGTTCCTCTCTCATACTGATGTTTCTCACTTTTTCTCTCTCCCTTCCTCTCTAAAATCAATAAATATATTACAAAAAAATTTCAAGCCTAAAGTAAGTAACAGAGATAGTCATGAACATATTTTTGTTAACCAAGATAAAATTTAAAAACCTTAAATCAGTTTCCATATTAACTAATTTACTAGACCATGTGATCCCAAAAAGCGTTTGTTTTATTTAATTTATGTAAGTGTTTAATTTCTTTAAGTCAAATAAACACAGCTCTTTTTATAAAAACAGTTTCAATAATTTCCTCTGGAGGAAGACAAATATAGACATATACAGACAAGCAAAGCCAGAGACCTGAACTTTTCACTTAAAAATTCCATTAGCCATGAGACAAGTATGGAAAAAATCATTATTTTAAAACAGTTGGAATAAGTTAACTCTATTTGCTAATCAAATCTAGGGACAAGCTCCAAATCAAGGTAAAACAAGTTTCATCCCCAGCTGGTGTGGCTTAGTGGATTGAGTGCAGACCTGTGAGCCAAACGATCATTGGTTTGATTCCCAGTCAGACTACATGCCTGAGTTGCAGGCCAAGTCCCCGGTTGGGGGTGTGTGTGAGAGGCAACCGGTGGATATTTTTCTTACACATCAGTGTTTCTCTCCCTCTCTTTCTCCCTTACCCCTCTCTAACAAAATAAATAAATAAATATTTTATTATTATTTTTTATTGTTGTTCTATTACAGTTGTTCCATTTTTCCCCAGTTGCTCTCACCTTCCCCTCCCACCTCACCCCTCTCCCACAGTCATTCCCCACCCTGTTGTCCATTTCCATGTGTTATTTATACTAGTTCCTTGACTAGACAGTTTCCCATCTTCCCCTCCTTCTCCCCCTCCTCCCTCTCCTCTGGTCACTGTCAAGTCTGTTTATTGATTATGTTGTTACAGTAGTTCCAATTTTTCCCCTTTTCTCCCCTCTGCCCAGTACTCCTCTTCCCTCCAGCAATCCCATCCCCCCCCCTTAGTTCATGTCCATGGGTTGTGCATATAAGTTCTTTGGTTTCACCCTTTCCTACATTATTCTTAATTTTCGCCTGTCTATTTTGTACCAACTGATTATGCTTCTTAATCCCTGCACCATTTTCCCATTTCTCCCCCTTCCCCCTCCCAGCTGATAACCCTCCAAATGATCCCCGCACCTTTGATTCTGTTCCTATTCTGGTTTGCTTAGTTGGATTTTGTTTTTATTTTTTAGATTCAGTTGTTGATAGTTGTGAGTTTGTTGTCATTTTGGTGTTCGTAGTTTTGATCTTCTTTTTCTTAAGTAAGTCCCTTTGACATTTCATATAATAATGGCTTGGTGATGATGAACTCCTTTCACTTTACCTTGTCTGGGAAACACTTTATCTGCCCTTCCATTCTAAACGATAGCTTTGCTGGATAGAGTAATCTTGATTGTAGGTCGTCACTTATCATCACATTAAATAGTGCTTGCCAGTCCCTTCTTGCCTGCAAAGTGGCTTTTGAGAAATCAGCGGATAGTTTTATAGCCACCCCTTTGCAGGCACCCCTTTGCAGGCAACTCTGCTTCTCTCTTGCTGCTTTTAGGATTCTCTCTTTATCTTTCACCCTTGGCATTTCAATTATGATGTGTCTTGGTGTGGTCCCCTCTGGATCCAGCTCACCCAGGACGCTCCATGCTTCCTGGACTTGTATGTCTATTTTCTGCGCTAAATTTGGGAAGTTTTCCTCCATTATTTTTTCACATAAGCTTTCAATTTCTTGCTCTTCCTCTTCTCCTTGTGGCACCCCCATGATTCAGATGTTGGCACGTTTAAAGTTGTCGCAGAGGTTCCCAACCTCTCCTCATTTTTTTCAAATCTTGTTTCCTCCTTCTGTATGGTTGACTGTTTTTTCCTTCCTTATGTTCCAAATCATTGATTTGAACCCTGGTTTTCTTCCCTTCACCATTGGTTTTGTGTGGATTTCCCTTCGTTTCACTTAGCATAGCCTTCACTTCTTCCCTTATGTTTGATGTACTCAAGCATATCTGTTAAGCCTGTGAGCATCTTTATTACCAGTGTTTGAAATTCTGCATCTGTTAGGTTGGCTCTCTCCTCGTCACTTAGTTCTCCCACTGGAACCTTGATCCATTCCCTCTTTTGGGCCATACTTCTGTGTCCTCCTCTTGACAGGCTGCTGTGTTTGTTTGCCTCTGTGTCTTAGGTAGAGCTGTTGCTCCTGTTATGTTCTAAGGGGTGGAGCCTTAGGGATTTGTCAGTACAGGGAGACTAGTTTCACTATGTTGTGGCACTATATGTGGAGGAGGAGTCTGAGAGGGAACAATGTCACTTGCCCAGCACTCGCCCCCTTTCCAGGCACTTCTCCCACTTCCATATGGGACTGGAGCCCCTGTAGCTGTTGCCCTGGCCGTTGTTCCCAGAGTGAGTGGGTCCGCGAATGTTCTAGGATCATGGGTGCCCCTCAAACAACCGTACTCCACTGAGAGACCAGCAGTTTCTGCCTCCACCCCAACCCCCACTGGTTTTCACAGTCAGAAGCAATGAGGCTCAATTTTCCCCGGTGCTGGGACCATGAGCTGCGTAATCTGGTGAGGAGCTGGGAGCATTCCCCAGGTGTCCCTCCCAACTTCTTAAAATGAGTAACTGTGCTTTCTGACGGCCTGCTGCTGCCGCTGCTGCTACCACCACCACCACACTGTGTCCTCTTTGCCCTAGCTCCGCCCCTCCTACCTGTCTGGATGAGTATCTCTTCTTTATATCTTTGTTTGTTGGACTTCCATGCAGCTCGATTTTCTGGAACTTCTGGTTGTTTCTAGTTTTGAGGTAGTTGTATTCCTTCTTAGTTGTGGAGAGAGATGCAGCATGTCTGTCTACGCCTCCATCTTGGACAGAAGTCCGTGAATATATTCTTAACACAAATTTCAAGTGTTATTGTGGGCATAGGGGTTCTTGCACCTCCCTCAAGATAAAATCACAGGAGGAGATGAAACACTTTTAAATAAGAGGTTTACTGAAAACAAGAGGGAGGGAACAGAGAAAGAGAAGGAGCTTGATGAACCAAGGGAACATACACTAATGAAGAATTTGGCTTTCCAAACTGATGCCAGGGTCTGGCTTACATAGGGCGGGGTTCTGCAGACATGTGCAGAGTGGAGCTCTTTGCTTTTCAGGTTCCTGCTGTAGGCTGGTATAGACCAGCGCAGATAGAGTGGAGCTCTTTGGGAAGTATCTGAAGAGAAACTTTAAACCTAACTAGAAGAGGCTTAAAAAATAACTGAAGAGCATTCCCATCCATTTAAGAGAGGCTCAGCCTGTCTCATTCTTCCCAGAAAGATATTTTTTCTACTTAATTTTAAGTGATAAAGGCTGGAGGTATCTTCTAAAATTCCTGCTAAGGAGTACAGGTAGTCCTAAACCCAGAAAGAATAAAAAGTCCTTGTTAAGTCAAGGGACTTCATAAGGGCTTCTGACAGTTCAGTGGCAGGTTGAGGGGCACTGGTTGGAAGCCTTGCATGCATGACTATAAGCTTCATATGAAACTGTTTTCAACCAGGAGGATGAAAACTTGACAAGTAGGTTAAAAGACATGGTCCAAATATAAATAGGAGGACCAGGACAACAAGTGGGCCAAGTAAAGGCAGAAACTAGATGAAGGCAGGAAGGGCACTTTTGATAGTATCCCAGGTAATGTTAGGATCTGTTCCCTGATAGTACCTAGGTAGTTGTGAGGCTTGTTCATCTGTCTTTTGGATAGTGGTCTCAACCTTATCTGAATTATTGATATAGGTGCAGCATGTCTTATCAATGATAGTGATGACTCCCCTCTGTTTGGCTATATGAGAGTCAAGAGCTAGTCTGTTATCTAGAACTACATTAGACAAAAAGTCAAGTGATCTTTGAATGCCCTGTAAAGTTTCTCCTGAATTGGTGGCAAAATCTTCTAGGCCTGGGTAAGGTTTCTGAGAGTGGCCTCATGGTAGGCAAATCCTCCCCATGGAACAAACCAGTGTTATGGCTGCCCCAAGACTTGCCAGGAGTAGTCCCAGTGCCCTCTTCAGGACAGCTGAGTTATGCTAACAAGTATTCTCAGTGAAAGTAAGCTGGGCAAAGGCCCATTCACCCATTGTTAGGTGATTTGAAATGCAACTGGAAGGTAATTCTGAGGTCTGCCCTCAGGCCTTTCATGGGGTGGGAGAGCTGATTTTGGTTTAAGGGATGTAAACCTGAAAAGAAGTGCAAAGCCCATGGTGACAACAGCCTTGCTATACATTAATGTATCTCTAGTGAGGCTCTTGCTTTTAAAAAAAAAATCTCTTTTCTATCCTCACCAGGGACATTTTTTCCATTGTTTTTAGAGAGAGGAAGGGATAGAGGGAGAGAGAGAAACATCAATGTGAAAGAGAAACATCGATCAGTTGCCTCCCATATGTGCCCAGACCCAGGATTATATGCACTCAGACTAGTGATCAAACCCACAACCTAGGTATGTGCCCTGACGGGGAATCAAAGCTGCAGCCCTTCAGGTATGGGACAACATTCCAACCAAATGATCCACCCCAGCCAAGGTGAGGCTCTTGCTTTTTGAAGAAGAATCTGAGATCCTTGACTGGCTCACAGGACTATAGGGGTCCTCTTCTTCACTATTTTCCTGTGTTTCTTTAATGGCCTTCAGATCTGACTTGGATTACCAGAGTACATTCCCTCCAACTGGGTAGCCTGTTGTGATGATTTTCCTAAAGTCCACATTATGTCTTTTAGTCATAGTCTGTAATTGCAAGGCTCAAAAAAAAAAAAAAAAAAGTTCCAGTTCTCAATAATTCCAACGCAAAGGATGGGAGAAAAATAAAATACTAGTTTAGAATGCTATGGCTAAATGCTTTCATCAGAAAAATTCAGGATCCAGTCTAGTCCACATGTAAATAAATAAATAAAAAATTTAAAGATAATTATCCAGTTCAAAATCTAATATCTACAATTATGTATTATAATTTCTATTGAAACAATTTCTTCACTCCAAAATCACACTCATTTTACCAAAGATAGCCAAGACAAATTCAATGTATAAATCTAGTTTCAATAAATTTGGCCTGCTATTTCCAAAAGTAGGACAAGAACAGTAATTGATCATATAGGCTCCTTTTAAATCTGCTTTGCCAGAGTCTCTTAAGGAATCTCCAGGCTGAACTCTAATTAGCCTCTCAGAATTAAGGAGCCAAGCCACATTGTTGCCATCTGGATTTGCCTGCAATACCTATCCATTTGGGTGAATTCCTCTGGTTCTCAAGGTTTCCAAAATTGTCTTTTTTTTTTTTTTAATTTTTATTTTTTGGTTATTCAATTACAGTTGTCCCATTTTTCCCGCATTGCTCCCCCCTCCCAGCCCATCCCTTCTCCCACAATTATATCCCTCTCCGTTGTCCATGTCCATGAGTCATTCATATATATTCCTTGACTAGAGCCTTCCCTTACTTATCCCCCTTCTCTCCCTCCCCCCTCCCCCCTACTGACAACTATTCTAGTCTTTGCCTATTTAGTTCGTTTGTTTGTGTTGCTCTTTAGTTTCCTGTATTGGGTGATATATGGTATTTTGCTTTCTTTCCCTGGCTTATTTCACTAAGCATAATTCTCTCTAGTTCCATCCATGTTGTTGCAAATGGCAGGAGTTCCTTCTTTATTTCTGCTACATAGTATTCCATTGTGTAGATGTACCACCGCTTTTTGGTCCACTCATCCACAGAAGGGCACCTAAGCTGTTTCCAGCACTTAGCTATTGTAAACAGGGCTGCTATGAACATAGGGGTGCATAAGTTTTTTTGAATTAGGGTTTTAGGATTTTTCGGGTATATTCCTAGCAGTGGAATCACTGGTTCAAATGGCAGTTCCATTTTTAGTTTTTGAGGTAATTCCATACTGTTTTCCATAGTGGCTGCACCAGTCTGCATTCCCACCAACAGTGCAGTAGGGTTCCTGTTTCTCAACAACCTCGCCAGCATTTGTTGTTTGTTGATTTGTTGATGATGGCCATTCTGACAGGTGTAAGGTGGTATCTCATTGTGGTTTTTACTTGCATCTCTCTGATGGCCAATGATGTTGAGCATTTTTTCATGTGCCTATGGACCTTCTGTATGTCCTCTTCAGAGAAGTGTTTGTTCAGGTCCTTTGCCCATTTTTTAATTGGGTTGTTTGTTTTCTTGATGTTGAGTCGTATAAGCTCTTTATATATTTTGGAGATCAGTCCCCTGTCTGTGATATCATTGGCAAATATGTTTTCCCATATGGTTGGTTTCCTTTTCATCTTGCTGATGTTTTCTTTTGCTGAGCAGAAACTTTTCAGTTTGATGTAGTCCCATTTGTTTATTTTTTCCTTTATTTCTCTTGCCTTAGGAGATGTATCCGTGAAGATATTGTTACGTGTGATATCTGAAATTTTCTTGCCTATGTTTTCCTCTAGGACTTTTATGGTATCACAGCTTACATTTAAGTCTTTAATCCATCTTGAGTTTATTCTCATGTGTGGTGTAAGGTGGTGGTCTAGTTTCATTTTTTTGCACGTCCCTGTCCAGTTCTCCCAGCACCATTTGTTAAAGAGGCTCTTCTAACTCCATTTTATGTTCCTTCCTCCTTTATCAAAGATTAGTTGACCATAGAGACCTGGGTTTATTTCTGGGCTTTCAATTCTGTTCCACTGATCTGTATGTCTGTTCTTATGCCAGTACCAGACTGTTTGGATCACAGTGGCTTTGTAGTATTGTTTGATGTCTGGTATCGTGATTCCTCCTGCTGTGTTCTTCTGTTTCAAGATTGCTTTTGCTATTCAGGGTCTTTTTTGGTTCCATATGAATTTTTGGAGGATATGTTCTAGGTCAGTGAAATATGTCATTGGTATTTTAATAGGGATTGCATTGAATTTGTAAATTGCTTTGGGTAGTATGGCATTTTGATGATGTTGATTCTTCCCATCCAAGAACATGGTATTTGCCTCCATTTATTTGTATCTTCCTTAATTTCTTTCTTCAATGTTGCATAATTTTCCATGTACAGGTCTTTTATCTCTTTGGTTAAGTTTATTCCTAGGTACTTTATTTTTATTGTTGTTATAGTAAATGGTATTTTCTTTTTTGCTTCTGTCTCTGATATTTTATTGTTGGTGTACAGAAATGCCTTAGATTTCTGTACATTTATTTTGTACCCTGCTATTTTGCCAAATTCACTTTTATATCAAGTAGTCTTTTAGTGGATTTTATAGGGTTTTCTAGGTATACTATCATGTCGTCTGCAAATAGTGATAAT
Source organism: Furipterus horrens (assembly GCF_987537825.1). Taxonomy (NCBI): domain Eukaryota; kingdom Metazoa; phylum Chordata; class Mammalia; order Chiroptera; family Furipteridae; genus Furipterus; species Furipterus horrens. The sequence goes on along the minus strand of NW_028327187.1, from coordinate 56,549,952 downwards.
TTTACTTTTCTTTCCCAATTTGGATGCCTGTTATTTCTTTGTCTTGTCTGATTGCTGTGGCTAGGACTTCCAACACTATGTTGAATAGAAGTGGGGAGAGTGGACAGCCTTGTCTAGTTCATGATTTCAGGGGGAATGCTTTCAGTTTTTGTCCATTGAGTATGATGTTGGCTTCAGGCTTCTCATATATAGCCTTAATGATGTTAAGGTATGCTCCCTCTATTCCCATTTTGCTGAGTGCTTTCAACATAAATGGCTGTTGTACTTTATCAAATGCTTTTTCTGCATCTATAGATATGATCATGTGATTTTTGTCTTTCATTTTGTTTAGGCAATGTATTATATTTATTGATTTGTGAATATTAAACCATCCTTGCATCCCTAGGATGAATCCCACTTGATCATGGTGTATGATCTTTTTGATGTATTGTTGGATCCTGTTTGCCAAAATTTTATTGAGGATTTTAGCATCTATGTTCATCAGTGATATTGGCCTGTAGTTTTCTTTCTTTGCTGTGTCTTGACCTGGTTTTTGGGATGAGGGTAATACTGGCTTCATAGAAAGAGTTTGGGATTTTTCCCTCTTCTTGGATTTTTGGGAATAGTTTGAGGAGTGTAGGAGTTAGTTTTTCCATAAATGTTTTGTAAAATTCGGCTGTGAAGCCATCCGGTCCAGGGCTTTTGTGTGCAGGGAGATTTTGGATTACTGTTTCAATTTCCCTCTTTGTTATTGGTCTGTTGAGACTTTCTACTTCTTCTTGATTCAGTTTGGGAAGGTTATATGTTTATAGAAATCTGTCCATTTCTTCTAGGTTGTCAAATTTCTTGCCATATAGTTGTTTGTAGTAGTTTCTTATAATTGTTTGTATTTCTGTGGTATCAGTTGTGATTTCTCCTCTTTCATTTCTGATTTTGTTTATTTGGGTCTTCTCTCTTTTTTTCTTAATGAGCCTGGCTAGAGGCTTGTCAATTTTGTTTATTTTTTCAAAGAACCAGCTCCAGGTTTTGTTGATATTTTGGATTGTTCGTTTCATTTCTATGTCATTTAATTCTGCTTTGATCTTGATGATTTCCTTTCTTCTTTTTGCCCTAGGGTTTGTTTGTTGTTGCTGTTCTAGTTCTTGTAGCTTTATGGTTAGGTTTTTTATTTGACATTCTTCTAGCCTTTTCAGATATGCCTGTATTGCTATGAACTTCCCTCTTAGGACTGCTTTTGCTGTGTCCCATAGGTTTTGGGCTGTTGTGTGTTCATTGTCATTAGTTTCTAGAAATTTCTTGATTTCCTCTTTGATGTCATTGTTAACCCATTCGTTATTTAAGAGCGTGTTATTCATTCTCCATGAGTTTGGGTGTCTTTGATTTTTTTCCCTGAGGTTCATTTTTAGTTTCAAGGCATTGTGTTCTGAAAAGATGCCTGATAGGATTTCAATTTTCTTGAATTTGTTGAGGCTTGTTTTGTGTCCTATTATGTGGTCTATCTTTGAAAATGTCCCATGTGCCTTTGAAAAGAATGTATATTTTGCTTCTTTGGGGCGAAACGTTCTATATATATCAGTTAAGTCCATGTGGTTTAGTGTGTTGTTCAATGCCTGTATATCCTTGGTGTTTCTTTGCTTGGATGATCTGTCTATTATTGATAATGGAGTGTTGAAGTCCCCTACTATGAGTGTGTTGTTGTTAATATCCTTCTTGTGGTCTTCTAGTATTTGCTTTATGTATTTGGGTGCTCCTACGTTGGGTGCATATATGTTTATCAGTGTTATATCTTCTTGATGAATCGTTCCTTTAAGTATTATGAAATGTCCTTCTTTGTCTCTTTTTGTTGCCCTTGCTTTGAAATCCGTTTTGTCTGATACGAGGACTGCTACCCCAGCTTTTTTTTCAGGTCCATTTGCTTGGAATATTTTTTTATATCCCTTTATTTTCAGTCTATGTAAATCTTTTGTTTTGAGGTGTGTTTCTTGTAAACAGCAAATATGTGGGTCCTGTTTTCTGATCCATTCCGTTACCTTATGTCTTTTAATGGGAGCATTTAATCCATTTACATTTAACGTTATTATTGACATGTATTTATTCATTTCCCTTTGTATCTCTGTTCCTCTACTCTTTTTTTGTTTTTTCTCTTCCTTTTTCTTAGAATATTCCCTTTAGCATCTCTTTCAACGCTGGTTTGGTGGAGATGTATTCTTTTAGTCTTCCTTTGTCTGAGAAACTCCTTATTTCACCTTCTATTTTGAATGAAAGCCTTGCTGGGTAGAGTATTCTTGGTTGTAGGCCCTTGTTTTTCATTGCTTGAAATATTTTTAACCATTCCCTTCTGGCTTGTAATGTTTCTGTTGAGAAATTGGTCGATAGCCTTATTGGAGCTCCCTTGTAAGTTATTTGCTCTTTTTCTCTTGCTGCTTTTGGGATTCTCTCTTTGTCTTGGAATGTTGCCATTTTAACTATGATGTGCCTTGGAGTGGGTTTTTGGGGGTTCCTCTTTATTGAAACTCTCAGTGCTTCTTGGACTTGCATAACTTTGTCTCTCATCAGGTTCGGAAAATTTTCTGTCACTATTTCTTCTATCAGATTTTCAATTCCATGCTCCTTTTCTTCTCCCTCTCTTATTCCGAGGATCCTTAAATTATTTATTCTAATGCTATCCTGTAATTCCCTTACATCTTGTTCATATTTTTTCAATCTTTTTTCATTTTGCTGTATCATTTGAGAATTATTACCTATGTTATCCTCTAACTCACTAATCCGATCCTCTGCTTCGTTTAGTCTGCTTTTGACTGATTCTACTGTGTTTTTCAGTTCAGAGATTGCATTCTTCATTTCTTCCTGGTTCTTGTTCATAGTTTCTATGTCTTTTTTAATGCTGGTGTAGTTCTCTACAAGTTCCCTGTAATTTTCTTGGAGCTGTTGGTAACTTCCTTGGAGGTTGTCATAGTTGTTTTTGAGGTTTTTGAGCATATTGAGCTTCTTCACCACCATAGTTTTGAATTCCATGTCTGACATTTGGGCTATGTCTATTTCATCTACCTCTCTTTCTGGGGATTCCTCTTTTCTTTTCATTGAGAGGTTGTTTCTGCGTCTTATCATGTTGGATTCTTCTTGTTTGTTTTTGTTATTTGGATTTGTCTGCTTTGCCTTCCCACCTTTGTGGTATGAGATTCTTTATGGTAGATCTGGGGGTTTCAGTGGTGCAGTCTCTTTGATCTTCTGAGCCTGATGTTCTTGGGGTACCTTTTATATCGTTTGTTTATGCTGTCTGGTTATATTTCAGATTTTATTTTTTGTTAGGATATTCCTTCTGGATTGTTGATTGAGAGTCACTCTATCCACTTTATCTCGAATTCTTTTGTGGAGATGCTGTTAAAAACATAAACACACAGCCCCAGCAGGAGACCTGCACCCTCAAAAATATCTCCCAACCTCTATCCTGCTATCATCAGCCAACGAGCCAGTATTAATATAGATGTAGAGAGATTAGAGCTTTTACACTATAGGAAGAATAGATAAGAGTTGTTTTAGTGAAGGAAAAATATGGTTTTTGAGAGAGGGGATAATAGGTTAATAACAGTTGAGATTGTGCAAGACAGTAGGTAATATTTACATTGTATGTTAAAAACTATAGAAAAAAAAGGGGGAAGAGTGCAGAATATAGTAGGAAAGTGGAATTATATAGTATTGGATTTATATAGTAGTTATAGTCTATTTATTTAGAGTGAAAGGGAGGCTAAACTAGGCCCACAAACAAATAGACAACAATTCAAAAACAGGGGTAAAAAGGAAAGATTATATAGAACAGATTAGAGATATAGTTTGTTTTTTCCTCCTTCCTTCCCCTCCTCCCTCCTCCCCTACTGTTTCAGGAAGAAAAGAAAAAGGGAAAAGGGAAAAAGAAAAAAAAAAGGAATGTTTTTACTTAGTTCAGCCTTCTTGTGTCGTCTTCTTTTTCTGCGTCCACAGCTGGTCTAATGTGATGGGTCAGAGATTCCTATTCCTTGCAGCAGTGGTGTGCACGAGGTGGCCGGCAAGGCGCAATGCAAGGCAGCCAAGAGCCCACCTCAGGTCTGCCACGCAGCGCTCCAGGAAAGCAGGCCACGCCGCACTCTGGGGAAGCTGGCAAGGTGTTTTTTTTTTTTTTTTTTTTTTCACTCAAGCATCAGTGCGTGCCCAAGGCAGCTGGGGAACTAAGCTCAGGCCTTCCGCGCCGCGCTCCCAGAAAGCCGGCCACGCTGCGCTCCGGGAAAGCCCTCAAGGTGTTTTTTTTTTGGCTCGAGCACTGGTGCGCGCCCAAAGTATCCGGGGAACTAGGCTCCGGCCTGCCGCGCCCCACTCCTAGAAAGCTGGCCACGCCGCGCTCCTAGAAAGCAGACTGCGCCGAGCTCCGAGAAAGCCCTTGAGGTGTTTTTTGGTTTGAGTGCACCCAAGCGGTTGGGGAGCTAGCCTCAGGCCTGCAGCGCCGTGTTCCGGGAGTTGGTTTTTCGCCTCTTAGGGCAGGGCAGCAGACACTTGTGCTCAGTAAACGTGTCTGTGAGTCGCTGCTGCCTGCTGTACCCACGCTGCAGCCGCCCACCGTTCCCGCACCTCCTGAGCGGGCACACGCAGAGCCTGGGCAAGTGCTCTGAGCTCCAGATTCCTGCCTGGTACATCGGCCTGGCGCCCACTGGGCTGGCCAGGGGCGACTATGCACAGTCTTCTGCGTGTCCAGTGGGCCCTCCCTGCGCCCGTTGGGTCACTGATTTTATGTCTGTTGGCGTGTGTCTGAGGGGCCCCTGGACGCGCAGCCCTGCGCACCTGGGCCAGTGAATGAGGGCACTTCCCTATGCGCGCCCCCGTGACCCAAGGGGAGGGTTGGGGGGCGGATGAGCTCACCACTGCGCCTGCGCTCCTCAAGAATGGCCTACCACCCCCAAACTTTCCTCCCCTCTCCACCGTCCACTAGAGGAAAATTAAAAGGAGAATTATGTTCTCACTTGCCCGGCAGCACGCTGTCTCCTGTCCTTCAGCGCCAATGCCACTTGGTCGAGTCCGGTCTCTGCCAGCGGGCAGAGATCCGCTCTCCTCCCTACTCCTCTCCCGGGGCAGCCTGTGTTCCCCAAAAAGCCTTTGTGTGCTTCCCGCCGCAGCTCTGGCAGCCACCCCAGTCAGGAATCCCGTTTCTTCCCCCTTTTCTCCGCTATCCTCACTAAACAGGTTGTTCCCAGATGGATTTTCTCTAATCCAGCAGTGCCTTGGCTCGACTCCTGCCAGTGTCCAGCTGCTCACTGAGATGTTCTGTCTACAGTTAGCCCAAACTGGAGACGGGTCTCCGGAGCCTGAAACTGCAGCCTCTCCTCACTCCTCCGCCATCTTGCCCCCTCCTAAATTGTCTTGAGGTTCTTCTTTTACCACCTTCCAGGAAAGCAAACTTCCTTCTTTACCTGGAAAGACTGGTACCAGGCTGTTTCTCCAAGGGGCTTTTATCGGCTTCCAACATCTATCTTAATTGCTTAAAGCTTTGTGGTGACATCTAGAGTCTGTATGTATGTCTCTCTCAAACATAACATTCCAGTAAAAGTCTTGGTAATAAACATGTTTCCAATTGTGTCCTGTTATAAAAAGGACATATTCTGCCTTGGCTGGTGTGGCTCAGTGGATTGAGAGCTGGTCTGTGAACTAAAGGGTCACTGGCACATGCCTGGGTTGCTGGCCAGATCCCCAGTTGGGGGAACATGAGAGGCAACCACATGTTGATGTTTCTCTCCTTCTCTTTCTCCCTCCTTCCCCTCTCTCTAAAAATAAATAAATAAAATGTTTTTAAAAAGGACATGTTCTTCTTGAACCTATGCAAACAGACATATTACCATGAAAATAATAATATTCAGTAAGAGTTTTCAATGTCTGGAGAGATCAATTACGCAAAAAATAAATGTCTTGATACTACTAACAAAGTTGTAAAGAAGGGAAAATTCCTTATATCTAGAAAACAAAAGATTTTAAGTATCAGCTGTATTTCAAATAAAAAGTCATAAAGTTGTAACCTTCTCATCAGTTCATTAAATCCTGTGTAATTCAACTTGTTTTGCTTGAATCCAGTTTTTCCATTAGTTCTCTCAACCTTGCTTGATAACTGGGGGTGATAAGGTCAGTCATAATTCCAAGAAGTTTGCAAGGCTGTCCATTAAGGTTCATATAATTTGTTCAGTGATGTGGGTGTCCCAATCACTAGAAATTTTGGAAGGTATACCCCAAGAGAGAAACATATTTTCTTACAATTTCTTTGCCATTTTGAGGGAGGGCATCAGCTGTGTGGCAGAGGAAAGCTTCAGCTCATCCAGGAATACATACACACGAAAACAAGAACATAATGATAACCTATACTAAGCAGCAGTTGAATGAATTATAGCTTAAATGTACTGCAGTGGAAGAAGGAATGCAAAAACTAAAAACATGCCAGGGAGTCAAAAAGAACTCAGTGGCCAACTTGGGCTTTCCATAGCCCCAACTATTCATTTAATTTACAGTCATTTTAATTTCTCTGATTCAGGTGTAGATTGTTGCCATCTTTACAAAGACATCAGGATGGCAATGGGCTGGCAATGAGGAGTCATTTTTGCAGAAACAGAATGGACTTCATCCACAGATTGATATTCAGGTTCAGTCGTTTTTTTGTTTGTTTGTTTGTTTGTTTGTTTTGGGGGGGAATCAGGCAATGGGTTTATTGAGGGAAAAAGAGGAAATGGGGGTGGAGGGGAGAGGCAACTCCCAGACCAAATCAAGGGCCCATAGGAGCAAGAGGAATGGGGAGCAAGGGAATGGGGAATTGGGAATGGGGATTCCCAGTCCTCCTCGTGGGCCCATAGTAGTCCCCAGGTTCAGTCGTTTTAAGTGTGTTCCTCAATTTTGATGACAGATGTCTGGGTATCTCATAGTTCTACAATTTTGTATATATTTCTGGAACATTTACAACATATTTACATAAATACAACATAAAGAAGGTTCAATGTCTTTTATTTTATTTGATAATGCTTCCCATGGAATTTCAACACACCAAAATAAGCCTACTTAGTTTACTATTTCTTCCAATCTTTTGAAGTGTTCCAGCAGCTCTTCTGGAGTACCCCAGAGTTTTTCCTGGGTCAAGACTCTGTAACTTAAATTTTGGGAGATTTCTCAAAATATATCAATAAGTTTGGACATTTGGGTAAATATTATCATATATCATCATAAAAATATTAGATTATTCACTTACCTAAGGTGACAATAAAAAAATATCAAGAGGGGAAGATGGCCGCGGAGTAGGGACAGTGTTCTCAGCTCGCTCCTGTTAAGGAGAGACTCCAGGAATGAATGCGGAGAGGAGTGACTGAGTGAGTGTGGATCTCCAATAGCGTGAACAGGGAGAAGAGCGTGGGAGCAGCATGGAGGGAGGTGGATGGGTTTACCACACACTGCAGGCTGAGTCATTCCGAGACTTGGTGCGTCTGCAGTAACAAGCCGGAGAACTCACTAGCCTAGAGCTCCGTGGAGGCTCCCCCTGCTAGGGGCTCACCGATAAGTGAATTCTTGTAGGGAGTTAAGGAGAGGAGTTGGCCGAAAAAGCCAGAGGAGGGAGAGAACAGTGAACAACCAGGACTGGGAGAAACTGTGTGATCTGAGTCTAGAGGGAAACCTCCTCAGCTGCAACCTCCGACCGAAGGCACTCAGGGCACGCACAGCACTAGAGCTAGGGCCCTACAGAACAAAGGGACAGGTTTGGGGCAAGGAGACTGGCTGCACAGAAGAGCTGCTTCGGAACTCCGGACGGGGGTGGGGAGCTCCTAAGCAAGAGAAAAGTGCATGCCCCTGGCGCTTTGAGCAATCGCGATAGAATCCCACAGAATAAAAGGCGGGTTTGGGGCTAGGAGAGAAATAGGACACACAGGGTGTGTAAGTATGGAAGAGAGCGGAGGTGGTGGTTCTGGAGTGGAGACAATTATAGGGCGGGGAGAAGGGCCCGCAGGGAAAGGCTGCTGCAGAGCTCCAGACTAGGGGAGAACTCCTGGGTAGGAGAGTGCTGCGCTGGCCGACCATACTAGAATCCTGCAGAACAAAGGGATGGTGCTGGGGCGGGGAGAGAGATAGAGCGCGCAGGCCTATAGACAGGGAAGCCAGCGGAAGCTGTAGCTCGGAATAGAGACAGTTTTGGGGCAAGGAGAAGAGCCCACGCGGGAAAGCCACTGCAGAGCTCCAGACTAGGGGAGAGGCCCTGGGCAGGAAAGTGCCACTGGGCCTGGCACTTTGACCGACTGTGCCAGAGTCCTGCAAAACAAAGGGATGATCTTGAGACAGGGAGAGAGGTAGGGTGCGCAAGCATATAGACAGGGAAGAGAGCAGAAGCTGTAGCCTGGGAATAGAGACACGACTGGAGGCAGGGCAGGGATTGCTGGCAGGCACAGGCTGGACAAACTGGGGGAAGGAGTAGCTGGACAAGCCTGAGGAGGGCTGAGGGTGCCTCAGGAGAGGACAACTAAACGCAGCTCAAAGCAGAGCGGCGGTAGGCCCACAAATAAAATACTAGCAATCCCAGAATCAAGCAGAACCCTCCTACAGCCAGCCAACAAACCAGAAAAGATTTGAAATTCATGGAATTTTGAATATGGGTGGACTCAGGAAGGAAGGAAGGAAAAACAAAGAAACAAACAAACCAAAAATACCCAGAGACTGTGCCTAAAAGTTGAATTGAGTTAAGATCCTCTCATTCTTTTATCTCTCACTCTCTCTCTAACTGCCCCACCTGTCCTTTCTTATTCTCTCTTCTTTTCTCCCCTCCTCTTCCCTCCCTTCTCTCCCCTTATCATGTCTCCCCTGCATCCTATTCTCAGTTAACTTTTTAAATTTAAGTTCTCTCCCTTTCTCTCTCTCTCCTTTCACTGCGCCAAGCACCTTCAATTTTATTAAATTTCTTTCTTTATTTTGTCCCCCTTCAGTCTACATTCGTTTTTCTTTCATCCCTTGCCCTTATTTTCCTTCTCTCCCTATAAATATTCGCTCTCTCTTTCTTTCTCTCTCCCTATTCCACTTTATATTCTAATCTTTTAATATTCAAATTATAATTCTAATCTATCCCCCTCTCCCTTCACCCTCCCATTCTTACCCCTTCACTCTTTCCACCCCATCCCCTCACTTCTTTCTCTCCCTCTTGTATTTCTCTCCTTCATCTTATCTTTTGTCAACTCTTCAATTTCAATCTTTCCCTCCCTAATATCTCCTGTTCCTCCTGATTTCCTTTCCACCCCTGTGTTCTTCCCCTCCCCCATCCTCTTGCTTTCCCATCTCTTATTCCTCTCTCTCTATAGTCTCTCTCTCTATCTTGCAATTTTATATCATGTTTTAATTTCCTAATCTTTTTTATAATATTTAATTTTTTAAATATTTTAATCCAGTCCCGCCTCTTCTTCCTCCCCTTCTTCTTGCGTTCTCTCTCCTACCCTTCTCTTCTCTACTTTCTCTCTCTCTTTCCTCTCTCCCTTCCTGTCTTGCTATTTTCTACTCTGTATTTTTATTCTTGAAAAATTCTTTCTCAATCTGTTTCCTACCTTCGAACCTCCTCAGCCCTCTCTTTCAATTTCTGGCTGTCTGTCTGCCTGGAGGTCTGTTGTGTCTATCCTCCCTCCCACGCTAATCATATAGCATATACCGATTATATAATCCTAATACTACCCACTTCCACTTTCTCACTACACACTGTAACCCTCTCCTCCTTTTCAAACAGACAGTGTAAATGTTAATTGCTGTCTTACATACCCTAGATCCCAATTGCTAATATTATTACTCTATCAACTTCCAGCTCAAAAATTACCCTTCCTTCATTTAAAACACTCCTATCTCTTTCTCCTATGAAATAAGAGTCCCAATATCTCCACAAGTATATTAATACGAGTCATTTGCAGCCTATATGAGATTTTAGTTGGGGGAGATATTGGAGGGTGTGGGTTTCTTGCCTGGGTTGTGTGATTATGTTTTAGCAGTACCTCCACAAAATATTTCAAGACAAGGTGGGCAGAGTGACTCTCAATCAACTAACCAGAGAAAAAGACCCACCAAAGAGTAGCTGAAATACAACCAGACAGGTTAAACAAATAACATCAAGGACAACACAGACGGAGATCCAAGAGGGCAGAGGAGTAAGTGGAAGCTACACTAACCTCCTCCCAGGACCAGCCAGTGTTGACTCAGCCCCACTACAACAGACAGACCGTTCCCCTCCAAGTGGCATCAGACTAAGGGGAAATAAAAGCCCTGCCTACAGGAATTAAGCTGCCATAACCACGGTCCTTAAGCCCAACTGCTAATCACAGATTGAGTAGATTAACAACCAAAGAAGACAGACAAAGGCAGTAGATCACTGGAAGTCTCCAATAGGCTGCCAAGGGCCAGTCTGGTACATGATCTGACGCTACCAGAGGCAGATCTAGGAAGAGCAGATCATTCTAAGTAGCACAAACAAACAATAGGAATCACAAAAATGGGGAGACAGAGAAACAACCCCCTATGAAAAGGAAAGGTAGGATCCCCAGAGACAGTGCTAAATGAAATAGAAGGGAGCAAAATATCAGATACAGAATTCAAAACATGGATTATGGAGAAGCTGAGTGAGCTCAGTGGAAACTACAAAGAACTCCAGGGAAACTAAAAAGAACTCCAGAAAAACTACAATGAACTTACAGAGAATTACATAAGCATGAAAAAGGACATAGAAGCTATCAATAAGAGCCAGGAGGAAATGAAGAATATGATCTCTGAATTGAAGAACACAGTAGAAAGAATTAAACGCAGGCTAGAGGAAGCAGAAGATCGGATCAGCGAGCTGGAGGACAACGTACACAAAAACTCCCAGACAATGGAACAAAATGAAAAAAGACTGAACAAGACTGAAGAGGTTCTAAGACAGCTGCAGGACAACATGGAACGTAATAATATCCGTATCATAGGAATTTCAGAAGGAGAAGAAGAAGAGCAAGGGATAGAAAACCTCTTTGAAAAACTAATGACAGAAAACTTCCCTAACATGAGGAGAGAAAGAGTCACGCAAATCCAGGAAGCACAGAGGGTCCCAATGAAGATGAACCCCAACAGGCCCACCTCAAGACACATCATAATTAAAATGGCAACATTCAAAGACAAAGAGAGATTCCTAAAAGCAGCAAGAGAGAAACAACTAATAACATACAAGGGAGCTCCAATAAGGCTATCCACAGATTTCTCAGCAGAAACACTACAAGCCAGAAGGGAATGGCAAAAAATATTCGAAGCAATGAAAAACAAAGGCCTACAACCTAGAATACTATAACCAGCAAAGCTCTCATTCAAAATGGAGGGTGAAATAAGGAGCTTCCAAGACAAAAGAAGGCTAAAAGAATACATCTCCACCAAACCAGCAATGCAAGAGATGCTAAAGGGTCTGCTTTAAGAAGATAAAGAAACAGAGAGAGACAGAGAAGAACACGAGTACAAAGGGGAAAAATGACAATGAATAAGTACTTATCGGTAATAACCTTAAATGTAAATGGATTAAATGCTCCAATTAAAAGACATAGGGTAGCTGAATGGATTAGAAAGAATGACCCACATATATGCTGTCTACAAGAGACCCAACTTAGAACAAAAGATCTACACAGACTGAAAGCAAAGGGATGGAAGAAAGTATTTCAAGCAAATGGACATGAAAAAAAGCCAGAGTAGCAATACTTATATCAGACAAAACAGATTTCACAGCAAAGTCCATAAAAAGACACAAAGAAGGGCATTTCATAATACTTAAGGGAAAAATGCACCAAGAAGATATAACCCTTATAAATATATATGCACCCAACTTAGGAGCACCCAAATATATAAGGAAAATTTTGAAAGACTCCAAGAAAGATATAGAAAGCAACACACTCATAGTAGGGGACTTTAACACCCCATTGTCTACAATGGACAGATCTTCGAAGCAAAGAAACACCAAAGATATTGAGGCACTGAACAACACTCTAGATCAAATGGACTTAGTTGATATATATAGGAGTTTTCACACCAAAGAAGCAAAATATACATTTTTCTCAAGTGCACATGGAACATTTTCCAAGATAGAACACATGGTAGGACACAAAACAAGCCTTAACAAATTCAAGAAAATTGAAATTATATCAAGCACCTTCTCAGATCACAATGGCTTAAAATTGGAAATCAACCTCAAGGAAAAAACTCAAAGACATTCAAACTCATGGGGAATGAATAACATGCTATTAAATAATGAATGGGTTAACAATGACATCAAGGAAGAAATCAAAAAGTTTCTGGAAACTAATGATAATGAACTCACAACAACCCAAAACCTATGGGTTACAGCGAAAGCAGTCCTAAGAGGAAAGTTCATAGCAATACGGGCCTATCTAAAAAAGCTAGAAGAATCTCTAATAAAAAATTTAACCCTACAGCTACAAGAACTAGAGGAAGAACCACAAGCAAAGCCCAGATCAAGTAGAAGGAAGGAAATCATCAAGATCAGAGCACAATTAAATGATATAGAGTCTAAACTAACAATTCAAAAAATCTACAAAAGTAGGAGCTGGTTCTTTGAAAAGAAAAACAAAATTGACAAGCTTCTAACCAGGCTCATCAAGAAAAAAAGAGAGAGAACCCAAATATATAAAATCAGAAACGAAAGAGGAGAAATCACAACTGATACAACAGAAATACAAAGGATTATAAGAAATTATTACGAACAACTGTATGGCAAGAAATTTGACAACCTAAAAGAAATGGACAAATTCCGGGAAACCTATAGTCTTCCCAAACTGAATCAAGAAGCAGAAAGTCTGAATAGACCAATAACAGCTAGTGAAATTGAAGCAGTAATCAAAAAACTCCCAGCACACTAAAGCCCTGGACCGGATGGCTTCACAAGTGAATTCTACAAAACATTTAGGAAAGAACTAACTCCTATCCTCCTCAGACTATTCCAAAAGATCCAAGAAGAGGGAAGACTCCCAAACTTGTTCTATGAAGCCAGTATTACCCTAATTCCAAAACCAGGTCAAGACACAACAAAGAAAGAAAACTACAGGCCAATATCGCTGATGAACATAGATGATAAAATCCTAAACAAAATATTGGCAAACCGGATCCAGCAACACATTAGAAAGATCATACACCACAATCAAGTAGCATTCATCCCAGGGATGCAAGGATGGTTTAATATTCACAAATCAATAAACGTAATACAACACATTAACAAAATGAAACACAAAAACCGCATGATCATATCAATAGATGCAGAAAAAGCATTTGATAAAGTACAACACACATTTATGATAAAAACTCTCAGCAAAATGGGAATAGAGGGAGCATACCTCAACATAATAAAGGCCATATATGAGAAACCTGAGTCAACATCATACTCAATGGGAAAAAATGACAGCATTCCCCCTGAGATCAGGAACAAGACAAGGATGTCCACTCTCTCCACTCCTATTAAACATAGTCTTGGAAGTTCTAGCCACAGCAATCAGACAAGAAAGAGAAATAAAAGTCATCCGAATTGGAAAAGAGGATGTAAAAATGTAATTATTTGCAGATGACATGATAGTGTACATAGAAAACCCTATAGACTCCACAAAAAAACTACTCAACCTAATAAGTTAATTCGGCAAATTAGCAGCATACAAAGTCAATATTAAGAAATCGAAGGCATTTTTATACACCAACAATAAAAACTCAGAGACAGAAACTGAAAGAAAAATTCAATTTACCATAGCAACAAGAAAAATAAAATACCCAGGAATAAACTTAACCAAGGAGGTAAAAGACCTGTACTCAGAAAACTACATAACACTGAAGAAAGAAATTAAAGAAGATACAAATAAATGGAAGCATATACCATGCTCATGGATGGGAAGAATCAACATCATTAAAATGTCCATACTACCCAAAGCAATTTATAGATTCAATGCAATCCCTATTAAAATACCAGCAACATATTTCACAGACCTAGAACAAATACTTCAAAAATTTATATGGAACCAAAAAAAAAAAAAAAAAAAAAAAAGCACAAATAGCCACAGCAATTTTGAGGAAGAACACAGTAGGAGGAATCACAATACCTGATATCAAACTATACTACAAGGCCACGGTAATCAAAACAATCTGGTACTGGCATAAAAACAGACATATAGGTCAATGGAACAGAATAGAGAGCCCAGAAATAAACCCGGGTTCATATGGTCAGCTAATATTTGACAAAGGGGGAAAGAACATCAAATGGGTTGAAAAGAGCCTCTTCAACAAATGGTGTTGGGAGAACTGGACAGCGACATGGAAAAAAATGAAACTAGACCACCAACTTACACCACACACAAGAATAAACTCAAGATGGATTAAAGACTTAAATGTAAGCCGTGATACCATAAAAGTCCTAGAGGAAAAAATAGGCAGGAAAATTTCAGATATCCCACGTAGCAACATTTTCACTGATATATCTCCTAAGGCAAGGGAAATAAAGGAAAGAATAAACAAATGGGACTACATCAAACTAAAAAGTTTCTGCTCAGCTAAAGAAAACATCAGCAAGATGAAAAGGAAACCAACCATATGGGAAAATATATTCGCCAATGACATCTCAGACAAGGGATTGATCTCCAAAATATATAAAGAACTCATACGACTCAACACCAGGAAGACAGACAACCCAATTAAAAAATGGGCAAAGGACCTAAACAAACACTTCTCCAAAGAAGATATACAGAGGGCCCATAGACATATGAAAGTATGCTCAACATCACTAGCCATCAGAGAGATGCAAATAAAAACCACAATGAGATACCACCTCACACCAGTCAGAATGGCCATCATCAACAAATCAACAAACAACTTGTGCTGGAGAAGATGCGGAGAAACGGGAACCCTGGTGCACTGCTGGTGGGAATGCAGACTGGTTCAGCCACTATGGAATACAGTTTGGAATTTCCTCAAAAAACTAAAAATAGAACTGCCTCTTGAAACAGTAATTCCATTGCTAGGATTATATCTGAAAATTCCTGAAACACCAATTCAAAAGAACCTATGCACTCCAATGTTCATAGCAGCACTATTTACAATAGCCAAGTGCTGGAAACAACCTAAATGCCCATCTGCAGATGAGTGGATCAAAAAAACGTGGCATATTTATGCAATGGACTTCTATGTAGCAGAAAGAAAGAAGGAACTTCTACCATTTGCAGCAACATGGATGGAACTAGAGAGAATTATGCTTAGCGAAATAAGCCAGGCAACAAAAGAAAAATACCTTATGCTGTCACCTATTACAGGAAACTAATGAACAACACAAACAAATGAGTAAAGTTGAACCAGAGCTATGTAAACAAGAAATAGACTAACAGTAATGTTGCGGTGTGAGTGAGAGAAGGGGGTAAGAAGGGGAAGGGTCAAGTCAAAAAACATGTATAAATGACCCACGGACATGGGCAACTGAGTGGGGACTGAATGTGGGGGAAGGGAGGGGCAAGGTGCAGGGAAGCAAGAGTGGGGAAAAAGTGAGACAACTGCAATGGAAAAACAAACAAAAAAATTTTTTTAGTGGGGGAAAAATGAAAATATGAAGAATGGAAATGCCAGTTCAATGAATATTAGGACAAAGATTTTCTTTCACGTTGTATATTTTTCTCCTTATTTGATCCGTCTGGAGTTTGGCATTCTAAACAAGTAAGTAATGACATAAGTTTCTTTGCATAGAACTAATAAGACCAGTTGTTAATAGAGGTTCTTTTTTTTTCTTTTTTTTTGGACCAAGTCTTTGACTGGAATGTCAAGCCTAAAGGAGACATACTTGGGCTCAGGTTGTTACCAAAAAGCCCTGAGGAACGGGGAATGACTTTCAAAGGTAATAAAAACCTGCGAGATAAAAGGTCTGGTACCATGGTTGGTTGTGCGGTCCACAGCAATCTTTCCAGGGAAGGAATGAAGGTTGTTTTCCTGAAAGATGGCTAGAAGGGACCTTAAGGCACAATGAAAAACCAGAAAGACTTGGAAAGGACAGGTGTGTACAGGCAAGGATGAATGCCAGGTATGTGGCTCAGCTTTTGTGCTATGAACAGCAGACTGAGGGTCAGCCTAAATGTTCCTTGGGTAAGTTCCAGCAAAGCAGAACTAAAGATCGTAAGTGATCATTTGCTGCTCTTGTTGTGTTTATGCAAATGAGTAGGATAAATTAAAAATGGACTTAATGTAGTCCCTTTAAAGACAAGGAGGGTAATCTTAGGGAGAAAAATCATTATTCAAGGAAAATCACAATGATCAGTAGTAGACTATAAAGTAGGGCAACTAACAGTCTTAAAAGTTTCTTCTCATTTAAAAAATGGTTTCACTTGAAAATTAAACCATGTCTGTGATATCATCAAAGATATTCAAGTTGCAGGCAAGTAGAATGTCAAGTGCCTTGCCACTGGATGTCTTCCCAATAAGACAGTCTTACAGATTTAGAGACTTGTTTGTGGGTTATGTTACATAAATTAACATGTGTTTTCTGTTTTCAAAGGGCATAAGCCTATGACTGCATTACCTGAGTGATTGTCTGTACACATAAGCCTCACTTAATCCTCTCTGCAGCGCTGCCTCCTGAGACTCAACGGTTTGACTGAACTAAATGGCTGGGTTGGTGAAGAATGGAGTGGTCTGTGGGCTTCATTTTAACACTGGTTTCTCTTTTCTATCCGAATGGCTTGGACAGAAAGGGCCCAGAGGTCTGAGAGGGGGGAAACATAAACTATTTCCCTCAGCCCAAACTAAGTATGGTGGGCAAAAGGGTTTTGGACAGGTGAGAGGTGCCTAGCACACCTTCCTCCAAAGAAGCCCTTGTTTTCTTTTTTTCTTTTTTCCTCTTTCTCCTAATGTGGAACATTGAAAAATTAATCCCTGCCTTTTGTCATCTAGTAGTTATGGATTGAATGATGTCTTTTAACACTTTTTACCAAATCTGTTGCCACCAGAACACAACAAGGATGCCAGGCTGGTAAACCAAGAACGCCGTTGTCTGGGGACAGCCAACTGACCTGGAGTCTGCACGATCCTTTCCCATGTGGGAAGGCCACCCTCCCCTCCACACTCCCACTATTGTTAGGGTTTTCTGGACCCAAGAGTAGGTAGGACGACGACCATGTCCAGCTTGAAGCAGCTAGAGGAGCTTGAGACCTTCGCCCATTGTCCTTTACAAGATTACAGAGGGTCTTAATATCTGAGAGGGAAGGATAGTGATTTTTCACGAACCATGGCTATGGACTTGGGGGGCGATTGCTGGGGGAGGGGGATGCTGGGTGGAGAGGAGTAAAGGGGAGAAAATTGGAACTATTGTAACAATATAATCAATAAAATGCATTAAAAAAGATATCAAATAAAAATATAGGTTGGCAAATATTAGTTGTTAGAATTCAGAAGATTATTTCTTAAGTAATCAAGGACTAGATCAAGACAATATAAAACTATTTTAATAAAACATAGACTCTATGCTTCCTAGGTAGAAAACTTTCCATAATATCATATCTGAAGTAGAATAAATACAAAGCAGTGTGGAGATACCTCAAAACATGAAAAATTGATCTGCCTTTTGAACCAGCAATCCCATTTTTGGGAATATATCCAAAGGAACCCAAAACACTAATTTGAACACTAATGTTCATCGCAGTGTTATTTACAATCCCCAAGATATGGAAGCAGCCTAAGTGCCTATCGGTAGAGAGTGAATAAAACAACTATAGGATATTTACACAATGGAACACTACTTGGCTATAAAAAAGAAAAAAATTTCCTTTTGTGACAGCATGGATGGACCTGGAGGACATTATGCCAAGTGAAAAAAGCCAGTCAGAGAAAGACAAATACCACGTGATCTCACTCATATGTGGAATCTAATGAACAAACTGAACTAACAAGGAAAATGGGAACAGACTCATAAAGAGCAGGATGACAGCGAAGAGGGGAGGTTGGGTGGAGGGATTGAGAAAAAAGGAAAAAGAACTCATGGACATGGACAACAGTGTGGCGCTTGCGAGTGTGAGAAACGCTCACAATAAAAACTGGGACACAGGACTTGAGCAGTAAAACGAGGCCTTTATTCACGAGTCTGCAGAGCCGGGCGCACCCTCACAGCCAGGAGAATGTGCGCCCCAAGTAGACATAGGAAACTGGTTTTATAGTCTTAGCTTCCCCACCCTGAAATTGCCACCCTAAAGTGATTATCTTTTCCATCCTGAAATTGCCACCCTAAAGTGATTATCTCTCTTGCCCTAAAGTGAGAGCGATTAGCTTCCCCGCCCTAACGCAATTAGCTCCCCCTCCCCGCTCCTTCTTCCCCGTTTCTCCATTACTGGTTACTCCGGAGTTACAATCTAACACGGTTATCTAAATGCCCCTTCTGTGGTTTGTAGATATGCCAGTGATGTCAGCTCCCTTCTCAGAGACCCTCTAATTACATTTGCCCTTAAGACCCTTTAATTACATTTGCCCTTTGTTACTAATGACTTTTCACTGGTTTGAGAGTCACTATGTCCTTGTTTCTAACAATTCCCCCCTGTCTCTTTTGGTAAATTGACTACTCAAACCATTCTATTTATCCCTTCAAATTTAAGGAGGATTTCTCAACTTTCTTCCTCATAGTTAGGATTTCCTTTGGTCTCTTGGAGGAGGAGATTATGAAAAGTTGCTGGCATTTGTTTAGTTAGTGCAGTCTCAATTAGCCTTTGAACCAAACCTCTGACGCATGGAATAATACAGCAGCCTAAAGCTGTTAGGACACCTGCTACCACTATGAGGGATACCAGAGCTGATGAGATCATTCCTTTCCAGTTGCCAAACCAGTTTTCTAACCATCCTGTTATGGGATTATCAATACCTGAGTTTTCTGCCAGTTTATTTGCTAAGATAGTTAGTCCCTGCAGGGCCTTAGTGATAGATCCATCAGGGGCTGTATTATTAGGGATAAAGGTGCAACACTGCCCCCCAAGCATTACACATACACCTCCCTTTTCTGCCAGCATCATATCCAGTGCCATCCTGTTCTCCCAAGCCACTCAACTGGTGGCATCTAATTGTTGAGCGATTCCTTCTATAGTATTCCTAGTATAATTGATAAACCTCTGTTGGTTATAATAAATATAGTTTATCTAATCAACAGAAGAGCACTGACTCAAACCCTGCTGCTATCTGATTTCTAGCTTTAAACTCATCTGGAACTCCTCTGGGGACTCCAATGGTGTCACTATAGATATGAGGATTATAGGATTCACCAGGCGCCACTGACCTTTTTTTTTTTTCCTAACAGGGGCAGTCTGGATCGGTTTTGGAAATGCTAGGGTAAATGGGATAGCCAATTGAACAGGGCACAGGTTCCACTCCACCTGTTAGGCAGGATTTTCCAGAGACTCCTCTGCCCACAATACCACCAGACATCTGTTCTGGGGATTCGGAGGGGAATATAGTTGCCGGCCCCACTGTAAAGCTGTCTCGCATTTCTGGTATGAGTGCATATTAGGAGTTCTTCCACAGGGGTACCCAAATTCGCTTCCCACCTAGAGAGGCAAGAAGAGTAATTCATGGGCCCCACTGAGTATGAAGGGAGTGAGTGAGTTCCATTAGTCCTTATAGGAGGAAAGAGGAGAGACAAGCTTCTGCAAGTCTCATTTCCCCATGCATTCTCATCCTGGTAGAGAGCGAGCATACAGGCCATTCCCGAGGGGTCAGAGTCCCAGCCTAGTGGAAATGGTACAACCTGTGCCTGGGGTCTTCCTGTGGTACAAGCATAACAGTTGCTTTTATTCAGGGATTTAATGGTAAATTTGACCCATTCTACCCAAGCATTTGCATCCCCGTATCCAGTCTCTATCTCTAAGGTCTGTCTGAGGTTTAATACCTTAAAAACTTTTACCTTGGCTGGATTATTCTGGGGTCTTTTCTGAGGTGTTTCTGAGATCTAGCTGAGAGAAGTTAGATTTTCTAGGGAAGGAGGAGTTGTCACTAAGTGAAGACCTAGCCATCCTACTGGATCTATGCCAGATATTTCCACTCCTAAGCCATAAACTCTGGTAGCCACATGGGGTTTCTGACTTAAGGCCTGTGGCTGCTTAAGTGTTAGAAGAGGGTTGCACTGGAGAGGCTGGCAGTTTGGGGGAGGAGCTTCTTTGCTTAAAGTTATTTTAGGCAAAGGAGACCAGTTTTAAAATGAAGCCCATTGACCAACCCGTACTTCGCCAACCCAACCACTTAGCTCAGCCAAACCGTTGAGTCTCAGGAGGCAGCAATGCAGATGGGCTTCTTAAGTGCGGCTTGTATGTACAGACAACCACTCAGGAAATTAGATCATAGGCTTATGCCCTATGAAAACAGAAAGACACACACATGTTAATTCACACAACACAATTCACAAACCAGTCTTTAAATTTGCAAGACTGTCTTATTGGGAAGATATCCAGTTGCAAGGCATTTGTTATTCTTCCTGCCTGTAAATCAAGCATTATTGATAATGTCACAGACCTGGTTTAACTTTTGAATGAAAACAAACTTTTAATTAAAATAAACTTTATAGACACAGCTGCACTAGTTTATAGTCTACCACTGATCATTGTGATTTTCCTCAAATCACGATTTTTCTCCCTAAGATTACCCTCCTCGTTATTAAAGGGACTGCATTAAGTCCAGTTTTAATTTAGCCTGTTCATTTACATAAATACAACAAGAGCAGCCATTGATAGCATAAATCTTTTAAGTCTGCTTCGCTGGAACTTACACAAGGAACCTTCAGGATTACCTTTAGTCTGCCCTCTGGGCACAGAAGCTGAGCCACATACCTGCCATCTGGCCTTGCCTGTAAAACCCATGCTTTTTACAAATTCTTCAAGCTTTCCATTGTGCCTAACGTTTCCTCCTAGCCATTTATCAGGGAAGCAACCTTTGTTTCTTCCCTAGAAAGATTGCCATGGACCGCACAACCACCCAAGGTGCTAGGTCTTTCCCTCATGGGCTTGCATTAGCCTAGGCATGCCTCCTTCAGGCATGACATTCCAGTCAAAGCCTCGGCTGACATTACCACCATTAGCAACTGGTCTTATTAGTTTTATGCAAAGGAAACTTATGTCACTTCTTACTTCTTTACAATGCCAAATACTGGAGGGTTCCAGTAGGGAGAAAAATATAAAGGCGTGAAGGAAAATCCTTGTCCTTCAAAACTGCATTTCCATGCATTATACCTTCTATTACTAAAACCATACAATTTCTTCTCAAAACCTTCATAAATTTCCAACAAATTTTTCATTTACATGCTTTACACTTCTTTTGGTTCCCTTTCTTTCATGTGAAGTTTTAAAATTTCCCTGGGAAACCTCAACTTTTCCTTTCAGAGCATAAACAGAACACAAGCAGCTGAGGTTTTCTTTTCCCAGGTTTAAAGCTTCCATAACTTTCTTTCTTTTTTATAATTACAACTTTCCTCAGACCTTCTGCAACATTCACAAACTTTCTAAATACCCTTTACTGCTTTAGATTTAACCATAACATGCTTCCAATCCTTGTTCTTTTCCACACGGCGAAGAACTGTACTTAAACTCAGTATCTGGCAGCTAAAAGTTCCTAGATTTGCAGAGATATTCTGCAGCTTTTTGAAGTTCCTGCTTCTCCTCCTCTCTTCTAACATACGCTTTCTGAGCTTTCCTAAGGAGTTTTTCAGTTGCTTTATTTGGCCCATTCATTTACTTTTTGCAATTTCTTACAAATATTTGGCCAGTTTCTGTTACAATGGTGACTTTTAAGAGTCCCTGTCCCACAGCATTCTCTGGATTTAGACCGGAATACTCCCTCATTTTGTCCCTGAGCTTCTGCAGGGATCTGATGGAGCTGTATTTCGAATGCCTTGGAGACATTCTGTGCATGGGGAACGGACTCCTTGATTTCCCTGATGACGAAGCTCCTAAGGTCTTTCATTTGAGCCCTAGCCTCCGGCCTGTTATCCCAATCAGGGTCTATACTGGGAAACTTCTGTTAGGCCGGGACAATTTCCTGACCGGAGGGATGTTCCCTTTCCCATATCCTCATAGCAGCCCGTCTGATCACTCCCTTCTCTTCCCCACTGAAGATGTCTAGTATAGACATTAATTCTGTCCACATGTATATGCTGGGTTCGGGGAACTGATCTAATTATTCTGCCAGTCCAAGGGGGTCCTTTACCAAGCGCTTCATATTGCGTTTGAAGTTTCTAACTTCAGTGCTTGTTGAAGGAGCATTTGACATATCTAATATGTCCTGGACCCATGGAGACCTCCCTAAGGGGAAACCGGCTGCTCTGAGGGAACGGGGAAGCTCTTTAGGTCTTGATTACATTGTTTCAATTCCTTTCTTAATTTAGATAAGTTGCCACCAGCGCCATAGGTGTCATGGGGGCGGATACTGGTGGGGTATCTGCTAGGTGTTCCTGGCCTCTTCCGTCTGTACTATCCGTCCACGGTGCCTCTGCCCAGTTGGCTGCCGGCTGGCCAGGGCTATAAGGCAATGGGAGACAGGACAGAGGGTTCCAGGCCTTATCTTTTTCTTTTTTACAGGGAAGAGACCTGCGGATCTGCTGGTAGGTGGTGATCAGCAGAGAGTATATTCCCTCTCTTCCTTAAAGGCTGATGCCTGGCCCTGGCTGTTGTGACCCAGTGGACCAAGCACCAGCCCGTGAACCAAGTGTCACCGGTTCAACTCCCAGTCAGGGCACACGACCAGGCCACACGCCAGGTCCCCAACTGGGGGCACGAGCGAGAGGCAACCACACAGCGACGCCCCTCTCTTCTTTCTCCAAAAACAAACAAACAAACAAACAATCCAAAAAAGCTGAACACACATATAAGACCAGGGCTTGACAAACCCAACATTCATCAGACCCAAATCGGGGCTAGGAGACAGATTTCCCCTAAATGGGTTCCTTTGGCCAAAGGAAACAACAATAATTTACCATTGTCTGTTCTTCCTTATTTTTGGTCCCCAACCCTAGGCCTAAAAGTTCCATTTCCCATTCTCAGCTGATTCCCGTGGCTGAATCCGGCTGTGTTCTCAACCTAACGGACCCAGCAGAGGGGCACTCCACACTCGCTTACTTGCACACAGACCGAGATGCTTCGTTCATCTCCGGCCGCTTCCCTCACAGGACAATGGACCCAGCGGAGGTGCACTCCGGCCGTTCCCTCACGGGAGAACGGACCCAGCGGAGGTGCACTCTGGCCATTTCCTCACAGGAGAACGGACCCAGCGGAGGTGCACTCCGGCCGTTTCCTTCATGGGACAACGGACCCAGCGGAGGTGCATTCTGGCCGTTCCCTAACGGGAGAACGGACCCAGCGGAGGAGCACTCTGGCCGTTTCCCTCACGGGAGGACGGACCCAGCGGAGATGCACTCCGGCCGTTTCCCTCACGGGACAACGGACCCAGCGGAGGTGCACTCCGGCCGTCTCCCTCACAGGATAGCGGACCCAGCGGAGAGGCACTCCACACTCGTACCAGCCACACACACAACTCGTACCAGCCACACGCACAACTCGTACCAGCCACATGCACAATCAGCTTCCTGAGGATGCCCAACCACCAAGGCAGTACTTAAGTCCAATTTTCCTACCTTGGCCCGTGCACGAGGTTGCCTGGTTGCCGCGGTGTTTGCTTTTGTTTCCCCCTGCGTCGATCCACTGCTGTCCCAACAAGTAGTCTCGGGTCGTTTCCGGACACTGAGGCGGGTGGGCCCTGGGTCAAGCGGGCCACCCAAAAGCGGGTAGGACGCGTCTCCCCATCTTGGCTCAGAGCCCTTCCCACACACAGGCGGAGGATCCCGGACGAGCCCCCAAATTGTGAGAAACGCTCACAATAAAAACTGGGACACAGGACTTGAGCAGTAAAACGAGGCCTTTATTCACGAGTCTGCAGAGCCGGGCACACCCTCACAGCCAGGAGAATGTGCGCCCCAAGTAGACAAAGGAAACTGGTTTTATAGTCTTAGCTTCCCCACCCTGAAATTGCCACCCTAAAGTGATTATCTTTTCCATCCTGAAATTGCCACCCTAAAGTGATTATCGTCTTTGCCCTAAAGTGAGAGCGATTAGCTTCCCCGCCCTAACGCAATTAGCTCCCCCTCCCCACTCCTTCTTCCCCGTTTCTCCATTACTGGTTACTCCGGAGTTACAATCTAACACAGTTATCTAAATGCCCCTTCTGTGGTTTGTAGATATGCCAGTGATGTCAGCTCCCTTCTCAGAGACCCTCTAATTACATTTGCCCTTAAGACCCTTTAATTACATTTGCCCTTTGTTACTAATGACTTTTCACTGGTTTGAGAGTCACTATGTCCTTGTTTCTAACACGAGGGGATGTGGGGGTAGAAGTAGGCTAAATGGTAATGAAAAAAATAAAATAAAATATTTAAAACCTTTTTTTCTTTTAGCAGTGAAAAAGATCTAGTTACTCAACATTAGCTTACTTTTGATAGTTAAGTTAGTTCAGCTAATTAAATTTCAAGTTTTTCCAGCTTAACCATATATAAAATTTCCTCTCCAGAGGCCTCTATAACTTTGTCTTTTCTACAACTTAGTTTGCCTCTCCTTAATACATTCAGAAATAGCCAACCTTATTTTAGGACAAACCTAGATCTTTAAATTCCTTCAAAAATGTATTTTTATGCCTTATATCTTCTGTTACTAAAAACATAGTTTCTTTCCATCTTAATTAGGAATTTTAATTCTTAGGAAACTTTAATTTCTAGTGACAACAAAAAAGTAAGCAGTTAGTATTCTTTAAATTGATACCTTCATGAACACATCGGATAATTTCTAAAAATATATTACCACATAGCACAATTTTTAGTGTGGCAGTACAAGACACATTTACTAATAGACTCAAATATCTTTAAATTCTCTAAAATACAGAGCTAGTAGATAAACCTATGTTCAGTAATATTTCATTAGTTTATCTTATTTGGAAATGGTCTAGATATTCAATGAATATCCGTTATTTAATTTAGCTAGCAAATCTTTAGTTTCAAGCTACCAAAGAGATTAATAAAACCACTTAAGTACAATATAGTTATTGCTGAAGAGTTAACCTAAAAGAAACCTTTTATCCAATTTTTACTTACTTAATTTACTTGCTCCTAACAATTATGTTTAAATTACCAAGGTATTTTTCTTGCAGACAAGTTTTGTAACAAAGATAGCATGAACTTATTTAACTTATACACTGAAGTGTTGAATATGATCGTGGACGCTGAGATAAATCCAGCAAGCAGAATGATTGGCCAGTAACGAACGGAGGACTGTGGCTCACTCTGACCATCAGTGGAGAATGGGAAGCCTCATCATCCTTTTATTAGGATTTCAAAAGTTACTAGAACAGGGGGTGTGACATTCCAGCCAACAATAGAAGAATTTTACAAGTGAAAAAATTCTTACAAAGTGTCATTAATATGTAAAATACAGCCAGGGTAACTCATGGTTTAGCAAGCACCTATGGGGAAGCAAAGCAGACCCACTAATCCTCAATGCCAGCTCCATTTTAAGACTTTATTAATAAGGAGGCAGATGGAGTACACAACAGAACTCGCTGTTCCCAGGATTCCATGACCCGGTGGCCTTAACAGCCTAAAGCCAAAGGTGGAGACAAGATTAGCTCATTATCTCCTGGGTCATGGGAGGATACCTGGGCGGAGAGGCATGCCAGTGCCCCTACCCAGAGATCTGTGTTCCTGCAACAATAGACCCAGGTAGAATAAAATATTATTTAATGCTGATTATTTTAAAGATATGCCTACTTAATTAAATCAAACCCAACCAGCCCAAATCATGGGATTCTGAAAAGCATTTGGATTAGACTGTTTACTAAGTTAAGATTTTGCTCAGATCACCAAAGCTTTTTATACTGCAATAATTTTTTAAAGCCATTTTTAAATTATAATCAATCATAGAATGCATTCCATTGTCTCCAAGAGGCCTGACAAACACAAACAGCAGAAAATGGAAAATGAGTGTGCACAACAAAGTTGAAAAGCTCAGAAGGCAAGAAGAGCAGCTTCAGAATGCCTGAATTTAAGGTGGCAGATTTTCTTAGAGGAGGATGGCACTGGAAAGGAGCCTGAGCACAGTACAGTTGCTGCTACATGTCTGGAGATGAAGAAGCAGATGAAGAAGATGTGGAAGGGTAAGAAGCCTTGGATGCCATTTTACTCCTGTGCTTGATACTTGCATGGGAGCAAGCCACAAAAAAAGAGGGCTTCTTCCCCTTCAGGATGGCTGCAGCACACAAGTCATGGGACAAGCTCTGACTGGGATTTGAACTCTGGCTGTTACAGTCAAATCATTTAAAACAAATAATATCAAAACAAATAATTAAAACAAATAATATAATTCAGATGTTGGTACATTTAAAGTTGTCCCAGAGATTCCTAAGCTTCTCCTTATTTTTTTGAATTCTTGTTTCTTCATTCTGTACTGATTGACTGTTTATTTCTCCCTTATGTTGGAAATCATTGATTTGAATGCAAGCTTCGTTCCTTTCACCATTGGTTTCATGTAGGTTTTTCTTTATTTTACTTAATGTAGCCTTCATTTCTTCCCTTATACATTTGCTGTACTCCATAATTTCTCTGAGCATCATTGTCACCAGTGTTTTCAACTCTACATCTTAGGTTGGCTATCTCTTTTTTGCTTAGTTTTTTTTTTTTTTTCCTTGAGTTCTGATCTTTCACTTGGGCCATTCTTCTTTGTCTCCTCAATTTGACAGCCTCCCTGTGTTTACTTCTGTCTATTAAGTAGAACTACCACACCTTTTACATTGTGAGGAGCAGAGCCTTAGGTACTCCTCAGTGTGGGGCAACCTAGTTCACTGCTTTGTGGTGCTGTGGGGGGGGGGCAGAGAGGGAACAATGCTGCTTGTTCTGCACCCACTCCTTTTTTCATCACTTCAGCCCCTTCCTATATGTGACTGGCACCCCTCTAGCTGTTGCCCTAGTGATGGTTCCCAGAGTCAGTGGGTTTACAGATGTTCTAGGACTGCAGGGCCTCTAAACAGACTCTTAAGAGACATAGGCAGTTTCTTCTGCCACCCCCATCCCCAGTTTTTCATAGCCAGAAGCAATGTGGCTTTACTGTCCTGGAACTGGAACTGTGAGCTGCCTGGTCTAGCCTGGGACTGAGATTACTCCCCAGGTGTCCCTCATGGCTTTTATAATGTGTGACTGCTCTTTCTGCTGGCCAGCCATAGCCACTGCCTTGCTGCTGCCACAGCCACCACACCATGTCCTCTCTGCTCTGGCTTTGCCCCCTGACCTGTCTAAATGAGTATTGTTTCTTTATATCTTTGTGGGTTTTTTTGGACTTCCATGGAGTTCGATTTTCTGGTAGTACTAGTTTTTTTGTTTTGAAGTATATGTAATCCCTCTTATGATTGTGGGAGGAGGCAAAGCATGTCTAACTATACCTCCATCTTGGCCAAAAGTCAGAAGTTTCATTTAGCATACTGGGTGACTTCTCTTTCCACTCTTCCCTCTTCTGTCCACTTCTGTCCACATTGGTGTGTCTGGGACCAAAGAGCCCAGCAGCAGCAAAGCTAAATGCTTTGTCATTATACTGTTTTTCCTCTACCAACTACTTGCCTTCCTTGTTTCTTATACTCCATTCCTTTTTTGTTAACCAATTTTCCTACCTCTGTTTGGGTTACTATTGCTTTGTGATAAACCAGTCCAAAACTCAGTGGCATAAAACAATCATTTTACTTTTTTCTCAGATTCTGTGCTTCTGGAACTCAGGGCACAGCAGGGATGGCTTGTGTCTGTTTGCTCCATATGTCTGGGGCCTCTGCTAAGAAGACTGAGCAGCTGGGGTCTTTAATCATCTAGAGGTGTCTTCATTCACAGGTCTCTTAGTTGATGTTGCCTATTAGCTGGAACCTCAGCTGGAGCTGCTGCCCAGAGGACCTATAGGTAGCCTCACCTTGGGCCTGGGATTTCTCAAAGAATGGCAGCCTCAGGGTAGTCTGACTTCTTACATGACAGTTAAGAACTTTAAATGTCAGTGTACCTGCAGATAAGGCAGAAGCTGCACTGCCTCTTATGGTCTAGCCTCAGAAGTCAGAGTCTCATTTCTCCCTGTCCTATTGGTTAGTACAACCAACGTCTTCCCAGATTCAAAGCAGAGGGGACATCAACCCTACTTCTCAATGGAAGGGTGACAAGGTCACATTATAGAAGAGAGTGGGGGATTAAAAATGCTGTTGTGGCCATCTTTGAAAAATACCCTCCCATCTACTTCTCTTGGCTTAAGTAAATAAGTACTCTGATCTGAATTTTTTTTTTTTTTAAGGAAAACCACCCTCAAGAGACTACTATTTTTACTGAGGCTCCTAAGTTCTGTTAGAGGGTAACCAGATGCTTTCATCCATATCCAGCCCCCAATCTTTCCTGTTCAGTGCAACTAACTTATTTCTCTGCTATATATGGCTCCTGGCAGAAAGGGAATTCAGTCTCTTACAGGCTGCTGGACCCAGCACTGATCACTCTAAGGAAAAAGCAGCCACTGACATATGGGAGCTGGCCTGACCCTCACAGTGAGGCCTTGGTGTTCTCCTGATGAACACAAACAAGTTTATAATCTATCAACATCAGACAAAGCCACATGTCACTGCAGTGACCAAGACAAATGCAAGACCACTGCAAAATCATGTCTGAAAAGATAAAACATAAATTTGACAAAACGACAAAAATAACAAAACATCCCCCTAACCTGGCTAATAGAGACTGCTGCTTCTTTACCAATTAGCCTCCTTCTAGTCTATTCCTCTAGGTAAGATTCATTAAGATGCCCAATATAGAATTGGATAACAATATACTTGTTACTTCCTAACAGAATCTAATCTAGAGCAAAGATTCACTTCTTTAAACCATCCCCCCATCACCTAACAGAAGTCCCAATCCTATAATAAATCCTTTGTAACGCCTCTGAGATGCCCCCCTTAAGTTCCCTATGGTGTGCATTCTCCCTACATGCACTGAGTAATCAACCTTATCTGTTCAAACAGGTATATGTTTGGTGATTTTTGGTTAGAGGGCACTGACAACTCCTCCAAGGACCTTAAAATTGGAGAACACATTTCTGCTGAGGTCAGTTCCAATCGCTTGAACTCCAGCTTTCTGTCAGACTTTGTGTTTGGCTTTTTCACAATACAGTTTTGAAAGACAACTATATGAATTCCTTTGACCTCCAGAAGCCATTAAAATGTCCCTATTTTTTTTACACACACACAAACACATATGTAATACACATATATGTTAAGATTAGGTCTTCCAGGTTTCCTCATCACCTTATTAAGTGCAGACAGGTTACTGTGCTAACAGTGGCAATAGCTACCCTGTCCCCAACACAGTCATGGGACCCAAGGGCAACCTGGCTGCATGCATACAGGTACTTAAGCCTCTGCTGTGGGAAAAACAATAGGTATGGACCTGGCCACTGGTTCATCAGTTGCAGATACCAGATTCTAGAATATATTTTGCCCCCTGCCAGTGAGTTATTCATTTTTCTCTAAACTTGTTTTACACAGAAAAACGTGACATTAATTATAATTACTCACTTTCCCTCTTCTTTACAGTTCTCACTCACTGATACATGGACTCTCATCCTCAGAAAAACTGTTTCAAATAAAGCAATGACCTCTCATAGCCTGTGCTTAGGTGCCAAACCTAAAACCCCACTCTACTTCAGGTCAGAGACACATACTGATTTAAAGTTGTTTAGAGAACCAGCTGTCACAAGCAGGAAATATGGACTGGAAACAATCCTGTCTGAATTTGAATTGTGGAATGATCATGTGTTTATTGCTCTGACACATATGGTCCAAAATTCTCCTTAGCATCCATCTGTCATCTATCTGCCTGCTCTCAGGTCTGTGAGATATTGAGTGTTCAAGTAAAAAAAAAAATTAAATCACTCCTGCTTAGAAATCACTTAGGACATAGTGATACATAGTTCAAACATAAGTTTTATTTGTAAATAGAAAAGTATCCTGTCTGTAAGACTAGGTGCAGATTAGATAGAGATGAAGACTGGTGAGGAGGAGAGGTATCAGGGCACAAGTATAAGTTAGAGGCTCACCAACTCACAAAACTTAATTAATAGTCAAGTGTTATGTGTGTGAGTGTTGATGGGATTCACGATATGCTATCCCAAAATATTAAACCTTGACACATTGAATATTCTAAGCTGAAGTTTGAGAAAATGGCAAAAGCAGGAAGGTCACTTTGACTGCCTGTTCCGTTCTCCCTTGAAACAGATGATAAAACCCTCATGTAAAAGATGTCCTCCTTATACCCAGAAAAAAAAAAAAAAAAACAAAAAAACCACGCATGTTTACCTCTGAAGACAAAGAGATGCCTAGAAGAATCCTAATAAACAGGCCTTACTAAGTATACTCAAGTTTACTACACTTGCCTGATGCTCCTTAACCTCTTCTATTCCTTCCATGACTGTCTGTCTACTCTTCATAAAACCTAGAATAAAATACTCAGGTCTATTTCTCTGAGTCTTTATTTCCTTATGAAGGCTCCTGTGTCACATAAAACATTAAATGCATTTGTTTCTCTCCTGTTAATGTCTTTGTCGCTTTAACTTTCAGATCCAAGTTTGGGATCCTACGAGAGTCAAGAGAAACCTTTTTCTCCTGTACCGTGTCCTGCTGACTCCCTTGGAATGTGAATATGACAGATCTTTAGATTTCTGAAACATCTAGGGAATTGGTCATCCTAATATCTTACTGGCCCCTGCAAAGGCTAATAGACCCAGACCAGTTTTTTTGGACTTTTGTGTTATGTATATATGCATGTTTGGTTTGGGGGTTTTACTTGTTTGTTTGTTTTTTTTGTAACTGGTCTGGGGGGAGATATGGAATCCAACACTGACAGCCATCTAGAATGATTAGTGTGCCCTGGTCTTTTGGGGGCTCATGGGAGGCTTTTCAAGGTAGGTAGAACTGTGGACTGCCACCCTCCTGGAAACTGTTTATGTTAATCCCTAAATGGAAGTTTCAAGTTACACCGTGGCACAGTAAGATTTGTTTTCCTCTG
The DNA here is from genome assembly GCF_987537825.1 of Furipterus horrens. Taxonomy (NCBI): domain Eukaryota; kingdom Metazoa; phylum Chordata; class Mammalia; order Chiroptera; family Furipteridae; genus Furipterus; species Furipterus horrens. The sequence goes on along the minus strand of NW_028327187.1, from coordinate 56,518,850 downwards.
GGCTCTAAAGTGAATAAACTATTTCTTTTGAGGAGGGGGTTTCATTGAGGGTAAAAAAATCTACTCATCACGACTTCTCAATTCTGACTCTATCTTTCTGTGTCAACTAGATCTTCATAGTTTTTCATTTTTAACTTCAAACAATTTATTACCAGAAATGAGGAACACCTTTTTCTTTTTCCTTCAGTAATGACACAAGTCGGGGTGTGAGTTCCACTATAAACAACTAGCTACTTCTATATAACTCAGCAAAGCATCTGAAAAGAAAACAACTAATTTGTTTTTTTTTAAACAATCTATGGTAGGAGGAACACTGACATCTATGACTTAAAAAAAACGGAGGCAAATCTTGCTTTATTTTTAGTTTGGAAAGACTCTTCTTTGCTCATCTATTCAAAATATACAAACGAACAACATAAACAAAGCCATTTTATTTCATATCTACTGTGACTTAATTCAGGCATGTCTAACATTTAGGAGTGTGCCTAGTCTTCCTTAGAGATGTCCTTTCTAGTTTACTAGTGTCAGTTTTGTTCTCCAAGTGTGGTTCCAGAACCAGCGGTGTCAGCATCTCATAGCAACTTGTTAGAAATGTAAATCCGGGGGCCTACCACACGCCCTCAGAATCAGCAACTTTTCAAGCTCCACGTACAAGGGGAGGCCTTGCTCTAAGATAAGTCTGACCATTTAGCAGGGGTACTGGAGGTGCCATTGTGGTGGACAAATACTCTCACCAGGAGCAAACTAGTTTGGGCCTTAAGTGCCATTCAGTTCTCAATGTAACTGTATCTGAGCTAAGTAAGCAGGGAGGGAACATGCCTGGGAGAAAATTGCAGTTTTGCCCTGCTTATTTTATCTTCAAAATATATGTCAAATCACCCTATCAAAGACCATTGCAGATCGCACATTCAGGCGAGTTTGGTGAAAAACCCCTGTAGGTTTTCAAAACACTTGATGTATCATCTCTATCTCCTTGTATTGTAATTGCCTATCTCCAAATGCATATAGAACTAACAGGCCGTAAAGGTCGAGGATAAAGGCTAAGTTCTTGCCTCTATTGCAGTACCCAGTACAGGGCGGTTTTTTATTAAAGGGAATCAATCAACACATCAAAAATAGAATCTTAAACCAAGGACCCAATAAAAACATCCCTTAAAGGTACAATTCATATGTGCTAGTGCCCAGCCAACAATATATTTTACCCCCCTTATTTTACCCATCAGTCATCTGCTCGCTGCATGCCCCATCCCCAAAAAACCAGAAAATTCACACAGCTCAACAACACCTACACAACATAGTTTCATTCCCCCTTCGGTCACCAATTTCATCAACTCGCCCCGGGGTCCGGCAGTCACCCAGTTCTCAGTATTCCTCAACCCCTCTTACTTCCGTTCCCCTCTCCCTGCGTGGCTGGAGAAAAGACGTGCCTACGTGTTCCGCCCAAAAGAAGTACTACAAACCTCTGCCTCATCTGCTCTCACAGCTGGGGCCAACGGCCCTACTGCATGTCCTCAGAGAGCACCTGCGGCGGCACCGGCCAGATCCCAGCCTGCTGCCGGCCCTCATTTAGGGTCGGTCATAATACAGAAGCGTACCAAATATTTCCCAGGGGCCCACTGGGGTGATGTATAATGGAGCTCCCACAATCCTCCAGGCCTCAGCTCCCTCGCCATCCTGGCATTAACCCCTTCACGTCCATGTTCAGAGGTCCATCGACCTTACAAGCTGCAGATTGCTTGATTGAAAGATCCAAGTCACTTCTCTGTTAAAAGACACAAAGACCGTGCTTGTCTCCTGAGCCATAGCCATCTATTGAACCTTTTCTCAATTGGCTTGTAAGCTGAACCAATCATTTTAAAATAGGAGCTTAACTTGTTAAATAAATTAGTAACATGAGCACTTCATAATTAGGCCGTTAAGGTTCCAGATCAAACCAAACTCTAAATTTGCAGTTTCTGATTATTCACCTTGAACCTGTGCCCTTTCTACCTTCCAGTTCCCATTTCCATTTGGTTCTTATCTGACTAACGTTATACCTCAATGGTTAAGACCACAGACTTTGTAAACCTGACTTTCTGAGTTTGAATCCCTACCCTACCACTATCCAACTATGGAATCTTAGGCAAGTGATTTAAGTATCCTATTCCTTGGCCTTCTCATCTGTAGAATAGGTATAATAGTAGTAACTACTCTCAACAGAAGTTTACTGCTACCAATCCAATGTCAACAAAAGCCCCAAATCAGGGGTGAGAAAGGAAAATATACTATTCAAAAGAACAGTTTGCGAACTGTAGAAATGAAGTCTCTGGCAGGAAGGCCAGGTTCTGTTAAGAACCATAAAGGCAGCAGGCAATAAAGCAAGGGTCTCTCTCTTGAAGGCTGGCAGCAACAGAGATGACTAAAATAGCAATCGTAATAACCAGATTATGTAGTGTGTGCTCTACTATGCCACACAGGCCCCATTACTGCCTATACTGTCTAAGGCCACCAGAGATAAAGGTGCAGGATCCCTATCTCACCCAACCATTCCGCAAAGCTTGTATATTATCAAAGATTTTGCTTGTTTTAGAACAGTACTAAGAGATTCTTTAATATAATATCCTGACTCTGGCCAAAGTGGTAGTAATTTCTACATTAGCAGTCCATCAAATCAGGTATTTACCTCAGCCCAAGAGCAAAGGGAAATATCCTCTTGCACAGATTAAAACAACAACAACAACAAAAGAATCCCCATCCTTTCCCTCAGAGTCTACAGTACCCAGGGTCTTGTTATTCTTCTTGCACAACTGCCTACTGCCACTTCCAAACTTATCCTCAGGCAGTCTCCAGCGATGTTTTCAGGAGAAAGCTGGTGATGGCAAAGGGACTGGAGAAGGAGGAGAAAGTAAATACCCAAGTTTGCTGATGGTAAACCAAGCACAGATTTGTTCCCACCCCTGTACCAATTTTGTAGCTCCCTGATCTTCACTCCCTCTTGGCACTTCAGAATCTATTACTCTGCACACCTCTGGGCTTGAATTGCAGAAGAATCAACATCTTGTCTTTCTTTTTCCCCAAAACCCAACAATAGCACACATGTCTGGCCTTACTTAAAGTGTATAAGCTGAAAAAGAAAATGGAGAGAGAAAACATAAGAAGGCTTTTTTACTTAATTTCCCCGTATTTCTAGCTGTCAAATTATTAGAAAATGTCAACATAGTGGTAAATCTGTGAGAATTCTAGTTCCAGAGACCACGAAAGATAAAAATCCTTGTGTAAAGCAAAAGTGTTGACAGAAGAAAAACAGCAGACATGGGTGCCTTAAGGTCCAGTAGAAATAAAAAAAAGTCGGGGGAGGTTGGGTGCAGATCTCAGACCCAAACAAGAGATCCTACATTTACAGCTTCTTTCTCCTTAAACTCCATATCCCCATTCCAGAGACTTCATTTGTCTTGAATTCTCCTAACCAACGTGGCTCTTTCACTGATGGGCAAAAATCATGGATGCTACCACCATGTGCTAATGCTTAGCAAAGGGAGTAGGTGAGGAGACAGGATATTCCTAAACCCAATGTTAGAAAGGGAGATGGGTTCTCAGCATCCCTAGTTGTTTTCATAACATAGTTTTAGAAAGCACATCAGACATACCTTATTTTCTTTTATTTTTTACATCACACATAGTTTAAGTGTGCAACTTCTGTAGTGCTTCCTATAGTATGTTTCAGTTACATGTTTTTAAGGGCTGATCAGGGGTCCTAGCGCCCTCGACAAGACTTCTATACTGTAGTGTGTATTCACTGCTGGTGACCAGTTTAGGCCCCCTCTATAAGGCAAATAGACCCACCCCTCAGCAGTTGTGGGTGCTAGCTCTTAATTCCAGCTGCTCTCTTCTCTGGAGTATTGTACTCTGCAGAATAAGAGCTTCAATACTCTACAACATCCCTACTCTCCACACAACACTGCAACCTGCAGTCAGTGACTGGCTGATGATGATGGTACATAATGCCAACCACCTTGCCTCAAGGTGGGCCAACTCTGTTGTGCAAGTCCTAGTCCAGCTCTCCTAGTGGGGTCATGCTAAAGCTGGTCTCCAACTGGCTTAGTGTTTTTTCCCCTGCACTATCCTTCATTCCTCATTCCTCAAACATAAGACCCAAACACATCTGAAAACCAATTTCTGAGTATATTTGTTTTTAAAGTATATTTTATTGATTATGCTATTAAAGTAATCCCATTTGTCCCCTTTTCCCCCTTTTCCAGGTAACCCCCTTCCCTCCAGCAGTCCCCTTCCCTTAATTCATGTCCATGGGTCATGAATATAAGTTCCTTGGCTTCACCTGTTCCTGTACTATTCTCAACATCCGTCTATTTTGTTCCTACCAATTATGCTTCTTAATCCCTTTACCTTTTCCCCTATCACTCCCCTTACCCCTCCCAGCTGATAACCCTCCATATTATCTCTATATCTATGATTCTGTTGCTGTTCTAATTTTTTGCTTAGTTTGTTTTTGTTTTTTAGATTCAGTTGTTGATAGTTGTGAGTTTGTTGTCATTTTACTGCTCATAGATTTGATCTTTTTCTTAAATAAATCCCTTGACATTTCATATAATAAAGGCTTGGTGATGATAGACTCCTTTAATTTACCATGTCTGGGAAGTATTTTATCTGCCCTTCCATTCTAAAGGATAACTTTGCTGGAGAGGGTAATCTTCATTGTAGGTCCTTGCTTTTTCATCACTTTGAATACTTTTTGCCAGTCCCTTCTTGCCTGCAAAGTTTCTTCTGAGAAATCGTCTGACAGCCTTATGGGAACTCCTTTGTGAGTAACTCTCTTCTTTTTCTTGCTGCTTTTAAGATTCCCTCTTTATCTTTAACATTTGGCATTTTAATTATGATGTGTCTTGGTGTGGTCCTCTTTGTGTCTAGCTTGTTTGGGACTCTCAGTGCTTCCTGGACTTGTATGTCTATTTCCTGCACCAAATTTGGAAAGTTTTTCTTCATTATTTTTTCACATAAGTTTTCAATTTCTTGCTCTTCCTCTTCTTCTGGCACCCCTATGATTCAGCTGTTGGTACGTATAAAGTTGTCCCAGAGATTCCTAAGCCTCTTATTTTTTTGAATTCTTGTTTCTTCATTCTGTATCGGCTGACTGTTTATTTCTCCCTTATGTTGGAAATCATTGATTTGAATGCAAGCTTCCTTCCTTTCACCATTGGTTTCATGTGGGTTTTTCTTTATTTCACTTAGTGTAGCCTTCATTTCTTCCCTTATGCATTTGCTGTACTCAATAATTTCTCTGAGCATCGATATCACTGGTGTTTTGAACTCTGCATCTGATAGGTTGGCTATCTCCTTTTGCTTAGTTCTTTTCCTTGAGTTCTGATCTGTTCTTTCATTTGGGCCATACTTCTTTGTCTCCTCAATTTGACAGCCTCCCTGTGTTTGCTTCTTTGTATTAGGTAGAGCTTCCATAACTGTGATGTTGTAAGGGGCAGAGCTTTAGGTATTCGTCAGTGCAGGGCAACTTGTTTTACTGCTTCGTGGTGCTGTATGTGGGGAAGGACAATCCAGAGAAGGGACAATCCTGCTTGCTTGACACTTGCCCCTTTCCAGTCACTTAACCCACCTCTCATAGGTGACTGATGCCCCTCTAGCTCTTGCCCTGGTGATGGTTCCCAGAGTGGGTGGGTTTATGTACATTCTAGGACCATGGGGGCCCTCTCTAAACAAACTCTCCTGAGAGACCAGCAGTTTCTTCTGCTTGCACCAATTCCCACTGGTTTTCAGAGTCAGAAGCAATGAAACATTACTTTCCCTTGTGCTGAAACTCTGAGCTGTAGGGTCTAGCCAGGGGTTGGGATAGCTCCCCAGGTGTCCGTCCAGGCTTTTATTTGCCAGACTCGAATGGGATCACTTGTTCTGCTGGCCACAGCCACTGCTTTGCCACTGCCACCTCCCCTCCAGCGCACTGTGTCCTCTATCCTGGCTCCCCAGCTCTGCCCCTCCTACCCATCTGTATGAATAATTCCTTAAATCTTTGGTTGTTGGACTTTAATACAGTTCAATTTTCTAGCAGTTCTGCTTGATTTTTTGTCTTGAGGTAGTTGTAATCCTTCTTATGGTTGTGTGAGAAGGCAAAATGTGTCTACCTATACTTCCATCTTGGCCGGAAGTCCTGAGTATGTTTGAATACATTTCTTTGGTTGTGACGTCTCATAATTAGTTCCCTTAATTATTTATTAATTTTATTTATTTACAAATAATTATGTATTGACTTTAATTTATGATTGTAATTATTATAAAAATGTGTAATTTAGAAGAATATTTTGTTCATATCCTCTCTCCAAAAAATCAGATTATAGAGAGCTTTTGAATTGGTTGCTTTTGATTTTTCCAATGTAGCTGAAACATTCTCTATTTCATGAGGATAGATAATTAAACTAATTAAAATAATTAAAATTAAAATAATTAAAATTTTCTACTCATGTGAGAAAGGTTGGTTGTTTCTGAAAAGCCTTTTTTACATTAGTCAAATAAATTATAGTATTTATAGGTCTTGTGTGGTAATTTACTTGTGTATAAGACTGTCAATATAGCATAGGAAAGAATACTATATGAGCTCTACCTGGGAAAAGTCCAGCCGTTGTTAATGTAACAAGAAGAGTTTGCACAACATCGATGTGACCTGGAAGCCAAGGAAAGTGGACTGGAATATGCATGCATGAATAATGATGACTTCACTGTACTAGTCAGTGGGGGCAGTAGACACTGTTGAGTGAGCATGTGTCCTGTGTGGACATTGCATTCAAAATGACTGAGTAGAGCAATGAATCTACATCAAATTTTGCGTTAAGCTTGAACATTTCTCCCCTAAAACTATCTGGATGATTCAGAAGGCCGCGGCTATGGGCAACTGATGATTGGCAGCTTCACTGCGGCAATGCACCCATTCATGCATCACATCTCATGCAGAGTTTTTCAGTGACACATCAAGTCACGAAGGTGACTCAACCCCCTTACGGTCCAGATTTGGTGCCCTGCAACTTCTGGGTTTTCCCAAAAATAAAGTCACCTTTGAAAGGGAAGATATTTCAGACAGTCGATGAGATTCAGGAAAATACAATGGGGCAGCTTATAGTGTTTGGGAGAACTATGTGAGATCCAAAGAATGACTACTTTGAAGGGGACTGAGATGTGTACCTTCTTCAATAAATGTCTCATATTATGTGGCTGGATACCTTCCGGACATACCTTGTATCTATACAAAGGAGTACAGGGAGTGGCAAAAGTAGGTTTACAGTTGTTCATATGGCAAACAATACAATAATCAATAAATAATAATATAAGAATAAACTCTGTGATTCATGAACTAACAACTGTAAACTTACTTTGTCCCACACTATATATATTATTTAGTAACTGAATACATTATTCAGCAATTGGAAGATTTATTTTTGTCAATGAAAAACAACAAAGTATTTATGAGGCCTGTCCAGAAAGTATCCAGCCGCATACTATGAAAAATAGAGTCATTTATTCGAAGAATATACAAGATACAAGAAACATTGGACATAGGACAATGATGTGTCAGTCCGCTTCAAAGTAGACACCTTGGGACCTCACACAGGTCTCCCAGCATCTCTTCTACTGTTCAAAACACTCTGTAAAGTCCTTTGTTGAAATCGCCACCAGCTGCCCCATTGTCTTTTCCTGAGTCTCATAAATGGTCTGAAATCTCTTCCCTTTCAAAGGTGATTTTAGTTTTGGGAAAAGCTAGAAGCCACAGGGCACCAAAACTGCGCCCATAGTGGGGCTGAGTCACCTGGGTGATTTGAAGTGTCACCAAAACATGCTGCATGAGTTGTAATGAGTATGCAATCATGCTGTTGTGTTAAAACTGCCAATCAGCAGTTGCCCATAGCTGGGGCCATTTTTGTTGTATTGCAATCTCTCAACCAATAAAGAACATTGAGGTAGTACTCTTTATTAATTGTTTGGCCTGGAGGGGCATACTCGTGATGGACAACACCTTCCCAATAAAAACAAACAAACAAACACATTTGACATGGTCTTGATCTTGCTGCGACTTTTCCATGCCTTCTTTGGGCGTGGAGAATCAGGTGACTTCCGTTTGGACAACTGGTCCTTTGTTTCTGAATCATAGCCGTAAAACCACGATTTATCTTCAGTTATGACCTTCTTGATGAAATGTGTTTCAGTGGCAGTGGTTGGAATCAAATCATCAGCAACCGCAGCATGGTGTTCCTTCTGCTCTGGTAGCAGGAGCCACAGAACAGATTTTGCCATGACACAGTTCATGCCAAGATCCTACATCAAAATCTTGGACACAGTAGTTTTTGTGAATCTCCAGATCAGCTTCTAGTTCTCACACTGCCAGTTGCTGATCTTTGTTGATTGCAGCCCATACACGTTCAACATTCTCAGGTGTTCTGCTTGTTGCAGGCCTTCCAGAACATGGATTACTTTCAACAGATTCTCAACCATCTTTGAAGCACTTGTGCCACACTTTTCTTTGCATTGCACTCATTGCTTCACTCCTGAGAGACTTCTGATCATCTGGATAGTTTCCAAGGAGGAATGGTCTAGCTTAATGAAAAATTTGATGCAGATTTGTTGCTCCACTTACTCAGTCATTTTAAATGCAACGGCCACACAGTACACATGCTCACTCAATGGCGTCTACCACCCCCACTGACTAGTATAGTGAAGTTGTCATTGTTCATGAATGTGCATTCCAGTCCACCTGCAGTTGACTGCCAGGTTACAGCGAAATCTCACAAACCATTCTCATTATATTAACAACAGCTGGACTTTTTCTGGACAGACCTCATATGTATACTGATGAGGATATTAGTTTCCTAACTTATCTATAACAACGGTTAAATAAAAGTTTAGCAAGAGTAATTGAAGAAGGGTGAATTACCCATTCATTAAAAATTTTAAAGTACTTACGCATTGAGATGGATAGAACTACACAGGGAAATAATATATGTTATTTTCTTTTCAGAAATAAGAAGAAAATTACATGGGGCCAAATATATCAATTTTATTGTAATAATCCCCTTGTTAGTGCTTCTCAAAATTTGTTGGCAATCACCCTTTAAGTGTTTCCATAATTAGTTATGATAAATGTTACATCATCCATTGCTAATCAAAAATGTTTTCTAAGTCCATCATTTATCTTCCAAATTGCACTAGTTTTACCACAGAAATTACATGGAATTTCAGTACCACAGTGTTTCATCTAAAATACACATATTTTCTAGCCTAGTAGACAGCTAGTCATATTCTAAAAGCCCAGGTAAAATGTCACTCCTTTTGTGAATCCCTCCTCAATCTCATTTCTCCCTGGCAAAACTCATCTTTCCTTTAAATTCACTTATAAGCCTTAATACATACCTCTTTTAGACCTAGTTTCTCACTGTACTACAATTATATGCTGCATTGGTTACCAATTTTGTTTGGTTCATTAAGAACCCATTATTTTTCTATCACATAAAATACATTCAAAGGTAGGCAATTCAATACTGTCATGGTGGCTCCTTTATCTTTCTGCTGTTTTCCAGAACCAAGCTCTGCCTTCCTAGCTCAAGTTTTCCTCAGTGTATCATTATGATTGCTGTAGTTCCAGCCATCACATCCATACATGGTTGAGAACGAGTAAGAAGATAACTAAAAAAGGTGCCTGAGCTTAGCAACCTGATAGGCACCATTACTCCTACTCCCCCGCACACACACACACACACACACACACACACACACAATTATGAAGCTTTCTAGGAAGTTCCACCCAACAACTTCCACACACATACCATTGTCTTTAGTCACATGGGTGCCCCTATCTGAAAAGGCTGGGATATTACATTTTTTTTATCTGGGTACATAGCTACTCCCCCCAAAAATCAGATTTTATTACTTAGAAAGAAGTGGGAGAAAGGGTATGTGATGGTCAACTAGTGATCTCTGCCCCCCCACCTTCTTTTGTCATAACTGTTTCTTTACCTAGATTAATTCCTGGAAGGTCTAGTGTATGTCACATTCATTTTGTATTTCCATGGCCTAGAACAGTACCAGAAACTCAATTGTTTACTGTCTATTTTTTTCACCTGCAATATGAAGCATTAGTTTGTGTAATCTGCCTAGGTAAAAAAGATTCCATCTTTATCACAATAATTTTTGGTGCTTTATATTAACTATTTATATCCCTAATTAGTTAAGAAAACAAAGCTTCCTCACTTATGAAAGAGCTAAGATTCTTGATCATCATGTTACTTTATATATTTTTTAAAATATTTTATTTTTTGACTTTTAGAGAGAGGAGAAGGGAAGGAGATAAACACCAATGTGCCGGAGAAGCATTGATCGGTTGCCTCTTGCATGTCCCCAGCTGGTGACCTGGTCCACAACCTAGGCATGTGCCCTAACTGGGCTGGCACTCAATCCATTGATCCATACCAGCTAGGTATGGCGGAGGTGCCACACACCCCCTAGGCTCAGTTGGAAGTTGCTCTGTCCAGCAGAGACTTCATGACCACGGCGGAACAAGCTTCTACCCAGGACACTTCGTTATGTCTGGGGGAAGGAAGGTGACTGCCTCTCTAGTGGAGACCAGCGGCTAAACCTTCATCTAACCTTATGCCTTTTATTGAGGAGAATACATACGTGAGATACAAGGTTAAAATTCATAAATCGTCAATAGCCATTAGGCGTTTGACAGTAACACATTACTGAAGTGTTAATTATGATCTCGGATGCTGAAATAAATCAGGCAAGCAGGATTATTGGCCAGTAACAAATGGAGGACTGTGGCTCGCTCTGACCAATAGGGGAGAGTGGGAGGCCTCAGCCTCCTTTTATTAGGATTTCAAAAGTTACTAGAACAGGGGGTGTGACATTCCAGCCAACAATAGGAGAATTTTACAAGTGAAAGAATTCTTACAAAGTGTCATTAATATGTAAAATACAGCCAGGGTAACTCCTGGTTTAGGTAGCACCTGTCAAGGAAGCAAGGCAGACCCACTAATCCTCAATGCCAGCTCCATTTTAAGACTTTATTAATAAGGAGGCAGATGGAGTACACAACAGAACTCGCTGTTCCCAGGATTCCATGACCGGTGACCTCAACAGCCTAAAGCTGAAGGTGGAGACAAGATTTTCTCATCATCTCCTGGGTCATGGAACGACACCTGGGCAGAGGGGCATGAGAATGCCCCTACCCAGAGATCTGTCTTCCTGCAACACATTACACATACCAGTACAGGGGTCACAGTGACCAGTCTGTGTCAGGGTCCATAAAACATCTTAACCTGATGCAAGGTTTCATGTACTCCTTGCTAGAGATTGTTTATGTTACATTACTGATAAGGAAAGCAGAGCAAGTTCTAAAATATAATGAGCATCCTTTGATCCAATTCCCATGGCAACCCTCTGAGTGGTTGTCAGTCATGTTTCACACACAGCCTTATGTTGAGACTTAGAGACAAGCACGGCCAGAATGCTGGCGGCTCATCATGCTCAGGCCGGGGCTATAGTTTCTTAAACCACGAGGAGTGGTTGCCCAAAGCCAGGGCTCATATTACCTTAAAGTTTTTATTTTTTAAAGTTTTGTTATTCTCTAGGAATAGTCAAATACAAGGGGGGAACCCCCCAAAAGCTGAACTTATTTATAGAAAAGTGTGTATTTTTTCTTACATGTTTAAACTTCAGTTGCCTTCAAAGTACTCTCCATTCGATGCAATACACCCATCGAGACTTTTATTTCCACAGCTCAAAAGAGTTTTTGAACTTATTAATTTTGATGCCTTTTAGTGCTTCTGTCATTTTTTGTTTCACCTCTTCCACATTGGCTAAATGTTTCCATTTGAGGACGTTTTTTCATCCTGGGAAACAAAAATAGTCACTTGTTAGGAGATCGGGTGAATAGGGAAGGTGGGGCAAGGGGGTCATCCTGTTTTTGGTCAAAAAACTGGCGAACACTCAGTGTTGTGTGGGCAGGTGTGCTCGTAAATCACCGATCATTAAATGGACAAAGGCATTGAAAGAGTATTTTAAAAAATCCACTAAAGCTGAATGCAACCTCTCACAACAATGCTAGCTCGTACACTGATACAGATGGGTTCCTAGAACACTCACCCAGTGGGGGAAGCCTGTACTACAAGGGGCCTGCCCTCCAGAAGATAATTACAGATATTTTTTGGGGTTCACCCTCATGTTGTTTTGCATCACCAACAGTCCTATTTTAAATGTCAAATATCCTGACAACTTTTGATTATTTGTCCTTCCTAAGATTGAATCCTAAAGGTAAAATGAAATAAAATAATTTTCAGATTATCTTTAGTACCTAAAGCTATTTTTGAGATTTTCTAAATGCCCTCTGGATAGTCAGATGTTTTCTTTCACCTTATAAAAAGAGAGGTACTAGAAACTCTTATGTTCATTCAGTGTTGGTATTGATGAGTTGTATGTGAAGACCTGTGCAATCAGAAAAGATGCTAGGCCTTCCTGAGATTAAATATATTGGGTTGGCCCAAAAGCCCATTACGTTTTTTCTGTAAAATAAAACACTTTTGTTTTCACCAATAACTTTATTGATTTGGATATTTTAAGTATGTTGGCCATCTCCTGCTAGTGGTTTCTAGTGGGTAGAGGCCAGGAGTGCTGCTAAACATCTTCCCATGCATAAGACAGCCCCACAGCAAATAATTATTTGGCCTAAATGTCAATAGTACAAGAAACTTCACAAACCACTTTTGACACATTGGAAAAGTCACAGTACCTTTTCCATACACTGCACAAATCATTTTGCATTTTGGTTGTGTTTTTACCTTTCTTGAAATAATAAAGCATGATATGCCAAAAATGTTACGGTTTTCTTCCATCTTCAACATTAAAATACCGACACAAAAATTCAATTTTGATTTTTTTAAATGCATGCTGATATGACAGCTGTCACAATACAATCTAACAAAATTGTTTCAAATGAAGTTAAAGACAACTAAGTGCCACTAAAGCTATCTTATGGAAAAAAACCAAAGGAGCTTTTTGGCCAACCCAATATTTAATGATTTATTGAGACATTATGCCCATGTTGTCAACCATGGTTCTTGGCATCAATTCAAACATCAACAGGAATCCCCGACTTGATTGACTGCAAACACGTTAATGGTAATACAACATGGCTATGAAACATCACTTCTGTGGAACAGCTGTGACAGGGCTATAGGCGGCTGCTGTGAAAACAGCAAAGCCCAGAGGATAGGCCCTTTTTCACTAGGCAGATCCCTGATGTTCTGCTGTGCTTTGACCCACCAGGGTCCGCGCCTCTGTTCTCTGCTTCTGTGTTTCAGCTCCAGCCTGCCAATGGCAATCTTCAATGCAAAGCGCGCCCGGAAAACCGGAGGAGAGCTGACTTAATCCACAGAAGTCCCCACTCCTTATTCCTGATTGGTCAGAAGAGAACCACTCTGATTTGTCAGAGCTGCACAGTTCTGATTGGATGGGGAAAACTTCAGTCCTATTGGTTGAATTAGGACTCCAGGAACTTGTTTTATAAGGGCTGGTTCAAATAGCAGAAGCAGTGCAGGCGGGGAGTTTAGCATAGAGGTTTTTCTGCTAATTGCGGTTTGCAGTGTGAGCCCCTTGTGGAGAAATGGCTGCGAGGCTCTGGTTTTTTGTTGCTGCTTGAGCCCAGTTAGACACCAGGAGCCCTTCTTAGTTCTCAGGGTTCACATTTCTATAAATGTGCTTCCTTTTACGAATAGCAGTAGTTTTAAAATTTTGCGTTCATTTGGCAAAATAAGAAATTGGCAATATTGTGTTTTCCTCCGAATATTAAAAGAACACATGCACCTAAGATCTGGAACCACTTGTCTGGAATACAGATAAAAGAGAGGAAGAACGACAGTATGTGATAACAGTAAAAGTATTTAAATTGAACAAATTAAGCACCCTTTCTATAGGAGCATTGGCAGGTATACTTAAGTCTCCTTTGAGAGTCAGGGAAGATTTCACATAGGAGGTAACGTTTGAGCTGGGGCTTTAAGAATTAGCAAGGGAGAAACCGCAGGACATTCCAAGCAGAATGCATAATGCAAGGCACAGCACAGAGCACAAAAGAGCTCTACGTGTCCAGCAGCTCTGAGTAGCCTGGGGGCCGCTGCCTATAATTCTCAGGGTTTGGTGACCAGAGATGAGGCAGGGACTATTTTTCTCTACTTGGCTCACTCTCCCTAAAGCACAGTGCTGGGCACACATCGGCAGGAGCTCAATAAATACTTGTTGAATTGGGACAGGGTGATCGAGTGTGCTAGGAACCAGGGCATCTGGATTCTTTTTCACGCAGCCACAATGTTACCTTGGTCAAGTCCCTTTTCGAAGGCCTGCGGCTTGTTGTTTAGTAATCAGCCGCGGGTGAGAAGGCGGAGGAGCCGGTTGACCTGAAGTGCAGGACTTTTTAATTCCTGGAATCCCTCACTGGCTGCTGGGAGGGCGAAGTGGGCGTGCGGCGGTTCAGTTCCTCCTCCGCTCCAGCAGGGGGCGCGGGGAGCAGCTTCCCGCAGTTCCTCCACCCCCAGCCCACCCCGGCGGACGCCGGGCGGATTGCAGCAGTGGCGGGCAGCGAGCGCAGTGGGCGCGGGGGGGCGGGGCGGTGGCGGAGGTTGAGGGAGCTGTGGAGGCCACTGGGGACTGACTCCAGGGTGGTAGGTTGCAGTGGCCTGGAGCAACCTCCGTAGCGCTGCATTCCCGGAAGCAGCGGCGGGCCACGGTGCTCAGCCTGCTGGTGAACTGCGGCTAGCACACCCAGGCGCGGCGGCGGCAGCGGACAGGTTATAGAGTGGGGGCAGGGGCGGACGGGGGAGCAGCCCGGGCCCAGAGAGGTAGCCCGAGCCGGGCCATCTCCAGCCATGTCCGACGAGGCGTCGGCCACCACTTCGTACGAGAAGTTTCTGACCCCCGAGGAACCCTTCCCGCTTCTGGGACCTCCTCGCGGGGTGGGCACCTGCCCGAGCGAGGAGCCAGGCTGCCTGGACATCAGCGACTTCGGCTGCCAGCTGTCCTCCTGCCATCGCACTGACCCGCTCCACCGCTTCCACACCAACAGGTAAGCACCGCCGCTGGGGGTAGGGGCTGATTGCCCACACCCCTGCCTCAAGTCCGGGACCTCTGCGTCGTCCCCTAGCCTGGCGCTCCGCCCGGGGTCTGCACTGCTATTCGCCCCTCCCCCATCTTTCTCTTTTACTAGCGCTCATTCCCGGGCTCCTTCCCTCTCACCCTCCCTCTTTTCACCCGTGTCCTCCCGATCTTCCTTTCGGCAGGCATTTTACTCTTCCCCAATTCATCTTCTGACCGTAGCGACTCCTCCCTTCCCTCTCCCCGTCCCCTCTTTCTGTCCCCTGTGAATTCCAAACCCCTACTTTTGTTTTTTAACTGTTCGCCTGTTCCCTTCCACCTGCAAAAGTTTAATCCTTTCCATTTCTGATGGCTCAAAATGAATCTATGGCTCTTTTGAAAGGTGGCACTTTTAAAGCTATAATCTTAATTTTCCCAATTTCTAACCAGTCTTACAACTCTATTTCCACTCCTCCCCCATTTTTTAGTGAAGCTCCAGGAAACCGGACAATTCTCTCTTTTTTTTCTCTCATTTATGAACTCTTTGCATTCACGCGTTAGGCCCTCCCAAAATGTATAAGCTTAAATATGGAAGATTCCCAATTCCTTCATGTAGCACATTCCTTGATTTGTTCTCGGGTTGAAGGATGGAGCAAGGCTTAGGATAGACTTGCTTAATACAAATATATATGTTCAGAGGGTGCATCCCTTAACTGGTTGTACAGAAGGGAGTATTCTGGAGGATTCTTTCATGGAAGCATTTAAGTGTTAATACCGAATGTGGGAGGTTTGAAGATGTTTTACAGGTAGCCAGCCCCAACCTTTAATATAGATGAATGTTTGAGATATATATGCAAAGGCCTGGGAGGGTGTGTGAAGAAAAAGAAAAAGGGAGGAGGAGAGGAGTTCAGCTATGGAAAATACTGTAGATGACTTAAGGAGTCTAGTTCTGATTTCTGATTCAGTTTATAATATGAGCATAAACAAATCCTTCCACATTTTATTGTCTTTTGTATGTTCCTTGCCATCTCTTAAATCAATCTACAGATTTACTGTAGCGATACAAGTAATGTATAAAATATGATTGTCACTTAAAAGACAGTTATATAGTCTGGAAATAAGATGCTATAATTAAGTAATCATCCAGAACATCAGTATGATACATTTGAAAGGGAAGTGGTAGTAAACTGAAGCCCAGAGAGAAAAGACTGAGTTCAAGGTTATAAAACTGAATTAGGCAAAACCAAGACTCCTCCTTTCGAGCCAATGCTGAAACTTGGGAACAGAGTTAATGGCTCCAGTGTTATAAATGGTGTTATAGTTTCTTAGACTAACTCACAGAATGTTATTTAGTTTGTGAGGTAACTGTAGCACAAATGTCACATATTCATGAAATCAAGTGTCCTTAGGATTGTTTGCATCGGAAAATAGTGCAAATGAACACTTCTACATATATTTGATATTTATACTTTGCAGCATTGGATCAAGTTTAAATACACAGGAAAGTAAAATGATTTCATAATTAGTTTGGTCTGATGATGAGCACAAGGGAGTATAGCAACAGAGGCTGAGGGTAAGCACTGCCAAAATGGGTTGGGGTGATGGGGAGTGAAGCAAGGAGAATAATACATTTTCTACAGCTTTCTCCTCCCCACTTTTATTTGTGTTTTCCTACTGGTTTTCTTAGAGACTGTGGTAAAATCAAGGTTGTTTTGCAGAAAGGGGCAGTCAAGCTAGAGAGGGAAGTTCCTGTTCAGCCTTAGTTTTTCCAAGTCAACCATTATTTTTCCTAGTTACTGCCTGCTTTTTAAAAGCCTTCTTCACCTACCCTATTCTTCTCAAGGCTTGAAATGCCTGTGGGAGCTCTAATGTATCTTGCTCTGTATCATTTTCAGCAGATATTAGGGGAAGTAGAATTAGCAATACTTACAGCAGATGTTTTCTCCTTCTGGAATATTTTTTCTGCCTTCTTACCTGTTCTCACGATGGTGTTTGAGAGGACCATATGCTCCAGTTATTTCTTTTCAGGGAGAAACAAAGAGCTAAATCATGTATATGGGCAAGGATTAGGGAGGTCTTTTATTTTGGAGTTTTTTCAAGTATATTTTGTTGATCATGCTGTTACAGTTGTCCCAATTGGTTTTCCCTTTGCCCGCCCCCCCCCCCCGTACCCGCTTCCCTCCAGTAATCCCTCCCCACTTAGTTCATGTCCATGGGTCGTGCATGTAAGTTCTTTGGCTTCACCCTTTTCTATACTATTCTTGACGCCCTCCTGTCTATTTTGTACCTACCAGTTATGCTTCTTGATCTTGGTACCATTTCCGCTTTACTTCCCATTTCCCCCTTCCCAGCTGATAACCCTCTAAATGATCCCAAAACCTATGATTCTGTTCCTGCTCTGGTGGTTTGCTTAGTTTTTCTGTTTGTTTGTTTGTTTAGATTCAGTTGTTTATGGTTGACTTTATTGTAATTTTAATGTTTATAGTTTTGATCTTTTTCTTAAATAAGCCCCTTTAACATTTCATATAATAATTGCTTGGTGATGATGAATTCCTTTAGCTTTACCTTGTCTAGGAAGCACTTTATCTTCCCTTCCATTCTAAATGATAGCTTTGCTGGATAGAGTAATCTTGGTTGTAGGTCCTTGCTTTTCATCACTTTGAATACTTCTTGCTAGTCCCTTCTTGCCTGCAAAATTTCTTTTGACAAATCAGCTGATAGTCTTATGGGAATACATTTGTAGCTAACTAACTCTCTACCTTTCTCTTGGTGCTTTTAAGATTCTTTCTTTATCTTTAACCTTTGGCATTTTTATTATGGTGTGTCTTGGTGTGGTCCTCTCTGTGTCTAGCTCTTCGGGACTCTCTGTGCTTCCTGGACTTATATGTATATTTCCTTTGCCAAATTAGGAAAGTTTTCTTTCATTATTTTTTCAATTAAGTTTTCAAGTTCTTGATCTTCCTCTTCTTCTGGCTCCCCTATGATTTGGATGTTGGTACCTTTAAAGTTGTCCCAGAGGTTCCTAATCTTCTCATTTTTATCAATTCTTGTTTCTTCTTTCTATTCTGGGTGAATGTTTATTTTTTCCTTTTGTTTCAAATCTTTGATTTGAATCCAGGCTCCCTTCCCATCACTGTTGGTTCTCTGTATTTTTTTATTTATTTCACTTTGTATGACCTTCACTTCTTCCCTTATTTTTTGGCCATACTCAATCATTTCATTGAGCATCCTGATCACCAGCATTTTGAACTCTGCATCTGATAGGTTGGATATCTCTGTTTGTTTAGTCTTTTTTCTGGGGGTTTGTTCTGTTTCTTCATTTGACCCATATTTCTTTGCTGCCTCAATTTGGCAGCCTCTCCATATTTGTTTCTGTGTATTAGGTAGAGCTTCTTTGACTCCATGTCTTTGTAGTGTGGCCTAATGTAGTAGGTGACCTTTTGGGTCCAGTGACAGTCTCCGCCATCACCCAAGCTGGGTGCTTGAGGTGTGGCCTTCCTGTAGGCTGAGTACACTTTCCTCTTGTAGTTGAGCCTTGGTTGCTGTTAGCAGGTCATTGGGAGGGATTTACCCAGGCCAGTCAGCTAGCTACAAGGACTGGCTCTGACCACTGACCACTAACCTTCACCCTCCATGGAGGATCAGCTGTGCAGGGGCAGGGTAGTGGTCCTCCAGTGTGGCCTGTAGCTGTCCACTGGGTGCACTGGCCTTGGGGTTTCCCGGGTGGTGCAGGCCACAGTTAGCCCCCACCTGTGTTTTGTCTGGGGCACCCTGACTGATTTATAAAGCAGTTTGAGATGGCTGCTACTTGTGTGGGCTTGGAGATCACCAGGCGAAGCCAAGCTGTGAATCTAGGTTGGCTGCTGGTACTGCTGGGCCTCGAGCTCACTGGGGCCAGCTGTTGCTTGTTATAGAGGATTTAGGAAGTTGTGAAGCATGAGCCAAGACCAGCCAGTTATATGGAAAAGCAGCTTGGGTGGTTCTGTAAGTTGGATGAGGCGGAATGTCTGGGAATCTCCAAGGTGGGTCAGTGTTAGCCAGGTTGTTGGAATCTCAGATATGGCACCAACTTCTGGCTTTGTTTGATGGGTGTGGTTTCTTTAATTCCATAGTTGTCAAACTTCCATTCAACTCAATTTCTGATGGTTCTGGCTAAAGGCTGTTCTATATTTCAGTTGTAATTTTGATATGCTTGTGCAAAGAGGGGAGCCACATCTGCCTACGCTGCCATCCTGACTGGATCTCTGTATTTTGGAGTTTTATGTGTTAAATATTTTTTCCTTCACCTTACATCATTCACCAGTTAAATCAAGGATCTGAAAATCATATCTGTATAGTTGAGTACTGATATTGTGCTTCGGGTTTAGTCATAAAACAGATTTCATTGACAGTAGAAAGCTTGTCAGCGAGTAGACACTTGATTTACCTTTATCTTGCTTCTTCCTTGTTGCCTGATAAGAACACTGTGGAGATTGTTTAAATCATGCTGTTGATAAGGGCCTTACTATGATGACATTTCTGTGCCTGTTCATTTATTGAACTCTGGATATATTTTCAACCTTCATTGACCAGGAGAGTCAGGCACTATTATAATTCCTAAGGTTGAATGTTTGTAGTGTTCACGTTAGTTACCTGTGACTTAGGTTGGTATGTCACTGGTCTAGGTTCAGTGGAAAGCAAATTACACGAACACAGCCAGATTTGTAAGAATTCACACTTTCTTTTAGGATTTTAAAACCAAGTAAGGTTTGTCTGGAATTTTGGGAGAATTAAATAAATTTCAATAAGCAAAAAACTTAAATGTTTTTTAAATTGAAATGTCAATATGGAATCTGTATAGTGATAAAGACATTTTATTTTGGTTTTGGGGACAGGATTTTTTTGATATAGTTGTGAGTTTTCTGTTAGCAGTTGTTCACCACAACCTCCAACATCATCAAAACAAAAAAAAAGGATGTCATTTAGCGAATTAAAAAAAATTATAATGTTATTGGTTGACCTTATAATTAAATTGTCAGATGAAAGGGGTTAATATGAACTACTTGATGTGTTATTTTCTTAGTCTTTCAGGAGTTCATCAGTACTTTGACACTGAACAATTGTGAAAAGTGTGTGGGAGGATAGTGCCTCACTTTTGTATACCCTATTGGCAGGATATGAAATGAATTATTGTATAAAGCATTTATTCAGTTAAGTGACAGTAGAGCCCTGTTTTCAATCACCACTAACCAGAAAAACCCATGGTCACTGTGTTTTGTTTTGTTTTTTTGTACCACTCACAGTTTTCCTATCTCTGAAGAGCTGTCAGTTGCAGGTGAGAGAACCATGTTCCATGAAGTGAGAATAGGTTACAGAGGCAGGAGGAATTTGGTTTGGGGACTTGTTGAGACAAGGTAAGAATGGGGATCAGGTTTTGGATAACTAACCAGGCTAGAAATTTAGATTTGAGAGTAATCAGAACGAAAATTCCCATAGCATGACATGAGTGGAACTGTGGGAAACAAAAGTTGAGACAGTAGGTGAAACTTTTCAGTAAATTTTGCAGTGAAAGGAAGGAAAGGAGATGTAGTTTTTGAAAAAATAAAGATTTGTTTCTTTGTTTGTTTTTGCTTTGTTTAGTTTTTCTTTTCCAGGAATAAAGATTTTAGCTCCTTGAACAACCCACAGGAAAGGGAGAAATTGAAAATACAGGAGAGGGTGATATGATAGGAGATGGATGGGTTGAACTCAGAAACCTAAATGGAAGAAATGACCTTAAAAATGACCTGGAATGTTTTTATTTTCAGGACTGTAGAGGGGCTACGAGGGATGTGTAATGATCCCAAGAAGTTGAGGTCACTAGGAGGAGAGTTGGGGATCTGAGTGAGTCAAGTTATAATGGGGGCTTATGTCATCTGCTCTAACTTGGAACCTTGGGGCTCCAGAGGAGTAGCCGAGGTCAGGGCTCTATGCGGATTCTGGCAGGGAGTCAGTGATGAATACTCATGATGTTAGGGGACTCTTCCCTGAGATTGAATGGCATAGATTTAGAATGACTTTCATCAGCCTTACTGTAGGACTTTATTCCACAGGGCTCATTGGTGGGATTCTGATCCTGAGAGGTAATGGCAAGGTCTGCCTGAGGGAAAGGGCTGCAGAATAATGGATATATGGGGCACATGCAATTCTTTTCTTTAATTTTATTTTCATTGTTGACACTGTTACAGTTGTCCTCATCCACAACTGCTTTACCCACCTCTACCCATTCCCTGCACCCCCTTCCCTCTGGCCATCACCACACTGTTGTCTGTGTCTATGGGTCATGCATATATGTTCTTCCTCTAATTCCTTCATCTTCTTTCATCCAGTCCCCCTTCCCCCTCCCCTCTGACAGCTGTCATTCTGTTACATGTATCTGTGCTTTTGTTTCTATTTTGTTCATCACTTTATTTTGGTCATTAGATTTGACATATAAGTGAGATCATATGGCATTTGTCTTTCACTAACTGGCTTATTTCACTTAGCATAATAATCTCCATGTCTATCCATGCTATTGTAAAAGGTTAGAGTTCCATCATTTTTACAGATGCATAGTATTCTATTATGTAAATGTACCACAGCTTTTTACCACTCATGTACAAATGGGCACTTGGGCTACTTCCATATCTTGGCGATTGTAAATAACCCTGCAATGAATATAGGGGTGCATATATTCTATCAAATTGGTGTTTTGGGATTCTTAGGATATATTCCCAGAAGTGGGATTACTGGATCAAAAGGCAGTTCCATTTTTCATTTTCTGAGGAAACTCCATACTGTTTTCCACAGTGGTTGCACCAGTCTGCATTTCCACCAACAGTGCACTAGGATTTCCTTTTCTTCACATCCTCACCAGCACTTGTTGTTTGTTGATTTATTGATGATGGCCATTCTGACCAGTGTGTGGTTTTAATTTGTATCTTGGATGATTAGTGATGTTTAACATTTTTTCATGTATCTATTGGCCTTTGCCCATTTTTTAATTGGATTGTTTGTCCTTCTGGTGTTGCGTTATATAAGTTCTTTACATATTTTGGGTATTAACCCCCTATTGGATGTATCATTGGCAAATATGATCTCCCATACAGAGGGTTCCTCTTCTGTTTTGTTGGTTTCCTTTGCTTAGCTTTTTAGTTTGATGTAGTCCCATTTATTTTTTCCTTTGTTTCCTGTGCCCTAGGAGATACATTGGCAAAAATATTGCTATAAGAGATGTCTGAGATTTTACTGCCTATGTTTTCTTCCAGGAGTTTTATGGTTTCACAACTTACCTTTAAGTCTTTTATCCATTTTGAGTTTTTTCTGGTGTATGGTGTAAGTTGGTGGTCTACTTTCATGTTTTGTTTTTTTTTTTGCATGTACCAGTCCAGTTCTCCCCACACAATTTATCGAAGAGACTGTCTTTATTGTATGCTCTTGCTTCCTTTGTCAAATATTAATTGACCATAAAGGTGTGGGTTTATTTTTATTTCTGGGTTGTCTATTCTGTTCCATTGATCTATATTCCTGTTCTTATGCCATTACCAGACTTTTATTTCTTTTCTTTAGAGGTTTTATTTATTTATTTTTAGAGAGAGGGGAAGAGAGGGAGAAAGAGAGGGAGAGAACAACAGTGTGTAAGAGAAACATGTATCAGTTGCTTCTAGCATGCCCCCAACTGGGAACCTGGTCCACAATCCAGGCATGTGTCCTGACTGGGAATCAAACTGACAAACTTCCGGTTTGCAGGCCAGTGTTCAATCCATTGAGTCACACCAGCCAGGGTTTTTCTTTGTTTTTTCTTTTTTAAAGATTTTAAAAAGTTATGTTTTAGAGAGAGGGGAATGGAGAGAGGAATAGGAAGAGAATATGGATGTGGGAGAGAAACATCGATTAGTTGTCTCTCACATGCCCCCGATTGGGGGTGACCTGGCTCATAACCCAGGCATGTAGTCTGACCAAGCATTGAACTGGAACTCTTTGATTTGCAGGTCAATGACCAACCCACTGAGCCACACCAGTCAGGGCAGTACCAGGCTGTTTTGATTACAACGACCTTATAGTATAGTTTGATATCAGCTAGTGTGATACCTCCAACTTTGCTCTTCTTTCTCAAGATTGCTGAGGCTATTTGGGTTCATTTTTGGTTTCATATAAATTTTTGGAATATTCTGGTTCTGAGAAATATGTCATTGGTATTTTAATAGGGATTGTGTTGAATCTATAGATTGCTTTGGGTAGTATGGGCATTTTTATGATGTTAATTCTTCCCATTCATGAACATGTTATATGCCCCCACTTACTTGTATCTTCCTCAGTTTCTTTCTTTAGTGTTCCATAGTTTTCCAAGTACAGGTCTTTTACCTCCTTGGTTAAATTTATTCCTTGGTACCTTTTTTTTTTTTTCCTGAAATAGGAGCACATGCTTCTCTTAATTTTACAAAAACAGAATTGAAACTCCTTTGTTTATTCTTAGTGAAAAAACATGTGGATAAATGTTCTTGGCTTTACCTTTTTAAAAAATTTTGGGCAGCAAGCCTAGTCACTGAGTTAAAACCCATTTCATTCGGATTCTTTACAACATTTTTTTTTTTTTTTTTACAGTATGGAGAAAGTCTCCTTTGTGAATAATTTTATTGTTATAGCTAGGATGTTTGTCTTAGGTAGCTTTCTCTTAGTGGAATAAGTTGTAAAGGCTTTGTAAATTTGAATAGTTCAGTACTGAGCGCATGCACAAAGTGATCATTTGTTGCACATTTGAAACTGACAAAAGAGTCTAAAAGAATAATGCGAATATTTATTATGAAAGTTCGTTATAGATATTGTAGGCATATACAAAACTAAAGCCCACTCATGATCCCTTTCAATAAAGATAACTGTCAACATTTTGATGTTACTTTAAAAAAATTTTTTTGTTTTATTGTTTATGCTGTTATAGTTGTTCCCTCTTTTTCTCCCTTTACCTACCTCCTTCCAGCCCTACCCTCTCCCCTCCCCAAGCTAGTCCCCATGTTGTTGTTTCTGTCCACAGGTTGTGGATAAATGTTCTTTGGTTAATCCATTTACCATCTTTCATCCCGTCCCCCTTCCCCTTCCCCTGCTCCTTTCCTGCAGCTGTCAGTCTGTTTTATGTAGCTAACCTGTTACTATTTTGTTCTTTAGTTTGTTGTACTCATTAGATTCCACATAGACGTGAGATCATGTGCTATTTTTCTTTCACTGACTCACTTATTTCACTTAGCATAATAGTCTCCAAGTCCATCCATGCTGTTGCAAAAGGTAGGAGTTTCCTTTTTACTGCTGTGTAGTATTCCATTGTGTAAATGTACCACAGCTTTTTCATCTACTAATCTACTAATGGGCACTTAGGCTGTTTCCAGCTCCTGGCTATTGTAAATAATGCTGCTATGAACATAGGAGTGCATATAATCTTTTGAATTGGGGTTTTGGGATTCTTGGGATGTATTCCCAGAAGTGGGATCACTGGGCCAAAAGGCAGATCCATTTTTAGTTTTTTGAGATATCTCCATACGGCTTTCCATAGTGGCTGTACCAGTCTGCATTCCCACCAACAGTGCACTAGAGTTCCCATTTTTCCACATCCTCGCCGTCACTTGTTTGTTGATTTATTGATGATAGATAGCCATTCTCACAGGTGTGAGATATCTCATTGTGGATTTAATTTGTTCCGTGAATATTTGTGGAAAGAGACGCTGAGATTAAGTCCAGCAAGCAGGATGAGTGGCCAGCAATGAACGGAGGGCTGTAGCTCTCTCTGGTAAGCAGCGATTGTTCACAGCCTGACCATTCCTTTTATTGGGTTACAGAAAATATATTTTTTTAAAAGTAAAACTAAATACAAACTAAAAAGGCTTACATGGTAACAAACATTCTTCCCACTAAAAGGGATATACATTAACCTATAGAGCTACAGAACTAAAAGGCTTATGTGATCCCACTAAGAGGGATAAACATTAACCTATAGGGCTACAGAGCAAAGCGGTAAATCACAAAAAGTCCAAGAGTCTGTTCCACATCCAATATAGTCGCTATGGGAGAGGAGACACTAATTTTCAAGCTTCTTTGTTCTTAGAGACTTGTAAACTGGCCCCCAAGAATTGTGTGCGGGTAAGGGTCCAAGGGTCTGCACCACATCCAATGTTATCACTATGGGAAAGGAGGCTTAGGTCTTCAGCCCTCTTTGTTCCCTTGATTCCATGACTCAGCCACCAGGAGCCGTGTGCAGCTGCTGGTGTCGGCAAGACTCGCTTGCAAGTTCTTGCAGGCTGAGGTCACAGGACACCTGGGCAGGGGGTGGGGGGGCCCGCTTGCAGGCCCCCCAGCAGAGGGCTTGTGACTTTCACCTACATAATTTGTACTTTTTTTTTTTTAATTAGTGATGTTGAACATTTTTTCATATGCAAAAAGAGGAACGAAAAGTGAGGAAAATCAGGAGAGGCTCAGAAATCTATGAGACAACTATAAGTGGGCCAACATCCAAATCATAGGGTTGCCAGAAGGTGAAGAAGAACAACTAGAAATGGAAAAATTATGTGAAAAAATAATGAAGCAGAACTTCCCTAACTTGGGGAAGGAAATAGACTTACAGGTCAAGGAAGCACAGAGAGTTCCAAAAAAATCTGGACCCAGGAAGAACCACACCAAGACACATTATAATCAAAATGTCAAAAATTAAGGCTAAAGAGAGTCTTAAAAGCAGCAAGAGAGAAGAGAATTACGTACAAAGAGGTCCCAATAAGGCTATCAGCTGATTTCTCAAAAGAAACTCTGCAGGCAAGAAGGGATTGACAAGAAATATTCGCAGTAATGAAAAGCAAAAACCTACAACCACGATTATTCTATCCAGCAAAGCTGTCATTCAGAATTGAAGGGCAGAGGAAGTGCTTCCAGGACAAAGTAAAACTGAAGGAGTTCATCAGATCCAAACCACTGTTATATGAAATGTTAAAGGGACTTGTTTAGGAGCAAGAGTATCAAAACTATGAACATTAAAATGAAAACTGTATCACAACAACCAACAACAGAAGTTAGGGAATGGAAACAAAGGCAAACTAAGTAGATAACAAGAATGGGAAAAGAATTATAGGTATGGGGAACATTATGGGGGGAGGTCATCTGGGAGGGGGAAGAGGGGAAAGGGAGGGAGATTGTACAGGAATTAAGCATAGTAGGAGGGAGTGGGGTAGACAGGAAGATGTTGAGAAGAACAATATGCACAACCAATGGGCATGGACTAAGGAGGGGGGGACCACTGCAGGGAGGGGTGTTGCTGGGTGGAAGGGAACAAAGGGAAAAGAAATTGGGACAACTGTAACAGCATAATCAATAAAGCATATTAAAAAAAAAAAAGACAACAACAACAACAACAACAATTTTCCTAGGACATAACACAGTACTTGCACATAGAAGATACTGGCGAAATGTTGAGTGGGTGAATGAATAAGGTTCAAAAAATGTCATATACAATTTGAAGACAGAAGAGAAAAAATAGTTTGCCCAGGACACAATGTAGATATAGTTTACCTGTGTCTAGGACAGAACTTACTATTGCTATTCAGAGCTTTTATATTGTCTTATTGCATGACCTGGGTAATTTGGTGAATTCTACTAGGTTTGTTGATTTTTTAAAAAATGATTGCTACGTAGAAAGTATCCTCATTTAAATTGGGTGAATTCTGAAGCCCTGGCTGCTGTGGCTCAGTGGATTGAGCGTTGGCCTGCGAACCAAGTGTTGCTGGTTCGATTCCCAGTCAGGGCACATGACTAGATTGCACGCCAGGTCCCCAGTTGGGGGCGTGTGAGAGGCAATCACACATTGATGTTTCTCTCCCTCTCTTTCTCCTTTTCCCTCTATCTAAAAACAGGTAAGTAAAATAAAAATAAAATAACCTTGTTAAAAAAATAAATTGGGTGAGTTCTGTTATTCCTGTTGTGATTTCTTTTGTGTTCTGTTTTTAAGGTGGAACTTAACTTCTTGTGGAACAAGTGTTGCCAGCTCAGAATGCAGTGAGGAGCTGTTTTCATCAGTTTCTGTTGGAGATCAAGATGATTGCTATTCCTTATTAGATGATCAAGACTTCACTTCTTTTGACTTATTCCCTGAGGGGAGTGTCTGCAGTGATGTCTCTTCCTCTATTAGCACATACTGGGATTGGTCGGACAGTGAGTTTGAATGGCAGGTAGATTTTTTGTCCTTATATTGTCATCGTTACTTCCTAAGTACAAACATGAATTTCTATTTTTGTAGTTTCATCTCTACCTCAAAGCAAATTTCTCTAGTGTTTATCCATTTCTACAGAGACTCTGACATTAAGAATTAGATGCAATATGTAGCCTTTATTTTTACTAATGTAACTTTTAGGCTTCTGATGCTACTAATATTCTTTTGTAAGTTTTCAAGTAATTTAGTATTTGTAAAATGTTCTGATTATTATGTATCATCATTATCTTTATGCATGAATCTGAGCAAATTTACTCTTCCTACATTATAATAAATAGCTTTCATGTCTTTATAGGCACAGTATCCTTATATCAGTCATTTTATATGTCTAAGATCACAAACCACTATTATAAATATGTAATTTTGAGTCCTGTTATCAGAAGTGTAATTTATCATTTTGTATTCTCTTTGTATGTAGGGATGTTTTTCTCCTGATAGAGTTTTTTCTTCTTATGACATATATACCATGTAAAATGGCTTTGTGGCAAGTTGTTTGGAAATGCTGCCTGATAATTAATGCGATCTATCAGAAAATGTAGATCATGTTATTGCAACATCCATTTTCTGATTTTGTAAAAGACAGTAGCATTAAAGAAGTTTCCTTATATTCAGCAAATGTTATATTCAACAGAAACGTGAATGCTTGATATGTTTGAAAGCCATCTAAATACTTGAAGTTGTATTCCAAAGAGAACTAAATATTACCTTATTTCAAACAGTTTTTTAATTACAATAATATAGAATGACATAAAATGAAAAATAAGAGTTTCCAGGCTCCACTCTGCTGTGGTTAGCACTTTTGCAGATACAAGTTTGCTTGCATAGAATTAAATCATACATCAGCCACTGTTTCTCCTTGTGCTTTTTTTAACTAATATATCTTGTTCTTTCTGACAGCTGCATATTAATTTAATAAGTTCTCTACAAATGGATATTTAGATTGGTTTCAGTTTTTTTCTTATTATAAACAATGCTACAATGAAATTTGAAAGTTTTTAAAGAGGAAAGAAATAATCCATAACTTCTATATGTTTATATTTTATATAATTTCAAAGGCTTCCTTTTTATGTATAGTTGTAAATATTATTTGGATAGAATTTATAATTTTTAAGTTAAAAATTTGAGATAAAAATTCAACATATAAATAATTTTACAATGTATTATTCAGCAATTTTTAATATATTCACAATGCTGTGTATCCATCACTACTAATTCCAGTACATTTCCATCACCCTCAAAAGAAATTCATATCTATTAAGAGATAGTCCCAATTTCCCCTGCCCCCATCACCTAGTAATCACTGATCAACTTTCTTTGTGGATTTGCCTTTCTGGACATTTCATATAAATGGACTCATATGTAGCCTTTGGTTTCTGAATTCTTTCACTTAGCATGTTTTCCAGGTTTATCTACATTGTAGCATGTAATAGTGCTCCATTCCAGTCTTAGCTCAAGTTGCTATAATGGATACATTGGCCTGGGTGGCTTAAACAACAAACATTTATTTCTATAGTTCTGGAGGCTGGAAGTCTGAGATCAGAATGCCAGCATGGTCAGGTTATCTAGTGAGGGCCCTCTTCCTGGTTTGCAGGTGACTGCCTTTTGCTGTAGCTTCACATGGAGGGCTGGGGGCAGAGCTGTGGTTTCTTTATTCCCTTATAAAGTCACCAGTCCCATCATGGAACTCTACCCTCATGAATTATATAAACCTATTTATCTTCTAAAGCCCCTCCTTTAAATATCATCACATTGGGGTTTAGGGCTTCAAAATAGTTTTTGAAAGGGAGGCACACATTCAGTCAGAAGCAATTTCCTTCCAAGGCTGAATGTTTCATTCATTGTATGGATGCACCACATTTTGTTTATTCATTCATCAATTGATGGTCATTTGAGTTTTTTCCACTTTTGGGTTGCTATGAATATTCAGGTATAAGTTGTTAATGTGGATGTATATTTTTATTTCTCTTAGATATACAAATAGGAGTGGAATTGCTGGGTCATGTGATGACTTTATGTTTAACTTTTTGAGGAGCTGCCAAAATGTTTTCCAGAGTGGCTTGTGTACCATTTTACATTTCTACCAGTAATACAGTCATGCCCCACTGGACAAGGATATGTTTTGAGAAATGCATCGTTAGGTGAATTTTGTTGTGTGGACATCATAGAGTGCACTTACACAAACCTAGATGGTATAGCCTACTACACCCCCAGGTTCTGTGGTATAGCATTTTCCTCCTAGGCTACAAGCCTGTACAGCATGTTACTTTATAACAACTCCAGGTTAAATCCAGCATAGAGAAAATTATGTAATCAAGAGTTGCGATAAACAAGATGTATGAGGCTGCTGCTGGAGTAACATGACACCCTGTTTTACAGAAAACTTTCTAAAAATCATCATGCAAGGATATGTTTATTGATTTTAGAGGGAGGGCATTGATGTGGGAGAGAAACATTGATCAGTTGCCTCTTGTATGCCTCCTGACTGGAGATCAAACCTGCAACCTAGGTATGTGCCCTGATCGGGAATCAATCCCTAAACCTTTTGGTGTATAGGATGACAATCCAACCAACTGACCCACCTGGCCAGGGCTACAGCAAACTTTTTTAATGAGTAGAAAGTACACTATACAATAATGATATAGTAATAAAAGTACAGTATAGCAAATACATAAAACAGTAATACAGTCATTTAGTATCATCAAGTATTATGTACTGTACATAATTCCACGTGCTGTACTTTTATACCACTAGCAGCGCAGTAGGTTTGTTCCATTAGTATAGCAAAAAACATATGAGTAATGTGTTGTGCTTTGATGTTGTGACTGTTAAGACATCACTAGGTAATAGGAATTTTTCAGCTCTGTTATAATCTTATGGGACCACCCTCATATATGTGGTCTGTTGTTGACTGAAAGTAATGCAGTGCATAACTGTATGAAAATTCCAATTTCTCCACATTCTTGGAGACAGCACTTGGTATTGTCTCTCTTTGGGTATAGCCATCCTACTGCTTGTAAAGTGGTATCTCATTGAGATTTTGATTTGCATTTCCTTAATGACTAATGGTTTAGAGCATCCTTTTTTGAGCTTATTGGTCATTTGTACATCTTCCTTGGAAAAAATGTATATTCAAACCTGTTGCCCATGTTTAAGTTGTATTATTTGTCTTTTATTGTTCAACTGTAAGAGTTCTTTATATGTTATGACTACCAGACCTTTATTGTATATATGACTTGTAAAATTGTTTCCCATTCTGTGTGTTGTCTTTTCGCTTGATAGTGTCTGTTCATGTAGTAACTGTCCTTTGACACACAAAAAAGTTTTTAATTTTTTATTGTATTTATTGGGGTGACATTGGTTAATAAAACCATGCAGGTTTCATGTGTACAACTCAATAACACATCATCTACACACTGCATTTTGTGTTCACCACCCAAAGTAAAGTCTCTTTCTGCCACCATTTAATCCCCCCTTTGCCCTCTTCCACCTCCCCCAGTCTTGAAAGTTTTTAATTTTAATGAAGTCCATTTTATCTGTTTCTTCTTGCATGCTGTGCTTATAATGTAAAGTTAAAAAGAAAACATTGGCTGTGCTTATTTTCACCTATTTTTTTCTCAGTTTTAGTTCTTACATTTAGGTCTTGGATCCATTTTTATCTATTTTTTTTTTTGTATATGGTGTAAGATAGGGGTCCAAATTCATTTTTTTTTTTTTGCATGTAGATATCTAGTTGTCCCAGCACCATTTGTTGAAAAGGCTGTATTCTTTCCTTGTCAAGTGATCTTGGTATCTTTGTGAAAAATGATTTGGTCATAGATATATAGGTTTAGTTCTGGACTCTTAATTCTATTCAATCAAGATGTATATGTCCTGATGCCATTACCACACTTTTTAATTACCCTGGCTTTGTAGTAAGGTTTGAAATCAAGATATGTGAGTTCTCCTACTCTGTTCTTCTTTAGCAAGATTGTTTTAGCTATTTGGGGTCCCTTTTGCAACTTCATATGACTATTAGGATAAGATTTTCCATTTCTGCCAAGAAAGACAGTCAGAATTTTGATAGGAATTGCATGGAATCTGTAAATCAATTTGGGGAGTATTGCCATCTTAACACTATTAAATATTCCAGTCTATGGACATGGGAGGGAATGTCTTTATTTAGGTCCTCTTTAGTTTCTTTCAATGATATCTTGTAGTTTTCCGTGTCGAAGTCTTGTACTTCCTTGGCTCAGTTTATTCCTAATATTTCATTCTTTTGCTGCACTTGTATAAATCCTGCAACTTTGCTGAACTCATTTGTTAGCTTTAATAGTTTATTTTTCCTCTGTGGATTCTTTAGGGTTTTCTGTTTTTAAGATCATGTCATCTGTGGACAGATAGATTTTCTTCTTTCTTTCCAGTTTGGGTAGGTTTTTTTTCTTGCTTAATTACCCTGGCTAGATCTCCAGTACATTGTTGAAAAGAAGTGTTAAAAGCAGGCATCCTTTTGTTTTTTCTAATTTTAGGGGGAAAGCTTCCAGTCAGTTTTTCACCATTGAGTATAATGTTAGCTGTAGATTTTTCATAATGTCCTTTAATATATTGAGAGATTTCCCTTTTGTTCCTAGTTGGTTCAGTGTTTTTTTCTGAAAGGCTGTTAGATTTTTTTCTCATGCTTTTTTTTTTTTTTTTTTTTTTGGTGTGTTTATAGAGATGATCATGCAGTTTCTCTCCTTCCATCTATTAATAGGATATACAACATTGAGTGATTTTTGTATGACTCACCCTTCCATTCCTGGAATTAATCCTATTTGGTCATAGTATATAAACCTTTAATATGTTTCTGGGTGTTGTTTTTAGTATTTCGTTGAGGATTTTTACATCTGTATCCATAAGGGATATTGGTCTGTAGTTTTCTTGTGATTGTATAACTTTAACCTCATAAAATGAGTTACAAAGTGTTCCCTTCTGCATAAAATATTGCAATAAGATTTTCTTACTTAACACATAAAATTTTTCATAATCTTCATAATGACTCTTTTAATAACTACATGATATTTCTGGTACTAGATGTGCCAGACCTTATGAAACCATTCTCCTCTGTACATGTGTTTAATTATTTTTCTATTAAAGTTAACACAGAAGTGAGCATCTGTGTGTAGGTACCTTTTTATTCTTCAGTGCTTCATTTTTTAAGCTTATACTTTGTACTTGCAATCAGACTACAAGGATTCTTAATAAAATTAATCCTGATAGTTCAGAGAAACATTTTTCTGCTTTTTTCATGTGATTTATTTAGAGTTCTTATAATGTTGCAAAGTGGCAAGTATTTTTTAATTGCTGACTTTTTCTACTTATTTTATGAAGAGTTACGGTGGAGAACTGACCTCCGTTACTTGCTGTTAATGTACATGACTGACTAAGACACTGGAACAAAAATCAGGCCTGCCTTAATAATGTGTTTTTCCACTTAAGAAATTGGAGTGTGGGTACTCTGTTGCCATGGATATTTGCTAGTTAAATATGCTGAAAAGTTTAAAATGCTTTCTTGTTTTTGTAGGACCTCATAATAATGAGCAGTAAATTATCCAAGAAGATAATTATAAATTATGTGTTAGGATTAATATAGATTAAAAAATTGTCGACTGTAGTTTAAAAATTAGTGTTACTTCACTTGTGATTAAAAACTATTTTAAAAAATATTTCTTTTAAACATGTTTCAGTTACTACTAAAGTAAGGATAAGTAATTCATAAATTCTGGGAAGAGAATACTAACTACTTAATAAGGCAAGATTTTAACCTTAGAATGAAGTAAGCATCTTAGCATTTGAAATAGTTTCAATGCATTTTACTTTGCTGATTGTTTTCTTTGATATTTGTGAGTAGTCTTAAAGCTTGAGAAATTATTTAATTGTTGAGCAGGAAAGCAGAAAATTTAATGAGTGAGTAATTCAGCTGTCACACTTACCTAGAGGCACAATTTGAAATTTCATATCAGCTGTTACAGAAATGAGCTTACTCATAAAATTTTGCTGCATACTACAAAAAATGTGGCAGAAATTTGATTTAATTCTCCCTGTGTGTCACAATTCCTAATTATAATATAAATATGCCAGATATTGTTTTCTATGGAAAATATGGGATGAGAATTATTAAACAATTTATCCCGAAATACTCAATATATTATCAGTTATAAAATGGAATATTGCTGGTCTAATAAATATACAGGAGCCCATATAGTTAATTGTCATATACATCTGTTGCTCTCATCTCATATCTCCATTTGACTACCTGACATTTCCACTTGGATGGTCTTATTATTTAATGCTAACCTATTATCTGATGCTGAGTCCTTGATTAATAATGAAACTTCCAATAGTGTTTCTGTGGGGAAAAAAGACATTCTGCTTTGTGACATGACTTAAGAGTATAGTGAAAAATGACTTATCATTTCAAAGGACACTTGTACTTGCTTCTCTCATTATTACCGCAAACTCTTCATATCCCAAATTGAATTATTCTCTCATTCCAAATACTTACAAGGCAAGACATCCTTGCATAGTTGAAAGCACTGGGTTTGTGTCCCATTTTGTGTATTGCCACTAACTTTGTGATCCTCTCTGGACATCACTTTTCCTTATTTTTAAGGACATGGACAGCAGGGTGGGGATTGCCTCTGCGAGTTGGGACAGGGCAGGGGAGAGCAACGCGGGGAGGGGGGAGGGCGGGGAACAGGACAACCAAAAGAACAACAAGAAAAGACAAAACAAGTAAAATGAGGATGTTAGACTAGAAGATATATAACATTGCTTCAGGTTTCTTGCTCTAAAAATTGAGGTGTTTGAGTGCATCACCCTGAATGGGTTGTATGACTGAAATGTTGCCAGCTTTCCTCTGGTCTCACGTTGGTCATCTGTTACCCTTATCTGTTCAGTTATAAAGAGCCTTGTAACTAGTTTTTATTCAAAAATTCCTGTGTTCTCATTTCTCTTTCCATTTTTGTTTACCTTAGTCCAAGCCTAGACCAAACTAGAGCTCCATTTCTGGTCTTTCCTCACTCTTTTGTGCCCCCATACTGCTTTTTAACTCATCTTCCCCCAAGATCAGTTTCATCAAGTTACTTCTACTTTTAAAGTGTTATTAGCTTACTTCCACATATCATATAAATTTTTGTTTTTTCTGTTAGCTTTCAAATTCATAGCAAGATTTTCTTTTAATTGTATTGGTTCCATTAACCTCATTCTGTTTTTCCATCTGTTTTACTAAATTATTCTCCTTACCTGAATGCTTTTTTTCCTTTTCCCTCCTGCCATTCTGAAAGACTACCTTGTGAAACTTAACCCAGCCACTTTATAGTAACATATGACATTCTTTGAGGGTTTGTGCTACCTTTTTAAGGATCCAAAGCCATAGCAAGAGATAGAAAAAGCAAAATATGCCTATTTATTGAGTGTCACCTATGTGCCAGACATGTTATTTAATTTAAACCTTTCAACAGTCCTTTGAGGTGGATGGCATTAACCATAGCTTCTACTGAAGATTTTGAGGCTCAGAGAAGTGAACGAACCTCCACAAGATCACATGACTAGTGAGCACTGGAGCTGGGATTTGAACTCTGTTTGGGATCTTTTTACTTCTCCTTAAAACAATGGACAAAGGATCGTTAGTTGCCCTTTTTACACCTCCTCCCCCACAGAAACACACAAATTGAATTAAAGACACAGATTTAAGTGCTTAACATAATCAACATAACCTGGCACCTAGCGTATATTTGCCCAAAATTTAGATGGAAATTTTCTTAAATTTGGAGAGTATGGATATTTTGAGAGTTCCTTTCTCTACCTAATTTATCAAAGGAGTTTGAAGTAGGGGAGGCTTTTCATCTGATGAGTGCCTGATTTTCTTTTAGGAACCCTAGGGAGATCCTTAATGGAGTAATGTTGTGATTTAAAGTCTTTCAAAGATAAAATAGTAAAAGCTGAAAAAGAGATAACTAGATAACATAAGGGCTATGGGTGAGCAATTCAGGCAGTGCTGTTAATGAGATTTTAAAGGAAGTCACAACTTGTTAGAAGTTACTTATATACTTGGATTCATGATGACTGTCAAAGTGAAAATGTGGTTTTTAAGAATAGTAGCTAAGTTGGACAGTTTCCTTCTAAACACCATGGTCACTGCGCATAGTGATCAACCCTATTTTTCTGGTTTTACTCCTCTTTTGTATGCGATTGACTCCCCAATGCCTGTCCCCTTTAGCTCTCCTGAGCTTTAATCCTGCAGCTTCAACTCACTGCTAGATCTTTACACTGGTGACCTGTCATCTCAGACTTAACATTCCTAATTTGCTATGTTATATAGTTGTATGTTTATGTTATTGTATTATGTTCCTGAATATAAAGTTCTTGTGTGAGGATCATGACTTAACACTCCTTTGAATCTCCTGTATCCATTATAGTGCTGTGAGTACAATAGGAAGCCAAATACATGTGATTACAGTAATCTTCTTGGCAAAAGTAGCTTTTCTCTTTTGGTAACTTCAGAAGCCCTAGTATTCACCCAGAGTTCAGTTATAATTGCAAAGTGTATAGAACCAAACAACGATGATGACAAGATTCTGTTTTGTATCTTGTAAAAATAAAAGCATTATCTTTGAAACTTGTTATGTACTCATTGTAGAAAAAAAGATTTTTACCTTTTTTGATGAATTACTTAAACACATGTATTTAAAATTAAATCCATTCTGAGTTTTGAAGATGATGGATATATGTTTATTACCGTGATTGTGGTGATAGTTTCAGGGTATATGCATATGTCCAAACTCATCAAATTGTATACATTAAATGGGTTATAGTAGTTATAAATCAATAAAACTGGTAAAACTTCATTCTCACTAGGTTTTAATAGGCAATACAAAATTATAGCACATATTTTTTGCTGTTCATCTCACTTTAAACTGATTTGATTACCTGTGTATTTCTCCTTTGCCTACACATTGTCTCTTACCTTTTTTTCCTAGTTTTTCTTTTGTAATACTTCTAGTCTTTAAAGTGTTTTGCTTTATATTAAGGGCATATTTTAAATTATTTAATTGTCTCCAGGTTGCTAATACAGACTTGAGAACAAGGACCATGATCTATTTTTCTTTATATTGGCAGTATGTCTAGTACAGTGTCTGACAAAGAACCAGGTAATGGCAGATCACGCAGGTCTCCTGAGATGGAGACCAGTGCTCCTTTTTCATTATGCTGTGTGAGCCCTAGCCTACCTTCACATTATGAATTAAAAATGTTAATTATGACTTACTTTTAAGTTAGCACTTCGACAAGTCTTGATTATGATTTTAAGCTTTTGGAAAATATCTCTCATTGAATAAGTGACTATATACAAAGAGTATATTGGTGTTGCTGCACTAAAATAGGACTGAATCAGAATTCATGTCTTCTGATTCTGTATTTGTCATTAGTCTTTTATTAAAGTAATTTTTAATAAATATAAAATATGTTGTGGTATTTAAAATACGTTTTAAAAATTTTTTTCCTTCCCTTCTCCCTTCTACTTATCTTGATAAAGTTACCAGGCAGTGACATTGCCAGTGGGAGTGATGTGCTCTCTGATGTGATACCCAGCATTCCA
The DNA here is from genome assembly GCF_987537825.1 of Furipterus horrens. Taxonomy (NCBI): domain Eukaryota; kingdom Metazoa; phylum Chordata; class Mammalia; order Chiroptera; family Furipteridae; genus Furipterus; species Furipterus horrens. The sequence continues at coordinate 56,481,891 of NW_028327187.1, read as the reverse complement.
AGTTCACCTTGCCTGCTTCCTAAAAAGAAAAACAAGCATCAGAATTTAGATGAGCTTCCTTGGAGTGCAATGACAAATGATGAGCAGGTAAGAGATCTCAGCATTCTTAATTAAAAGCACATATGTGGAGAATATGTGAAGCTCAGTTTGCCTGTTTCAAGTCACAGGTTAAATGTGGATTGCTTTGTAAATCTCAATTTGAGCTATAAATAACTTTTATAGGGAACAAATATAATGTTAAGTGCTTTGATGTTTAAAACATTATAAATGAGACACTATAAACAATCAGAGGTTTTGGCATTGATTTTGTTTATTATAATTTTTCATCACATAGGTGGAATATATTGAGTATCTAAGTCGTAAAGTCAGTACTGAGATGGGTCTTCGGGAGCAACTTGATATTATTAAAATAATTGATCCTTCGGCTCAAATCTCCCCTACAGACAGTGAGTTTATTATTGAACTTAACTGTCTCACAGATGAAAAACTGAAGCAGGTAAGTAAAGAAAGTACAGATTGTTCAGCTGTTGAAACTAACATTGTTTTTATAACATGTATACTTAAATAATCATATGTAGATACATGTATAATTAGGGTCAAAATCAAAGCTGTGAAGTGTAATACAGTAGCTCCTCTCTATATCATGATTCACTTATCGTGGCCTCACTGTGTCGTGGGATTTTTAAAAATATTATATTTAGTTATTTATCGTGATTTTTTGCTATATCACGGGATTTTGCGGTACTGTATACGTATGTTGTTAAAGTTACATAGGTTTAAGAGTGTAGAATATGTTTAAGAATAAAAGTGTTTATAAAAGTGTGGAAAAGGTTAATAAGGGAGTGGGAAAGGTTAATAAGGGACTGGGAATGGTTTATAAGTGTGTGGGAAGGGTTTATAAAGCCTTAAAATATATATATAAATATTAAAATAAATGTAAGGTTCCAACTTCGTGGATTTTCACCTACCACGGCGGGGTGGTGGTGATCTAGAACATAATACCCACGATAAGTGAGGGAATACTGTATTAGAAAAATGATGGTAATATTTGAAAATACATGGTTTTATGTACATCTCAACTGGCAGGACCTTTCTGGGATCATGTGGGTCTAGAATGAGCTTCTTAGTTGTGTAGGCTTGAAAATTTAAATTCACCACATTAGGGGTGGTTACACTCAAGTATAGATTTATTCTAACTCAGCTTACAAAAGACTGACAGAATGAAAATACTGATTATTGAGAGGTATACTTGAACATCTGAACTGAAGGATTTGAGTAGTCTTATGGAGTAATTGAGCTTGGCTAGGATAAAATGTAATTAATTTTTCCTTCTGCTATTCTGAAATACATATTTCTACTATCTTCTAAATAGTCCTTACTGCACTCTGTTTTTTGCTGGTACATAGCTAAAATGAATTTTTAGAAAAATTTTTGCATTTATCATCATTTACAAAACATTTTTCTCATTTCAGTATTTCTCCCAACAGACATACTATAATTTTCTATATTCCAGCCCATTTTCATTAGTATGGTAAATGATGCCTTGCATTTGAGGCTCTTGCCATGGGCCCCTAGCTAAGATTTCTAAAACACCCCAGTGTTAGGTATAATTAGCAAGTTACTTAAATTGCCTTCAGTGAAGACCTTTTTAAAAAACCTCATCTATTTTATTTTATTTTATTGTTAGTTATTCTCTCTGAATGTTATCTTATATTCCTAAATTCTAGAGACTAGTAGCCTTCTATTCACTGATTATATTTTATGTGCTCTAGAATTTTGAACATTGTCAAGAGGTTTCCTTTTGTCCTTATTTCTACCTATGTATATCTGTAACACTTTTGATAGTGTTAAGTACAGCACTCTTCTGTTCACCAGTATTTTGAGGATAATATGTCAACTAACAACCTAACCAGTTTTTGTCTGTGTGTTCCAAGGTCAGAAACTATATCAAGGAGCATAGCCCTCGCCAACGGCCTGTAAGAGAAGCCTGGAAGAGAAGCAACTTCAGTTGTGCAAGCACCAGTGGAGTGAGCGGTGCCAGTGCCAGTGCCAGCAGCAGCAGTGCGAGCATGGTTAGCTCAGCCAGCAGCAGTGGGTCCAGTGTTGGAAACTATGCTTCAAACTCCAGTGCTAACATGAGTCGAGCACACAGTGACAGCAACTTGTCTGCAAGTGCAGCAGAGCGGATTCGGGATTCAAAAGTAAAACATCTAATCAATACAAAACTTTATCTTTTTTTTTTAATGTTTGTTTATTTTTAGAGAGAGGGGAAAGGAGAAAGAGAGGGAGAAAAACATCACTGTGTGGTTGCCTCTTACTCGCGCCCCCAACTGGGACCTGACATGCAACCTAGTCATGTGCCCTGACTGGGAATCAAACCAGTGACACTTGGTTTGTAGGCCAACCCTCAATCCACTGAGCCACAGCAGCCAGGGCTCCCTTTCTTTTTTTTTTTATGTTTTATTGATTATGCTGTTACAGTTGTCCCAATTTCTTTTCCCTTTGCTCCCCTCCACCCAGCAAACCCCCTCCCTCCAGCAGTCCCTCACCCTTAGTCCATGTCCATGGGTTGTGCATAAAGCTCTTCTCAACATCCCCCTGTCTATTCCCCACCCTCCTCCCTCTCTCCCTTTCCCCTCCCAACTGCCCTCCGCCCACATGCTCCCCATACCTATGATTCTGTTCCCACTCTAGATGTCTGCTTAGTTTACCTTTGTTCCATTACATAGCTTCTGTTGTTGATAGTTTTGATACTGTTTTCATTTCAGTGTTCATAGTTTTGATATCCTTTTTCTTAAATAAGTCCCTTTAACATTTCATAGAATAATGGCTTGGTGATGATGAATTCCTTCAGCTTTACTTTGTCTGGGAAGCACTTTATCTGCCCTTCCATTCTGAATGATATCTTTCCTGGATAGAGTAATATTTTTTAAGTATATTTTATTGATTATGCTGTTACAGTAGTTCTAATTTTTTCCCCTTTGCTCCCTCTGCCTAGTACTGCCTTCCCTCCAGCAATCCCACCCCCTTTAGTTCATGTCCATGGGTCGTGCATAAAAGTGTTTTGGCTTCACCCTTTTCTGTATTATTCTTAACTTCCCCCTGTCTATTTTGTACCAACCGATTATGCTTCTTAATCCCTGCACTATTTCCCCATTTCTCCTCCTCCCCACTCCCAGCTGATAACACTCCAAATGATACCCATACCTATGATTCTGTTCCTATTCTGGTTAGCTTAGTTGGATTTTGTTTTTGTTTTTTAGATTCAGTTGTTGATAGTTGTGAGTTTGTTGTCATTTTAGTGTTCATAGTTTTGATCTTTTTCTTAAGTCCCTTTGAAATTTCATATAATAATGGCTTGGTGATGATGAACTCCTTTAGCTTTACCTTGTCTGGGAAGCACTTCATCTGCCCTTCCATTCCAAATGATAACCTTGCTGGATAGAGTAATCCTGGTTGGAGGTTGACTCATCATATTGCATACTGCTTGCCAGTCCCTCCCTGCCTGCAAAGTGTCCCCTGAGAGTTCAGCTGATAATCCTATAGGCACCCTCCTATAGGCAACTGTCCACCTCTCTCTTGTTGCCCCCAGGGCTCTTTATCTTTTACCTTTGGCATCTCAATCATGATGCATCCTAGTGTGGTCCCCTCTGGGTCCAGCTCGCCCAGAACACTTAATGCTTCCCAGACCTTTATGTCCATCTTCTTCACAGAATTTGGGAAGTTTTCATCATTTTTTTTTTTTTTTTGATTCTTGCTTCCTCATTCTGTACCGGTTGACTTTTCTTCCTTATATTCCAAATCATCCATTTGAACCCCGGTTTCATTCCCTTCACCATTGGTTTTGTGTAGATTTTCCTTTGTTTCACGTAGCATAGCCTTCACTTCTTCTCTTATGCGTTTGACATACTCAAGCATATCTGTCAAGCCTGTGAGCATCTTTATCACCAGTGTTTTGAATTTTGTGTCTGTTAGGTTGTATATCTCCTCATCGCTTAGTTATCCTACTGGAACCTTGATCTGTTCCCCCTTTTGGGCCATACTTCTCTGTCTCCTCATTCTGACAGGCTCCTGTGTTTGTTTGCCTCTGTGTCCCAGGTAGAGCTGTTGCTCCTGTTATGCTGTAAGGGTCAGAGCCTTAGGGATTCGTCAGTACAGGGTGACTTGTTTCACCACGTTGTGGCGCTGTATGTGGGGGAGGGGTCTGAGAGGGAACAATGTTGCCTGCCAGCAGTTGCCCCTTTTCCAGGCACTTCTCCCACTTCCCTATGGGACTAGTCCCTCTCTAGCTGCTGCGTTGGCCGTCATTCCCAGAGTGGGTGGGTCTGTGGATGTTCTACGACCATGGGGGCCCTTTAAACAAGCAGATTCTGATGAGATACTGGCAGTTTCTTCCTCTGCCCCAATCCCCACTCGTTTTCACAGTCAGAAGCAATGAGGCCTGATTTTCCCTGGCACTGGGATTGTGATTTGCCGGGTCTGGTCAGGAGCTGGGAACGCACCCCGTGTGTCCCTACCAACTTTTTAAAACGTGTAACTGCACTTTCCGCTGGCCTGCTGCTGCTGCTGCCACCACACCATGTCCTCTCCACCCTGGCTCCACCCCTCCTACCTGTCTGGATGAGTGTTTCTTCTTTATTATCTTTGTTTTTTTTGACTTCCATGCAGCTTGATTTTCTGGAACTTCTGATTGTCTCTAGTTTTGAGATAGTTGTATTCCTTCTTAGTTGTGGAGGGAGACCCAGCCTGTCTGTCTAGGCCTCCATCTTGGCCTGAAGTTCAAAAACTTTACCTTTCAATGTTAACATTAGTACTCCCTCATATAACTTTCTTGAAGAGTTAAACTTACCTTGCTTTCTAGATGCCTGTAGTTTTTGGTTTTATTTTTTCTTGTCTTCCAGTCCTTTATTTATTATACATATACAGATCTGTTTTATATATAATATTTGGTTCTATCAAATAATCACATCAAGGCATTCTGTTGGTAATATTCCCCAAAGTAGATTCAGATAAAATAGATCTTTGTGCACTTCATCGATGAGCAAAACTTGAGCCTTCATTACTGATTTCAGTTTTGAGGCCATACGCGCAATTCAAAGTGTACATAAACTGGTCTAAGGTGATAAAAGTGGGCTGAAAGAAATCACAGGAAAGCCCTGGCTGCTGTGGCTCAGTGGATTGAGCATCGGCCTGCGAGCCAAGTGTCGCTGGTTCGATTCCCAGTAATGGCACATGACTAGGTTACATGTCAGGTCCCAGTTGGGGGCACGAGTAAGAGGCAACCACACAGTGATGTTTCTCTCCCTCTCTTTCTCCTTTCCCCTCTCTCTAAATATAAAAAAAATAAATAAACAAACAAATAAATAATTTAAAAAAAAGAAATCACAGGATTCAGAACAATTAAATCATGTATTTTTCTTGCATTAGAGCCACAATATGAACAGCAAATGTGCATATGGCATAGCTCTTTCATTTTATTGCGAATAACTTCTTTGACAGTGAACTTCGTGACGATTGAACAAAGCTCTCTAGACTGAGTGCTTTGAAATGCTACTGTGATCCACAGCCATAGATAGCATTGAATTTTATATGATTTTTAAAAATGTTCTTTATTTAGAGAGGGAAGGGATGGAGAAAGAGAGGGAGAGTTACATCAATGTGTGGTTGCTGCTCGCACGCCCCCAAATGGGGAGTCTGCCCACTACCCAGGCACATTCCCTGACTGGGAATTGAACCGGTGACCCTTTGTTTACAGTCTGGCGCTCAATCCACTGAGCTACACCAGCCAGGGAAAATTTTATCTGATTTTTGTGTCTATTTTAAGTAAGATAATTGATGGAAAGAATGAGTGAGTATTAGGAGTGAAATATTGATTATAACTTACTACCCAGCAGATCTCAGTATATTGCTGATGTTATTCTCTATTAGCTCCCAAGAATGTTCTGTCTGTCTTTTGTGTGTGCTAAATGTTTTCTTAATATTGTAGTCTTTTTTTAAGTATATTTTATTGATTATGTTGTTACCTTAATGTTGTAGTCTTAAATGTTTCTTCTTAGCCCTTTTAAAAATGTAATAATGCTTTCTCTAATTTATGTCTACTGTTTTTACAGTGAAAAAGTCCTGTATAATATTATTGGGCATATAAAATATAGGAGATTAGTATAAGTATATGTATGGCTTGGTGATGCCAGCAGGGGCGTTCAGTTCTTACAGTGGTGACACTTTGGAGCAGCTTATGGATGATAAGGGTATCTGTATAACTCTTTGGGAGCCAGTGGTGACTAGAAGATACACAATGTTTCATTCTCTGGCTTTTATTGAAATAACAGAACATAGCCAGTTTTGTTGGTTGGCAAGGGACTCCTCTGGATATGTGGTACATCCCTTTTTAGCATCAGTTCAGTAATGACAAGGAATGGAGTACCCACTGGGTTTCTAATGTGCTTTTAAGATGATATTTTCCTGACATGGAAAATACATGATTCTTTTCTAGACAGAGTAAAATTGCTAATGCTTTTGGATAAAAGTCATCTTAAAAGCATAAGCATTAAAGATTTTGGAAATGCTCTCTACATTTGTGTTCAGTATTGTTCAGTACATGTTCACTCTGCACTGACACCAATGTACCTTAATTTGGTTTTTAGATCTTTGAAATGAGTTGTTATCCATAACTAGTCAAAATGATCAAGCTTCAACCCTTTATTATCAGAAGATTCACTGGTCAAATACCATAAAAATAAAATCTTGAAGAATCGTTTTCAGGTTTAAGCCAGTGGCTCACTTACCAGAACCAGGATCATACTGCAAAGGAATTTGAACATCTCTAAAAATTCTGAAAATACAAAATTTGATCCATAAAATACTTTGGGGTGGATATGCCAGAATTAAACCTTACTGATTTAGAAATTTTTATTTTGACAGAAGCGATCCAAGCAGCGGAAGTTGCAGCAGAAGGCTCTGCGCAAGAGGCAGCTGAAAGAGCAGAGGCAGGCTCGGAAGGAGCGTCTAAGCGGGCTCTTCCTTAACGAAGAAGTGCTGTCCTTGAAAGTGACTGAGGAAGACCATGAAGCAGATGTAGATGTTTTGATGTAATAAGGGTGAAATTAACAGCATTCTTTCTAAGCATTACAGTGTTCTATTCTTATTTGTTTATGTGCCTCTTAACCAAACTTTTGGTTAGGGCTGTGCTGATAAACTTAATAATTTAGGGAAGTTCTCAGCAGGTGGTCCCTGGACCAGCATCTTCAGCATCACTTGAGAAGTTGTTAGAAATGCATACAATAGGGCCCTGTCCCAGATGTAGTGAATCAGAAACCTCGGGGGAGAGACCCAGCATTGTGTCTTAACAAGCACCAGGTTATTTTGCTTTAAAAAAAAATCCTCAGCCAAGGATATTTCATTGCTGAGAGAGAGAGAGAGAGAGAGAGAGAGAGAAACATTGATAGGAGATAGAAACATCGATTGGTTGCCTCTCATATGCACCCCGACTGGGACTGAACTTGCAACCTGGGTATGTGCCCTGACTGGGAATCAACCCACAACCTGTCAGTTCGCAGGACGAAGCTCCAACCATCTGAGTCATACCAGCTAGGGCTGTGCGCACTAGTTTTAAGAACCACTGATTTTATAAATGGTTTGACTATTTAAACTTTAGGGTGGTTAGATGGGCTTTTTAAAATACTAGTACTTCTACAGTTAAGATTTCAAGGCATTGCTGACAAGTTGTTTATTACGTCAGTATATGTACATGTGTAGAGATTATAATTCAGTTTCCTTAATGTTACATTTTCTTAGTTTACTTTTTCTAAAGGGTCATAGCATAATTCTCAGTAACTAGTGGAGAGCTATTTTGAGGTTATGGGGATGGAGTATGGTTTGCTGTTTACAGTAGTGCCTTCATTAGGTTTAGTTCTGTCTGTTTTCATTCATTATTAACTCAAAGATGTAAAAACAGGCCCTATTATCTTTGTTAGGTTTGTTTTTGCTTTCCACTTTATGTACATTTAGAATCCTTCCTGTAAATAACAACTACTGAGGAAATAATGTTACTAATAGCTGAATTTCAGACTTGATGCTATGTTGATTAATATTCAAATGAAAAAGCAATTAAACAAAGTGACCCATTCTACTTTTTCACTGCTTTCTGAAGTTTTAGGCTGTGAAACTGTCTTCAAGGCAAAAATATCTCTCTTAAGTTCTTTTGTAGGTCATTTTTTCCAGCACAGCTCTGATTTTTAAATATTTGTTATAATAACGTCTGGCATGTGAACAGGTTAATGTCCAAATTAACTAAAGAAAACCCTTACAGTTCTGCTAAACTTCTCTATAAATTGTTAGAAATACATAGAGCAGTGAGATAATAGAAAAAAAACTTAACTTGTTGACTGTTAAAGGAGAACTAATTTTAAATATTAAATCTTGGAGCTTCTTTAAATGCTTTTAAGGAGCATTTGTTATGAGCTTTCGAAAATAGCATGATTCCTTTTCTTCTACCACAGATCTTTAATCATTCACATAGGCTAAAGAAGAAGGAAACTGATACTACTGACAATCAAGCTGCCTTCTGATTTTCATAATATTCACTTTATTGTAGATAACTTTTGGAAGGTAATCATGATACTATAGGAGTTGTAGTCAATATTTTTAAAACTAGAATAAGAGGTTGATAGGAATTTATACCTTTTTAAAAAACTTTTTATTCATATCAAGTCATTTGTAAAAATGACTTAAATTATTAATTTACAGTTCTTCAAATATAAAGGCATAACCTTTGCTTACAGTCATGTGTTTTGATAATTTGATTTCATTTTGGTTCCTTGAAAGTTAAAGAATTGAAACTGAGGATAAAGATTGATATATTGCAGTGTTGCTGAAGTCTGTAACATTTTGAAGACCATTAAATTCATACTTGAAAATTTTACTAAAATGTATATATGTGTATGTGCTTATTAGTTGGAGTAGTCTTTCAGACTTTCCCCTTACCCTCTCTGGTGCTAAGCAGCTGAGAGGGCCCAAAGAGAGTTTGGGGATAGACCCCAGAACACTCGGAGGAATATGGAAAGGGTCTTCCTCGTTGTGTTTTCCCTTTCAAGTATAGGGAGGGTAAATAGAAAGAAGAGCAAATACAGCTGAATTCTGTCTGCTCTTTTCAGAAGCAAAATTTCTGTGAATGATTGTTCTCTTTATGTACTCTTCAAGAAAGACAGTCCTGTTTTGGAGACCATAGAGCAGAATTCATCTATTTAATACTTGGAAACAGTTGACTTGACAGTGACCAGTAAAAGGAAATTCTAAACAGGTTGTGATGTGAGACAAATTCCTCTCTCCCAACAATCACATAGTCTTACTACCTTTGATTTACTTAAGTCACTATTAAATAAGTTTACCAAAGCACCACAAAGTCAATTTTAAAAATATATAAAATTTCAAGAGTTCATAGTAAAGCATGCCACTGTGTTTTGTGTAAATCTGGATGAACTGTCTTTATAGTTCTATAAATTAGAATTAACCCATAGTTGGTTTGGAGGAGATTGTAGTGCTTCCTCTGGTTAAAAGAATAAAAGTAAAACAACTTGGGATTGCTTTTGATTGAGGAGGGAGATTACAAAGTCTCCATCCCCCTTCAAAAAAAACCCAGCAGAAAGAGACAAAAAGTTCTCTTGTCTTTGCCATGTAGATAATTCAAACCTGAATTATTTATTTTTTGGAATAACTAATAACATTCAATCTGGTATATCTGAGTTCAATTGAAAACAAACACAACTCAAGTGTTTTATTTTCTTTTTAAATATAAGCCCTAACTAACCAATTAATAAAAATGTGAAATTTATTTGCTCCAATGTCAATTCTCCTGCTTTAAAAAAATAAGTCTTGTTAATGAAGAGCGTGATAAAGTCCTCTCAGATTTATCCAGAGACATTTTAATAGAGATCTTGTGTGTATGTCAATTATATCTCAATAAAATTAAAAAAAAAAAAAAGATATCGTGGAAGTCTGTCATTCCCCCTGACACACAGCTTTTTAAAGTATGAACCCTGAGTTAAGTGAAATGGCATGTCTTTTTCTACAGTTTTGCAATGGAATTAAAGTAAGGGCAGTGTAGTATAATGCATAACGGAGTATAAAGGGCTAGTTCATTATGTCCCAACAAGAACTTAGAGTAAAATAACACCTTTTATTCCCCTTGAGACTTGACTCATTTTTTGTTAGACTGTGGTGGTTTTGTCCATTTCCTCAGTCCTATGGGTTAACTGAATATTGCTGAATTAATCCCAGAAACTGATTTATAATTTAATGACTTCATGGGTTGGGTGGGCATCTCATTTTATAGAGTTTTTAAAAGTGCTAAGTCCCCTCATAAATGAAAAATTTCAAGAAATGACAGTATAAAGGTATACAGATTCTGATGAACTTTAGAAATTGAAATTTATCAAATGTGTTCATATTCATACTAAAAATGTTTCTACATGACAAATACAGAAGTCTGGTTTCCAGATTCTCTAACAGAGATTTTTGTTTGTGGCTTACTCTATTCTATATAGCCTCATGTGCCTTAAAGGTGAACTCTGTACTTTTTTTCAATATCAGGCTTTTTCAAACTAAAAAATAATCTAAATGTTGAAATTTGTTTTATAAAATGCTCGTGCTATTGGATATCAGTAAGCAAAGCCATTGAATTGAACCAGTGATGGTAATAGAGTATAAGAAAACAAAAACCTTCAGATTTTAAATTTCATTTGCCTAACTTCGTTTTGGCCCATCTTGGTCATTAAAGAACACTGAAAATTATCTGAAGTATAACTTAATGTATTCTTTTATTTTTTCCCCTGAAAAAAACATCATACCAGAATGCTTTTTAAAACCAGATGACTCTTAGTATCTGGAAGGATAATTTTTAAGGCAAAAGTACTTCAAAAACAGAATATATAGCAAGTTTATTCTCTTATTAACTTTAGGGATTCATTGCATTCATTTGTGTAATAGCTGGAACACTCCTCTTCCTTTTAACAAATTACCTTTTAGCACTCCTATCTTCAAGAAAAAATTTTGTTTAGAATTGGGAAGGAGTTAAAGTCAGTTTATAATTTGTGAGGGTTGATAGGAAAATTCCCAGTTGCACTCAAATAATAGTATTGATGGTGAGCACACTGACATTCAACATGTCTAAACTTAGAGGTAAATTTAATTCTTAAAAGGACCATTAGTTAGAAAATAAGTATTTGTATAACATTACTACAACTTTGGATTTGTTTTAAGTCTGACAAAGTAAGATAAATTTTGTCTTTACAATGAAATTATGCTAAATGGGTAAGAAGCATCTGAGAGATACTTAGACCTAAGCTTCTCTGTCAGCATAGTATCTGGAACATAGCTCCTTAGAATGCTTAATTCTTACTTCTTTGGAAAATAATTAACCTATCCCCAAATGCATAGAAGTAGCCCAAATTCCTCTAATTAACCTGGTATTAAGAGTAAGGAATTTGCATGATACAGCTGCAGATCTGAGTTGACTCACTAAAATTTGATTTTCATATTTTTTCTTTTCTTTCATTTATGTATGTTTTATTGATTATGCTATTATCATTGTCCCAATTTCTTTTACCTTTGCTCCCCTCTGCTCAGGATCCCCCTCCCTCCAGCACCCCTCTCCCACTGCCCTTAGTTCATGTCCATGTGTCATGCATATAAGCCCTTTGACTTTACCCTTTCCTGTATCTCTGTCTATTCTACACCCTCCTACTATGCTTCTTAATTCCTGCACCATTCTCCTCCTCCCCTCTTCCCCCTCCCAGATGACACCCTCCCCACATGCTCCCCATACTATGATTCTGTTGCTACTCTGGTTGTCTGCTTAGTTTGTTTTATTTTTATTTTGTACATTCAGTTGTTGGTAGTTGTGAGTTTGTTGTCATTTTAATGTTCATAGTTTTGATCTTTTTCTTAAGTCCCTTTAACATTTCATATAATAATGGCTTGGTGATGATATACTCCTTTAACTTTACCTTGTCTGGGAAGCACTTTATCTTCCCTTCCATTCTAAATGATAGCTTTGCTGGATAGAGTAATCGTGGTTGTAGGTCCTTGCTTTTCATCATTTTGAATACTTCTTGCCAGTCCCTTCTTGCCTGCAGTTTCTTTTTCCTTTGTAGGTAATTCTCTTCTTTTCTCTTGGCGCTTTTAAGATTCTTTCTTTATCCTTAACCTTTAGCGTATTAATTATGATGTGTCTCAATGTGGTCCTCCCTGGGTCTAGTTTGTTTGGGACTCTCTGTGCTTCCTGGACCCATATGTCCATTTCCTTCCTCAGATTAGGGAAGTTTTCCTTCATGATTTTTTCACATAAATTTTTAATTTCTTTCTCTTCCTCTTCTTCTGGCACCCTTATGATTTGGATGTTGGCACATTTAAATCTATCCCAGAGGTTTCTAAGCCTCTCCTCATTTTTTTCAATTCTTATCCTCCTTCTGTGCTGGTTGACTGTTTATTCCTTATGTTCCAGTTTGTTGAATTGAACCATAGTTTCCTTTCCTTTACCACCAGTTCCGTGTGGATTTTCCTTCATTTCACTGGTATAGCCTTCATTTCTTTCCTGCCGTGCTTAATCTTTTCCGTCAAGTCTGTGAGCATCTTTATCACCAGTGCTTTGAACTGTGCATCTGTTAGATTGACTATCTCCTCGTTGTTCAGTTTTCCCACTTGAACCTAGATCTGGCCCCCCTTTTGGGTCGTACTCTCACTGGAACCTAGATCTGGCCCCCCTTTTGGGTCATACTCTGTCTCCTCATCTTCACAGCTTTCTGTGTTTGCCTTTGTGTCTTAGGAAGAGCTATTGCAACTGTTACATTTTAAGGGACGGAGCCTTAGGTATTCCTTAGTGCTGGTGACCCATTTCACCATGTTGTGGCACTGTATGTGGGGAAGGGGTCTGAGAGGGAACAATGCTGCTTGCCCCACACTCGCCCCATTTTCCAGGCACTTCTCCCCCTTCCTGAACTAAACAAGCTGCCTCCATTGACAGACTGGCAGTTTCTTCCTCCGCCTCAACCCCCCACTGGTTTTCATAGTCAGAAACAATGAGGCTTTATATTCCCTGGTGCTGGAACCATGAGCTGTGTGGTCTAGTCTTGGGCTGGGATTGCTTCCCAGATTTAAAGTGTATGACTGCATTTTGATGCGGCTATAGTCTAGCTGCTACAGCGTTGCACCTCATTCTCTCCATCCCGGCTCTGTCCCTCCTGCCTTTCTGGCTGAATATTTCTTCTTTGTTTGTTGAATTCCCATGTCGTTGGATTTTCTGGATCTTCTGGGTTTTTTGTTTTTTGTTTTTGTTTTTAGTTTTTGAAGTGGTTGTAAATTCCTTCTTTGTTGTGAGAGAGATGTAGAGTGTCTGGATTGAGCGTCGGCCTGCGAGCTAAGTGTCGCTGGTTCGATCTTCCAGTCAGGGTACATCAGAGAAGGAAAACTCTGACTCCAAAAAACCTCCGCTGCCTTGCGGCATACCTCTTCTGGGGAAAGGCTAAGGGAGTAAACCCTGACAGAAAATCCGGAGCCGGAGTCCCTAAGGCGGTTTGACGTTGTAGTCAACACCGGCAACTCCTGCGGCGCACCTGAAGCCAAGCTGTATCGACTCCGTCTTTCCCTTGGACCCTTCAGCTGCGAAGAGAGGGGGGGTCTGCTGCATGGGCAACAGCAGACCCTCCATATCACCCTGCCCAGGCTCTGTAGCTTCAGCTCCACTGGAGAGGACACTCCAGCGTCATCGCAAGATGTCAATTCAACACGGGA